>NC_089765.1:10505875-10630875 GCF_040412425.1 Macrobrachium rosenbergii | reverse complement strand
CGAGCGTTTTTTAACGTCAACCGCTTTATCAGGGTGGGAATGGGTTAAGATAGTCTTTTATTGCCTTTTATTGCTCACTGGTATGATGGTAATTCGTGTTATCAAACAACCTTTATGGGCCCGTAAAAGTGCATTGAGCAATGACGACAACCATTCAGTAAAGCGTGAACGTTTTAAAGGTATTCATTTATTGCTTTACAACTCGACAGTAAAATGAATATTCCCAAATCATGCTGTCGTCACCGAAGTTCATCTAAAGGAGTGTTTCATAAACTGCGCAAAAGGAAATGGAATTTCACTTTTTTTTTTTCAGATAAGACCAAAGTCTTGTCCTGATTTGAGTTTCTAATTATTATTTGAACGCTTGGCATCTTTGGCTCCCTTTCGAGTTTGCCCTTGAGATGACACGATAAGAGAGAAGTGTCATGGGAGACGGACGGAATGTATTAAGTGCTTTTAGTGTGTACCAGGCAAATGTATATTCCCTTTCAGTCGAAGGCTCATAAACAGAGACTTTCGAGAAATTTTGTTATCTGCAACCGGCCTTTCCATTTTTCTTCTGAAGTCTTTCGCTGTTACTTTGCTCTGTGATTTTCTCTTGCGAGATATTTTTGGTTACCTCTCAGTACCTATTATTTTCAAGTATTCGCTTTCAGTACATATTTATTTTATGGTGTTATTGATGAGCACATTCCATGATTTACCTGCGCCTTAAATGCTTCAATTTTTGCCCCTCGGTTCCATGACGAATTTCCTTCGGTTCTTCTCTGGATCCTGCTTCTGATATGACTTTCCTTTACACGTTAGTTTAACATTGCCCTTTGCTTTTTTTCGTGATTGCTGGAAGACCACTTTATTTTCAATTAGATAGTGCTTATTATGTTTTAGTATGCATTGTCTTGAATTTATTTTTACTGGTTACATTTGTTTATAACCTTTCATTTTTTCCTTTATAGAGTTTTTAGATTTTCCTAAAGCAGCATTGAATTTTTTTTTATTTTATTTTCATGTTTCATGCGGAAGACTCGATTGAGAGGAATTAAAGTGAGAAATTTGGGAAAGGGAGATTTTTTTTTTTTATAACCTCCTGGGGCTGCCGAACTTTGGAAAAGTGTGAGAAATAGTACTGTTCAGCAACTATAAGAAAACACTATAGCTGTAATGAGTCGTCTTCTAAATCTTCGAATGAAGTTACCCCAGGGCCAAGTGGTTTACCTGTTCCCCATTTTCTATCCACATGCCTGATTGACCACCAGTAACTAGTGTAAAGAAGACGCACAAAAGGTCTTGAGTAACACTTGGTGTTTTGACTGGGCATACAGACAGAAAATGGATGACAGGAAACAAATGAATGACAGGAAACCAGTGTTGTGTAAGTCACATGAATTTTGGGTCGCCACTTGACTTGCTGCTGAAGCTGGTGGCTTATCAAGAATTCGGCAGCAAAGCTTTCGATGCTTTACAGTTAAGGGAATGAGTTTGCGTCAGATCAGTCAGAGATTGTTATGGTAAAGTGTATGCCAATGTGTGGTTCTCGAACGGTTAATTATTCATCTGAAATGGGTACATGTTTCTTCAAATAGTCAGTCAGCCAGCTTATAGACACTTATATTCCACAGAGACTGTTATGCGCCATTGTAAATGATCTGTTAGAATAGATGATGAAGGCAACTGTGGTACGTTGGTGTTACTCAGTGTCAGTGTGGCTTTTGATACAGTTGTGCATGAACTGCTTCTAAATGATTTGCAGTCTACTGGAGTGATTGGAGAAACCTTTGAGTATTTGAAAGGCTACCTGTGTAACAGAAGATACTGCGTACGTATGGGGAACTGGTATTCATCTTAAACACTAAAATGGGGTGTACCCCAAGAAAGACCATAAAGTACAATCCTATTTTGCTCTTATATAACCGGATTGTCAAATGTACTATTGTGGATGGGGCAAAGTTTAAGCCATTTGCAGATGACACCCAGTTTTATTTTTGCATAAACAGTGTCAAGGATACAAATGATAAACTAAATTATTATACCATTGTTAAGGAATAAGTGACATTTAAGCATTTATATCTAAATGAAAGTAAAAATTAATTTGTGTGGGTGTAAAGAAAAATGCCTCGAGAAACTTTGGTGATATCTGATTAAATATAAATAGTAATCCAGTTCTGACTGCTGACAAATCCATGACTTAGGTGTACGCCTACTTGAACCAGTGATGTTGTTAGGGTTACTGTTCATCATCTTAGCTTTTGTTAAAGTTAAGTATATCTTAGTTTAACCAGACCACTGAGCTGATTGACAGCTCTCCTAGGGCTGGCCCGAAGGAGCTTTTGTTAAAAACTAAATTGAAGAGTTTACTATAGAAAAAAATTAATTATTTTAGAAAAAGTGGACTATTGCAACTCATCTACCATAATCTACCTAAGATACATCTTAAGAAGCTGCAGGATACATTAAATAGAATGGCAAAATTAACCAGAGGTGTTGCACCTTGAAACAGGAATAGCTCTGTATTGCTCTAAGTTGCATTGGCTCCTTATCAGAGCTAGAATAATGTTTAAAATCAAGGTAATGCCTCATCAAGCTATGAAGACTTAAGTTATAACAAATATTCGAAAGACTTGCTGTGCATAATACAGCCAACAGATAGAGACAACACAAGATCGACTACAGATGGTTCTCAAGTTACCTGAGCCAAGATGCCCTGCGAATGTTGGTTTTAGAGCCTTTAAATTTCCATCTCCAAGACTGTGTTGTAAGCTCCCACTTGAAATTAGGAGGATTGCAAGTATTCCAGTCTTTCAAAATTGAAGACTAAGTTTCTAACTCTCTGAGTGTTAAGACAGTTTGGATTTGGCAGTTAATATGGAGTGAGCCATGTCAGAATGTCTTTGCACTATTGTGTGTATAACAAATGAATTGGTGGGTCTCGCAGAATGTCTTCAGTTTAGTGGGACCATGAAAAATAAGAAGCTAATTGTAAACATATGTGAATGTGCTCTGCAATGAATAGTCAGAAACTTCAGAGCATCAAGGATCTATTCCTCATTTTACAATATTACCAATAAATGAGAAAGAAAAGAACGGTAGGCATTAAATATGAAACAATTTATAAACATACAGTCTGCATAGCTAAATAATTAACACTTTCATAATAATAATTAAGCATAAAATGAAATAACTAAGTAATGCACATACTGCCTAACAATGTGGCTTATTGAGATTAAAGCTACTAACTGTTGTGAGTAACAATTAGGCCCTTCCTAGTGAATTCTGGGAGAAACTTCAGTGGCTCATTCTCATGATCCCTCTCAACCTTGACTGGAGAGCCAGAGCCACTGGCGTCCTTCTTTTTGGTAGTGTTTGAAGGTCTAGGTCCTACTCTGGCATCAAGCTAAACACTGCCCACATCTGTTGAATTATTATCTGCTAAAGCAGAGATCTCAACTTCTGAAGTGATATTTTCTGGTCCAAGTGAAGGCATCTGTGTGAGAGGTGACAGGTCCTCATTCTTCACCATAGTGGATGTCAAATCAACTGAAGGTAATGGAGTAAGATCACCTGCTAATACAGTCTTATTCTCTTCCATCAGGGTAGTGGACTTTTGTAAAATTGGGAGTTGCAGACAATCTCAACTGGTTCAGCCTGTGGATCAGACTTTGATTGCCAATCTTCCTTAACAGTGCTGGGCTTCCCATTGGCCACCTAGGTAGTGTGTAACCACTCCTGGATCTCAGGAGTTTATGTGGTATAGAATTAGCTGATATGTAGAGGTGAACAGCTTGAATGAAGGGTAACTTCAAGGACAGTCTGCCAATGGTGATCATCTATTCCACGAGACCATAATTCCAAATGGTTCTGTTTTCCCTCTCATACTGTTCTTTACTTTTTGGGTAGTGAGGATTGGAGTGTGTGATCACAACCCAGTGTTGCCATTACAAGTTCCAGAGTTCTAGTGACATGAATTGTGTTCCTTGATCATTGTGTATTGAATCATAACAGCCAAAGAGTGAAAATAAATATGAAGAATTTTTATTATTGACCTTGCTAAGGTATTTGGGAAATCAGATAAATGGATACCAGGAATAATCATCAGTGATGACCAAGAGAAACTTGTTGGCATTCACAGAAGGCATTGGTCCAACAAAATCCATTGACAGTCATTTAAAATGCATACAGGATTGAATTATTTGACCAGGAACAGGCTTATAGAACCTTGGCAGTAATTTGCACTAACTTGACACTTCTACACTCATTTTGATGTCCTCCAAAGAGAATGGCAAGTTCTTCTGTTTAAGTGACCCAGTCTAGCAACACTGGGATGACACAGAGCTACTGTACAGTATATGGATACTTTCAGGGACACAAAATTTGTCTCTGAGCATGAATGAAACAGAACTTACACTGAAGAATTCATAGAGCCTGGTCTATATGGAATCTCATCCGTAGTTAACAGCTTGAGGCTTCATCTTAAGAGCTTGTCATTCTTGATATGATTGGATCACTGAGCGTTGAACATGATGATACAGCTTGCTGATCAGTCAAATGGTAAATTTCCTTCCAAGGAGGAATTCTCGACACTTTCAACCAGCTTCTACCGCTGTGGCAGCTTCTCACTCCTCTGCTGAATGACATTGAAAACAGTGTCCAGGAGAAGAATGTTAAAGGATGAATCTTTTATGACAAGAGTAACTGCAAGATCTGTACCTGAGGCATTAGTTTCCACTTTGAAAGGAGTGTTATCATCAATGAAAGTCACTGATGTATAGCAGATCTCTTCTTTCAGGAAGTGGAATCTCTCTCAACTGATCCCCTGGCCATTGAGAAAGAGGCGATACTCAACAGAGAGATTCTTGATGAGAATAAGTCAAAAGCCCATTTGAGAGACTTATTAAGCATGTTCGTAGTGGAAGCTCCTTCAAGGGTGTCAGTCACACAGAATCTGGTATGATTGTCCCAATCTTGATCTGATATCCTAGAAAATTTAGTTTAGTGACATGCCTACAGCACTCGTATTCGTCCCTTGAAAGCATTAACGTTGGTTTCTAGTTTTGTATGATTTCATTCTCCACTGATTGTCATCAGTGTACATATGAGGGCCTTGGAGATCATTTTCTCGTATGATTTTATTCATTCATGCGCTGAAAAACAGTCCAAATGAGAAATGAGTTAACTGATATAGCTCCTGTCTGCTTTGAATGCAGTGAACTACTACTCATTCTCGTGCATCGGGCACTGACAGTAAGCACACTCTGGATCCACTTTAAAGAAAAGCTTATGTATGGTGTCAGATATTTTTGGCAATGGAAATGCATCCAAATATGTGAAGCAGTTGATAGTAGTAAAATAATCAACCACCTGTCATTTGTGTCTTTCATTGTGAATTACCAGAACTGCTCGATAGGATGACTTGGACTTTTCAGTCATGTTGTACTATAGTAGTTTCTACACTTCGGCCTGAATGAAGGCTTTATCAGTTAGCGAGTGAACACTTTGATGGTCAGCATTCAGATGTGCAGAGAGCAAGAAGTTCAATTTTCATGTGGGCTGAATTACAAACTTACTGTGATGGAACTCTCCACTGAACTTATATTCCTTTGCAGTGTCATGAATTCATGACAGAATGGTAGGGGTTTACAAATCTGAAAGAACTGATAAGCATACATTTCAATAGTTTAGTCAGTTGACCCCGACATCAGTGAAGCAGTGCCCACGAGTGTAACTCACCTGAAATCATTTGGCTGAGATTTTGGGGGAGAAGGTTTTGCCTCAGTTACTTATGGCCTTTTTAAAGGAAACCTTAAAAGTTTTTGTTTTAAATTTATTTTTCAAATGTATGAATGTGTATTAAAACGTCCACGAGTTCTTAATAATTACTATTTTTTAATACTATGGCCTTTCCAGTCACAGTGTTGGGACATATGCCTAAAGTTTCATCCAGTCATTCGTTTGTACAGAGACCCCTTCTGACACCCCTCACATCACTATGATGCTATTTGCTTTGATCACCCAAATGAGGATTCTTCCAAACTCAGTGTGAGCCTTGTGTCTCCTTGTTAGCCTCAAACCGAATGGTGTCCTGATCTTTAGGTTGAACCACAAAGAGAAGAGGGTGTGGGCCACCTTCTATGGTTGGTGTCATAAGAGGCACACCTCTCCAGTGTGAGACACTTCAGAAAATTGCAGACTCCTTGTCTTCCTTCATTAATGTAAGCTTACCTGTCTCTGGTAGGTGCCAGATATCCACAGTGGAGAGCATAGACAACCTCTCATTCTCAGGGGTACTCTCCAGGCTTGTGAGAACCCTCAGGTAGTCTTGTCCATCCAGCTAAGTTAGGCTTCCATTTGAAGTCCCTAAAAAAAGATTGACAGAGATCCAACCCTCAAGAGTGTCTTCATGCCATCTTTAGCATAGTCAGTAAGGATAGGTGAGATACATGGCCTTGTCTGGCTTTTGAATGGAAGCAATGATCTTGCATTTGTTCTGGAGTTTCTTGCTGAAACTCAGAACCTATCAATTCCCGACTCAAAATTTGGGAGCTTGATTCTGGGGCTTTGTTAAGGCCGATCAACAAGAGATGCTTCTTTGGCCTGGAAGCTTTCCGATGTTAGCTGATGACGCTTCTTTGCCCTAGAAGCTGTCCGATGTTGCCTGAACAGGGCCTAATACCTTAGGCCAGATGTCAATGTCTGTTTGTGTTTGCCAGCAGGCACAAGAATGTGATGCCCAAGAGTACCATTCTCATTTAATGTGTGAGGTGATCAAGTGGGGTTCATCTGTCATCCAGCTAGGACAGTGTGTTACCCTGCAGAAGAGCCCACAATAATCAGAATATATCTATCCCTCTCATTTAAGGGGAACTTCTTGATTGGCCAGGTTACGGGAGTATGTATCTGGAAATGTCAAATCACCTTTTCATCCTACTTAGGATGTCAACTGCAAGTCCTTAAGACACTTTCTCCCAAGGACTTATGGAAGTTGCTCAAGAGGTCGTGCAGCTACCTGAACTTCAGTTTGATGGAAAAGCATCTTGCTGAAAGTATCAGGTTGGTATGACCAGGGGATCTGAGAATGGTAGTTAGCATGCAAGCTTTGCCTCGTCTCTTTCTATGTACAGGGAACAGCCGTTGATCATGATATACAGTATGCTGGATTAGCTAGATGCAGATGAACTACATTCAAGCTGTTGAAGGCCATAGTCAGAGGATGTAACTCTACTTCTCCTTGAAATAAGGAATGGTTTTTTGTAGGTAACATTTACTACCTACCAAGCTATTCTTGACTCTTTATCAAGTGATGCATTGTATGTCGCCTCCACATTAGGAGATGCATAGTATCCTTCTGTTGAAGGCCCTATCACCCCTCTACGTCAATAAAATCAGTGTCAGGCTGTATAGGTGATTACAATATTGAACCTTCCCCATACATGGGAAGCTGACATTTTTGGTACTGACCGAGCTGACATTCTGCACTCTCCTGATCAAAGTGCTTTTATAAGCTGTACATATCAAAAATAACTGATGCCTAATGACCAAGTCTCCTATTGTAAGACAAAGGTTTGTATACTGGGGAAAAATGAACTGGTTTATTTTAAACGGCTCTTTTCTGAGATACACAAACTATAACACACATCATCTTATCTAATGTCCCATCTCTAATAATCACCAATTTTCGTTCCTGCAGGCTGAAAGAAAAGTGGAAAGTGGACCCCCACAACATAGTCACTGTGCACACGTATAATTACCTTTATAGAAGAAATATAAGGCATTTTGACTGCAACTTGTCACTAGAGGAGGGTAAGTTTGGCATTTTCAGTGCAGCCAAAAATTCTTTTGCAAGCTTTAGAACATTTTAATTCTAACATTCCATTAGCTTTGAATAACACTAATACAATAGCATAAAATTCGCTTTTGCTAGGTGTTCCTGGAAATGAGGAGGCAAACAGATTAACAAAAGTAAGAGGTACAGGTATGTACCCACTTGTAATGAACTCATGCCAGATATCAAATTTTTTTTTTTTTTTTTTTTGCCAGCAACTTTGCTGTGTCTCCTGAGATGTATAATAGTATGGCCCCAAAGCTAGGAGACTGCTCTTTGCCAACTCTATATTACTGACAGACACCAGCCACAATGAAACGACTGCTTGGTTTCCCCGGATTCTTAAGCATTTGATAACTAGAAGACCCAAATGATTGCCTGTAGTGGCAGTTTTAAGTTTATCAAAGCTGGTCTCATTGTTTTTGAAGAAAAATATTTTGGATAAAAAAGAATGATACATTTATCAAGTTTTTAATTTTTGTAATTAAAAGACAGCATAAAAATTACCTGTGAAGTTATGATGCTAAGTAATTCCATTCATTCATTCAATGCTAACAAGTTTCAAATACAACCAGTTTGCTTTGACAAGTTCCTATCATAAGTGAAATGTTTGGAAGAAAATGCAATTTACTATAAAACTTTACATGTCACTGGTCACTAAGATAAATTGACACAGAGGGTAAAATAAATCCAATTCATTTAGTTAATAAAACCGTAACCAAAGATTTTATTAATCTACTGGTTGCCAATGAGCCTTCTCATCATATGAAACCTATGACTTTTCTTTCATTACTGCATCCAGTGTAGTTGAGTAAGAATGGCATAGGCCTTGGTGGTAAATAATTGTCAGAGGAAACTACTTACTAAACAATTTATCCTTTTCATTCAGAACAGGATACTTTGTAGTAATTAGGAAATACGTAAGACATGTAGTAAAAGGAGTGTTTTAATAAAAACAAATTGGCCATAGACATCAAAATTGTTTACATACATGAAACTCACAGAGGAGAGAACTTCTAAGGTAAATAGTAATTCTTAATATTTTTTCACTCTAGCACCATTAAGAAAATATATTATTTATACACATTCACTCTAAGCCATGAGATGACAATCTCTTGTGGCTGACATTTGCTTCATTGCATTGTTTGCATTGCTTAATAATGCAATATATTACGGTCCCCAAACACTGGTTACTGCCTTAAATCCCACAAAAAAAAAAAAAAAAACTCCATACATAGAAATACATTGGCCATTCCTGGCTAAAAATTCCCAAAGTAACCTGTTCTTGCTGATTTTTATATCAATCAACTGTTTTATAACACTTGCTTCATACCATACATTTCCTTTAAAATTTGTATAATGAATATTGTAAAATAACAAAAAACCTGCTTCTATGCTATTATATGATCATCAAAACATTTAGTCAAGACTTTATACAATGTAACCTGTCTGCTTAAAGTAAGGTAACATATTTTGAGTATACAGTAATTGTAGGCAAGCTAAGAGGTCATTTGCTTTTTTTACTTGCACTTACATTGTTATAAGCATACAAGTTCTTTCAATTTTTCCTCTTTTTTTCATCTTTTAACAAATTCAAAGTTCAATAACATAAAGGGCAAGCAATTCTCCCACTAGAAAAGTGACCCAACGAAATATACAACAAATATTTGATACAAATTTTAAGTGACCCAACAAAATATATACAACAAATATTTGATACAAACTTTAACTGACTTCTTAATTTGTGCTTTTACAAAGTTAAAACCGTTACCAATTCTGTAACAAAAAAGCCTGGTCAATCAAATTGTAAATTTAGTTTAAAAATTAGGTTAGAAAATTTCCCCCATTTTTTTCCTACAGACAATTCTATTAAAGCTTGGCCTTTGGTATTTCTCCACCCTTCTGGAACTCCTGAAGTTTCATTGCCAGTCCCATATTTCCTTTGATTTTCAATTTTCCTTGGAAGAATGCCTTTTGTGGGTTGAGAGCACCTGTCATCAGGTCGACTAAGTCCTTGTCATTCATGGTTATGGTCACATCAGGCTTAGCTGTGGGAAAGGAGATTAGCTTAAAATCACATCTGAAATTTTAAACTCTTGAGTTACTTTAACCACAAACCATATCATAACCTTTTCATGCAAAGCCCAAATACCTCATTTTATAATAGGAAGCAAAAAGATCTGCTCATCCCTGTAGGTCCAGGCATGCACATCTGGTACTCCAAGTTCCCTACTTCTTGTGTTGAGAACTAAATCCCAAGACTTCCTAGAGACCTTCATTTTTATCCTGAGTTAAGTCATTTAGTGCTATGAATTAAAATTCTTCTTGTCTCCCTTCCTATTATTTTTTGTGCAGGATTTACGGTAAACCTTTCTCTTTACACCACCTGTGGTCCAAGTATGATAATTTAAAAAACTGTTTGCTAATTTCAGGTATTATGAGTTATTATTTTTTACCACTGTACTTTACACATTTTCTATGAATGCTTCATGCATTTTTTTCATACTCAATTATACTAATTCTTGATTTTAAGACATGCATAAGTATTATTGCTTATGGATGCATGTGCTGTAGTAAATATTTTTCTGGGAGAGTACTGTTTCAACTGAACTTTCATTTCCAAAATTGTTGGTTATGCTATTTAAGATCACTGCATTTGTGCGTATTCAGCTACCAGTCACGCTTAGTGGTTTATCCATGTTAAGTTTTGAGGGATGACACCACTTATCCTTGGTTTCCAGAGTGACAGTTCATTTCCCCAGGTCAATTTCCCCGTAGGGGGATAGTGCTATCAGTGCACCTCATGCTGTGCAATGTAGGCATTACTTAAGGGTCTTTGCAGCATCCCTTCAGCCCCTAGCTGCAACTGCTTTCATTCCCTTTACTGTACCTCTGTTCATATTCTCTTTATTCCATCTTGCTGTCCACCCTCTCCTAACAATTGATTCATAGCACATCTGAGCGGTTTTCCTCCTGTCGCACCTTTTCAAGCTTTTACTGTCAATTTCCATTTCAGTGCTGAAATCAAATCAAATCAAACCCAAGTTAATTTGATCCATTTTTAGAACTGGACTACTCCTCAAAAAGTTTTCAATAGAAAAACTACTACTAATATATTTCTTCAGCGTTGGGTCTTAAGCACCCAACTTGACAGAGGATCCAATGGTTATGAAGAATCACACTTTTTCCAAAGATGACCATTTTGCTCCCTAAAACTTTTTACCCTAAAGGAACAGGTGGAGAACTGCCTCTGCTGTCCAACTGTTCTTCCCTCCTCCACATCTGAGATAGGGAAACCTCCAAAATTTGTATCTTCACTTTCACTCAAGGGTACCCCTCTCCATGCAGGCAAACACTCATTTTAGCAGACCAGCTTTTTACTGGCTCCTCTTTTAATTGCTGCAGCTCCTGAGGAGGAAGCCAAAATTCACACTGCCCAATACCATGAGGAAAATGACTCCATCCTGCTAACAGTCAGGAGAGACCAGCTTGAGGAGGATCACTAGGATGTTCATTTAGAGAAGAACTTAAAACAATGACTTATTGCATGCAGTCCCTGATCAAACATCAAGAGAGTTAATGTTCCATCAAGGCCTGCGACATCTTCAGGTTCAGACTTGAAAGGTCAGTAGTGGTGCTTAAGGTGGGCAGCAAATCAAGGCATGTCCTTTTTAGTTTTCTGTCAAAGAAAACTACTGACATGGCTTTGTCTGTGTGTCTGCACTTTTTCTGTCTGCCCTCAGATCTTAAAAACTACTGAGGCTAGAGGGCTGCAAATTGGTATGTCGATCATCCACCCTCCAAACATCAAGCATACCAAATTTATTTTAGATTAAAGTTAGCCATGGACTGTGCATCTGGCACCGCTGAGTCCAATTCCGGAGGCGTTGCCGATGCACTTCACTTGACCACATCTGGGGAACAAATGAATGCTGCCCGGTCATAGCTGAGAGAGTCATACAGCAATACACATACACTGTACAAGAAACTTTGGCAGATTTTTTACTTGTTTACTACAGCTGATGCAACAGCAGACATCTCTGCCAACATCATGTTTTGCATTGTAGAAAGCAGAAGCAGCAAGAGAGATAAAGAACTATGGTAATGCAAGTGGCCCATGGCACAGCAGCTCTTCAACCTGCTATAGCCCTTTGTTGGCCGAATCGCTTGAGTTTCAGGCTGTCACTCGATGGGCCGGAGTTCAATTCCCGCGGCCGGCTGATGAAGAGTTAGAGGAATGTATTTCTGGTGATAGAAATTCATTTCTCGCTATAATGTGGTTCGAATTCCACAATAAGCTGTAGGTCCCGTTGCTAAGTAACCAATTGGTTCTTAGCCACGTGAAATAAGTCTAATCCTTCAGGCCAGCCCTGGGAGAGCTGTTAATCAGCTCAGTGGTCTGATAAACTAAGGTATACTTACTTTTCTTCAACATGCTAAGCAGTTGGTTGCTTTTCTAGGAATACTGTGAATGTTGTTCATCCACGTGACAATGGACCTGCTAGCTAACACTGTCCTGGATAAAGAACACAGAGATGAAGATTCTCAAACCTGCTCTCACCTTTGTTCCTTGAGGAGGGGTGGCCATGAAGGACCTGAGTATTGCTATGCTTTCATGTTGACAGCCCTCAGTGAATAAACACCCACGAAGCCTAACCAACATGCAAAAACTACTCAGTTTACACGTTCCCGTTGCACTGCTCACCCATGCCAGCTCACAACCCCAACAAACAAAAGAAAGACTTACCAACCAACCAACAAACCACAAATGAGAGCGCTCACAACCTTCCGTCACCAACGCTAACTCCTCAGTGCCTCCAATCACTGTTTTCCCAACTACCGTCTTCCATACATCTTATGGTGTTACAACAACCACCATTGTGCCATTCCAAACATAATGAGGGGACTGGCCTTGCAAACACCCAATAAAATTAACAGCGTACTTCGTCTACACCTACTTCACTAACCCATTTAATGAAAATAACAAAATAATAACGAATATATTTATATAACTGACAGATAATCACTTGGTGCCATCGAAAAGCAAAAATAAGTTTTCTAGCTTACCATCTTTTCTGGATACCATTTTACTATTACAACCTATCAGTGTTGTCTAGATCCTGTTCTGAAGGCTCAGAAAGATTTCACAACCTACAAACTCAAATTGGAACAATGATGAGGAAAAGAAATACCAGAACAAAAGTGACATTCTATGGTCACTCCTTTGTTGTTCCTAACGCTATAGTGCTGAAGCCTGAGGAACCATTAGTGACCACAGGGAATATTACCTTTAGCCCCCTTTCAAGAGATGGTCTCTATGGAGAAGAGAACTGAAGAATGTTTACTTTGAAATACCATGGAGAAGAGAACTGAAGAATGTTTACTTTAAAATACCAATTCATAAGAATTCTAGCAATCTCCTCAAGACTGTACATGATCCAGTTACTATGTAGGCATGCAGGTTTAGTATTAGGTTACACAGACTACTAGATGACTGGTTAGTGATGGCTTCATTGGTAACGTTAGTTTGCTTTACACCCCATATGCTGCTTCAGTTTTGTAAAGCCCTTGGCTTGGTACCAGTCTGGGAGAAGTCTGACCTCAAACTGACTAAGAAGGCAACAAGTCTTCAATGGATGTGAACATAATGAGCGACTTAGGTTTGACAAAAAAAAAAAAAGGGGGACTGCAGAAGTTCCTCGAGAAGCGCCTTCCAGCCAACGTGTGCCAATACCTCACTGGAAATCTTTCTTTGTTGGATGTATTGGTTCCCTGCCATCAGTTCTGGATCTCCAGCTACCAGCTTTGGCACAACAGATGGTGGCTGGCAGCTTCACATTCCAACTTTCCAGAACTAGCTCCAAGTGAGATTTGAAAGAATATTTATCAGTAGCAAGTGGACTCTTTAAACCATGAATGAGGTGAACAACTGCTGGACTTTCAGGCAGTATGAACTAGGGCAGATGCGGAGAAAAGTTGGCTTAACTTGATAGATTTAAAGAAAGTCACCTCAGTGCTTCAGACCTTCTGTTCATGGCAATGGCAAAATGACTGGGATCCAGTTGGACAACTTGACAGCAGCCCCTTAACTAAGGAAATCCAAAGTCAGATCATCTTTCACGTCCTCTGGAATCAGCATTTTTGTCTGGGCAGAGAACAAATCCGAGAAGTTACACTCGTGCACTCCTGGGATGATCTGAGGTTTATGTATTTTCTCACAAAATAAGTAATTACCTCCTTGCATATTAACCAATGCTGTCCTGGACAAAGGGTGGACTTGAAGAACCTTTGGTTGTTGCCAGAGTTGGCCACAACTACTGCACCAACTACACTTCTGGGAGTTCAATCCTACTCTTGATAATTCATTTTTGGACACTTCTGGGAGTTCCATCATATTCCTGAGAATTTATTTTGTGTGCAACGTTGAGTGGAATCTCTGGAGAAATTTACCCAGGAAGAACTTAACAGTATAAATGTTTTCATTACAAACCCAATACAGGTTTCCCTTAAATAACAATATTTTTGCTCAAGATTTTGTTACACATTTCTGATGTTATGCCATTCACCTATAATTAACCCTCTGGTAACCGATGATGTGAAATTGCGTCAATAAATTTTTTGCCGTAAGTGCTCCGATGACACAATTTCCACAAATTTTTTTGGGGGGGAAAAAAAAAAAAACAGTCACCCAAAGAACACGAGGACTGCGCCATTGTGTGGGCAGATCTTGGACCTACAAGAAAACGTAAACAGGAAATCGATAGGTATCGCGCATGCGCTGCAGTCCTTCCCCAACTCAAGCAGCTTACCGCATCTTTTGACCGAGTTCAGCACGTCATTTTAGCACTCTCATGTTTTTTGCTTTGTCGTCACTTACCTGCATTTGTGAAGTGCTTTCATTTTTGTTATTGTTATAAAAGTGTTTGCAAGTGATTGTTGAGTATTTTGAATATTTCAAGTGCTTTTCGATAAGATAGTGAAGAACAATGGCCTAGATTTTACGAGTGCGTGAATAATTTTATGTACGCCTGTTTGTGCACCTGTAAATAACTTCAATGTGCATGTATTATATGTCAATCGAACGGCCATTCTTTGTACTTTATCATGCTGAATGGCAAAATGTAAAAATATCAAAGTTTCTATATAAAAATCTTTAGCGAGCAATTGACTTTACATGAAAAAACAAAACTTACATCTTTGAGCTTCAATTGCTCAATTATTTACTGGGAACACCTATTGATTTTGGTAATACATATATAGGAAATTTATTCAGCGTTTTGTTGCCGAGTAATTACGAAAAATGTCAGCGTATATATATATATACAGGGGTATGCGTTGAACGCCGTAATTCGGCCAGAATTTATGCATGGGTAGATAATTGTTTGTACACCTGTTTGTGCATCTGTAAATAACTGAAATGTGCATGTACCATATATCATTTGAACGGCCATTCTTTGTACTTTATCGTGCTGAACATCAAAATGTAAAAATATTAATGTTTCTATATAATAATCGTTGCTCTATTTTTTCTTAGAAATAAAAAAAAAAAAAGATTGTCCGTAATCTAACGACAATTGCTCAATTTTATTCTAACAATACATATATCTTTCTTTTGTGCATTTTATAGGAAATTTATTCAGCTTTCTAATGCCACCTTTATTCCTTACTTAGGTACGATACGAAACGTCAACATAAGTAGGCTGGAAAATCTGAAAATTGCACTCCATAAAAAATTAGCATTATTTAATCGGTAACAGCTAATTAGCAAACACATTTATAGCAAAACGATTGCTTCCACATGAAAGTTCAAACATTTCCACACAATTTACGTATAAAATAAACTCCCCAAACCTAATTATTATATTTTTCATGATTTCAAAAGAATATCTATGACTTTCCTTAGAAATTTCACATTCATCAAACCTTGCAAAGATTTTCCGACTGCTCTAGGAAAAAATTCTATCATTTGCCAACATCATTAAACAAACCAGAGGCATATATCAGTTATAGTTTGGACGTATTGATTTTTATAAAGAAACTTTTCCGGCGTAAGCACGAGAGGGTTAAGATTTCTAAAAACATAGTTTGGTGAGCCATTTCAATAGTGGGTGACAGCTCGGTGTGGTATTTTCAAGTGTGCTGCAATAACACCTTCCCCATCCTCCAATTTTTAAAGATTTTATTAAAATTTAATTAAGATTTTTTGAGACTTAAGTTTAAACTTAATTACAAGGGGTCACATTTTAAATTAAATACAAAATCACAAAGCAAGAGTTTGTCCAAACTACAAGACAAATGGCTGGTCTTTTATATTACCAATCTAAACACTGGACTAAAATTCACATACTGAAGTAATTATTTACATAGGCTTTCACCATCCAGTGTACTATGACACATAGTAAGATCACATACATTAGCACAAGAAAGAAAATAAAAATTGTGATAAAAATAAACTAAAAATCAGTATTTTACCACCTATATAAACAATCATCCACATTTAAAGGTAGCTACCGGCCAAACTATTCAGTACATATACTAAATGATACCTTAATGAATGACAATTTTAAACTAAAAAATGCTTCTTGGTCCTTAACCCCACTGTAAATCAAGGGATACCTGTATTTTCAACTAAGTGGAATGTGTCATCTGGGTTTTTAGTACAACATACAAAAACTATAGTGAGACGCACTTAGCTTGCATTCCAAAAATTTTATCTTCAACAAAATTTCTTCAACCACATGGCAAAAAAGTTCTTGTAACCTTTAGTAGTCTGAAAAAATAAAATTTTACCCGAAACTTTATTTCCGTCTGGTACCCTGGAATAATGCCATGCTCTTTACCCAGAGAACACAGGAATGAACTCATGACATTATATAGCTCTATAAAATAATGAGATTAAAGTATAATAATCACCTACCTGTTCCATTCTTTTCCACAGATCCACTACCATTTTTAGCATCAACAATCCACTTTGCCTCGCTACCACTTGGGCCACCCTTCACATGGAAGCAATAGATACCTTTCACCTGGTAAGGGGTAATGGATGATTTTAATGGCTAGTGATTATATTCATTTTTCACATTACATTTGACATCAAAAGGTCACAAAATTTTTAGGTTCTCATGCATAACATTAATGTAATAAAATTATAAAAGACTAGTATGTAAATATCAAAAGATTTTGTCTACTTTTTATATTAACCAGAACTAATACATTTGTTTCATAAATAATAAGTTTAGAATTTATGCTTTAATGGTTGATAAGTTTTATATAATAAACCAGAACTAAATACATTTGTTTCATAATTACAAAGTTTGGAATTTATGCTTTAATGGTTGATAAGCGGAAAAAATCACAAGCTGAATTATTTATATAATTCAGAACTGTAAAGTCAGCATTCTCTATTTGTACCTCACAGACTGCAGCCATTAATGAAAGGTTACTTTGAGCCTCCCTTCAGCCCTTAGCAACATCCACTTTTCTGGTCTTTTACTTTGCCTTCTTGGTTCTGACGTTCCATCATGCTATCCAATTTCCCTTTAACTAATATTCCATTTGTGCAATTGCAGAATTCCACTAGTTTCATCTGAGCCTTGTACTACATCACAATAATTTATCATATGTTTAACTTGTCTGATTTTACTCTTAACACCCTCGTAAAGGTAACATCTATTTTACAGCCTTGTGAACTTGCAGACCAAGTATAAAAACCATTTTATGAACTGGATGCTTGTTGCAGTCAACAGAGGAATAGGAGCCCAAGACTTCCTGAAAGAGTTCAATGTTAAGGATGCCATTCATGCAGCTGCTAATGCTTGGAACTAATGCATGGAACAGACTCTTGCCTACAACATTTCATGGGGATGATCCTACAGATGTTGACTTTGGAGGATTTTGTGTCATAAATGAGATGATGATGATGATATCAGACCTCATAACTTTTAATAAAGTTAACTGGATGACACTGAAGAAATGCTGAACATTGACATTGAAGCATCTATAGTGCACTCCTTGAGTGACGTGGAAACATTGGTGAAATAAGCCATAAACAAATAAGAATGATGAAAGTTCTGATAATGATGACATACCGAACTTCCCCAAGTCTCATAAATGATGCCTGTTGTAGCGAAGCTTCATCAACAGTGAATCCTGTTCCTGCCCTATCATCACATGTCTGACTGCAACTTGATGACAACATTGGTGACAATGACGAACCCTCTTCTTTAAGACTGGTGTAATATCACTTGGCATGAAATTTCATATGTTTAATTATGGCTCTGATGATGCTGTGCATTTCTGAGTTTTACAGAATGTTTTTGTTGGAAATAAAATTTATTTTTCGTAATTATGGCCTTAATTATCCGAATATTTCATTATTTACAATCTTAATTATCTCATTTTAAATATTAGTATAATACTAAAAAAAAAATTATATTTGTAGTCTATTTATCCCACTTAATGTGAGTTTTACAGAATGTTTTTGTTGGAAATAAAATGTGCTACTATATTCCTGTCGTAATTTTCTATTTCATCATTTACAATCTTAATGATCAAATTTTACACTAAAATATTTGTAATTTTGTTTATCCCACTTACAGCATGAAGACTCCCATTCATGTTTTTTACTGCAGTAGTAATGTTTAATTATAATACAGGGGCAGTCCCAAACCCCATTCGGGGAGCAAGCTTCAGTTCCAAGATCTGAAAAAATCCAGAAACCAAAACACAACTGGCCCAAAGGATTTTGGATAGGGAATTATCAACCTGTATTGCGATAAAGAACCTGAACGTGTGCACTGCAAAGATTATCCTTTCTCTTCTAACAATTGTGATGTCTTCTTGTTTGAAAAGGTGATATTGCACATGCAACCAGGTTACAGAAAGGCAAGAAATAAAAATCTTAAGACTTGGTCTGCCTATATCTACAGTTGTTAACTCAAAAAAATGCTTAAACAACAAAACTATAACTAATACCACAGCTAAAGCTAACTTCCTACCTATGTATGTCCTCATACATAAAAGTTTGTTACACCGCTTCTGTCCTATGCCAAGCTGTTGCTGTTGTTACGATGTACTCCAGTGGGTCCAAGTTAGTAAAAGCAATGGTTGTGGACCAAATACTCCACTCAACTTTTTCATAATTATCTACATATTAATTACTGTACATCCAGGTCTTGAAATTCTTTGTCACTTTCCATCCCAGAACTTCATTTCTTGGAGAAAATGGCACCTCTACTTCTTGAAGTAAAGTTTAAGGAGCATGCTAGCTTTGTATCCACTCTCTTTCAATTTCAGAAGGGGTCTGTGCTTCTATCAACACATTTGCCTAGAAAAGAAACTTTTGGCTGCCTAATACTTTACAAGTCTATTGGACTTCAAAGACATCACAATCTTCTACATAGCCATCATCACGTCTCAAATTAGGAATTTATCAAACAGCAAGCCCAAATACTCCTAGCATCTTCTTCAAGACTTTTTATTTCTCCCTTTCAACACTTTCCTCTTAGGTCTAAACCTTAATTGGTTTGGATTAGTTGTGTAGGTAGTGTAAGAGGCCATAATTGCCATCAATGATCCCCTTCCTGTGGCAATTTAAACTGATCTTTGCCTGTGGCAGCAACTATGTTGCAATTTTGTCATGAATCCCAGGGAGGGGGTAAAAGGTCCTTAATTTATTTATTCATATAGTAAATATAAATAAAAACCCTGAGAATACTGAAATGAGACCATCAGCTTTTCATGGAATTAACTTCCCCACTAAGGATGTCAGTGAGAGCCAACCGATGTCCACTCGGCCAACATAATTAGTGTTGTGAGCCAAAACTGATGGCAAAAAGAGCACTGCAGGAATGCAATGATCCCCGGCATAAATATGTTGCCAGGCAAACCAGAAAGAATTCTGAGAGTCCTAACCTCAGAATCCCTGGCATCCACCACTTCTGCCGTTAAGATATTCACATGAAAATCTGAGGCCCACCACAACAACTTTTTCCATACTGGGCTGGTTAGAAAATAATGGATATAAGCTTGAGTATGAGCAATGAGCTGCTGTTATGAAAAAATCAAGACAAGTAAATAAGCCTTTAGTAAAAACGGCTTTTGGTTTATACTTGTTGAATACAATACTAACCTTCTTGACAAGATTAGCTCCATCTGCATCTAACGCTCCTTTTATGGCATCAAAGATCTTGGCACTCTGGAATTCTTCTCCAGCCGCTGTTGCTGCTGCCACAATGCTGGACAGGGAAGGAATTAATATTTTTATCAGTGCACAAACAACTTTCAGTATTTCAGTGTAACAAAAACTATATTTCCAACAAGCAGCAATAAACATATACAACATGAATTTAAAGACAGGAAGATATTCACAACTACCTTCTTTCATTGCCTCGGAAGCCCATTTTGTAGAGAGTCACTACCACTGCTCCTCCAAGTCCAACGTTATGCTGAAGGGCTACTTTTGCATTAGGAACCTGACGCTTGTCTGCCTTACCTCGCAGCTGCCAGCAGAGCTCAGCACACTGGGCAAGTCCTGTAAAGGAAGTCTGTGTATTATTTACATGATAATGGTGAATAAAAAACAGTACAGTAATGACAATAGAGAAGCTCTCCATGGTATTCATTGCAGATCAGTTGTGAAACTGTTCAAACCAGCACTGTGTGAGTTTAAGACAATACTGAAGAAGTCAATACTGTACAAGAATTCTCTTAAAAACAGATTTTACTAAGTATATACTGAAGTCACAGAATTAACTTCAGCGTGATATGTTCAGAGATCATTATTTTCTTTCTATAATAAACACAAAAAATTCTTGAAGAAAATAACAGTAGACATAGTATTAAAAATTCCCATAAAACTGTAAATGAATCTTAGAGGCCCAAGTAAAATCCAAATTCAATTTAGAAGCCAAAGTAATATCCAAATTCAATCTTGAATCACCTCATGGTCTTCTACTATGACGAATAAATAAATAAAAAGTAAAAACAATGAATTTCCAAAAAAGTTAAGAAGATTTTTGAGACAACCTACTGGAGTCAAAGCTCGAAGATGAAAAGACACTCTTTGAGAGTTAAGATACATTATCAGTAAATTTGAGGATTCTTATCAACTGATACTGACATCAACTAGAGCCACTGAGGCAAAGTCTTCTCTGATAAGGAAAATTAAGTTTTTAATCTTGAGAGAATAGTACACAAGGGCAGATTACTTTCCTGATAGTAGTCTTATCAACTAAATGAGTTCACTACCTGTACCTCAAAAAGTCACCAAGATTGGGCGATCAATTAACTTTGCTACTATAGTGCTACAACAAGAGCAACTAGATTTGCTGAACAGCAGCACCAATATGCAGTAAAGGCGCCTCGCTGTTGAACTTCTCAGTTCCAGAGGTCCTTTATCCCTCACACTGTTGGACTGTGGAACAGCCTCCCAGAGAATGTTGTGCAATTGGAACTTAGTTCAAGCAAAGATGCAATGCATTATGCATTACTACCCTAATACTATTCTCCTTGCATTTTAATACATTTTTATCTATTACCCCTTTACTTCCTCTTACTTCTTCCTAATGAACACCATATTCTTAGGAAGCTTGAATTTCAAGTCAACAGCCCTGAAGAAGAAGAATCCATTGCATCACAGAAGCCTTGAAATTACATCAAAATTTTCAAAGTAATTTGTATTTACAGCTTGACCTGGAAAAGGTTATTGAGGCTTGGTAACAAGGTGTTTAACTGGTGGTAGATGGGTTGGGGGGATCTCCCATTCACCTGCCATAAGCCAACACTTTTTTTTTTTCAGCATCAAAGATTATAAGGGGTGGTTAGGATAGGATTATGATAAATGACTCTGGTTTGTACACCTGAGAAAAATACAAATTACTTTGGAAATTTGTGATTTGTTCCTTCAGAGTTACAAACCACTATCTTTTACATAGAAGACTCACACCCTAAGTGGGAGTATAATCTCACATCTGACAAGCAAGCAGAATCTCCAAGAGTGAGATGTATCTAAACTCTCACTCAAAATCATGTGTTACCCAAACAGAAAGGGAGGACAAGTCAGGAGGGTAGTTAACATCTAGGTCAGGGGAGCTGCACCTTCCAAGCCAAAGCTCTATGAAAAGATGTTAAATTTTAATGTTTACCTGCATTGGGGCCCTTTCCAGTAAACAGAAATGGCAGGGAGAAGGGAGGCACAGCCAGTCACTCTCCATTTAACCTTCTGCCTTTAATCTAAGTAGCATCAGAGGAATACAGATTATGCTTGATATTGCTGGGGTGTCTCCACAAGCAAGGCAACTGCCATATTAAGCTCAAGTGTTGAGTTCCTTTGTGGGAAGAGCAGCAAAAACAGGCTGCTTGGAATACCAATGGATGGAAATGTCTTCCAGCACTGCAGCAAAGGTGTCAAAAAAGGTGGAGTGGTGGGGGACCTCAAACACATGCAACTGTCTCACTTGGGAAGAGTGCAGGACATGCACCTGGGTTGGCACTGTCAAAAAGTGTGGGTTGGTTACTACCAAGGACATAAAGTGGCCAAATGTGCTTTTGCCCCTCACACCTTGTTCAAATCCATGTTGAACAAAAGACACAAAGCATACGATAACAAATACTGTATGATATTAGTTTCAACTTTGTCAGTCAAGAGCGCAGCAAGATGTCTTAACTCAACCATGGTTAAATGTTTGCAGTTCACTGGAACAGCTAAAAAAGCATCAAAAAAATAAATTACAAAACATTAGCTTCTCATAAAAGAGTAGAATGGAATAGAACAGAATATAAAATTTGGGCCAAAGGCCAAGCTCTGAGCCTATGAGGTCATCAGAGCTGAAAGGGAAATTGAGAGTAAAAAGGCTAAACACAGTAGACAATGGTTTATACTATTATGCAGTAGTGGCAAGATAATTTCAGAAATGTACCAAGATAATTAGAAATTCACCGTCTTTTGTCTACAACTTTAATTTCAACTTTGAGGGGCTGGTACTAAACACATCTTCCCACAGAGCTTCCCCTATGTTTAGCACCAGTCCCTTGGGGATGAATGCAAAAACATTAACAAAAGACAGCAAACTTCTTATCTCCATAATTTCCTCATATCTTTTCTAGACTGTTTTGCCAAAAAATTATGTTAACGTAGGATATCTTTGCACTGCTTTCTCCTTTACATTTACCAATGGTAAAACTTGAAACTACTACAGCAGCCTGGTTCCCACAAGTCACCTGTCAGAATGTTTACGTCTTTTGTCCATGATAATGTCTTTTGTTTATGTTATTTACCATCGTTTTATGTTTTTACATTTATCCCAAGGGGCTGGTACTGAACATGGCACCCATTTCACGTGTAAACTGAAAATACCAAACCTAGAAGGGTCGGGCAGTAGTTTCAAGTTTAAATCCCCAATACCATACACATAGACCTAAACAATGGCAGTAAATACTCTAGTCGGCAACTTGCTGGAACCAGGCTGTGGTAGTAACCTAGGCAGAACTAAGCAATAGCTCTGCATGGGGTATTACTTTGGAAATTGATTTTTCCAATAGTATTTTGGCTACTTATTAAGAATTTGCTGCTATTTTTTGTCGGTCGACTGTAATTAACCTCAGAAGTTGTATGCTGGCTAACCTAGAATGCTATTGCACATCCGCAGTGTTATTGGGAAACTTTTGGTAAAAAGTGGTTTCCTTCACTAAGGGGTGTGAGGGGACGGCCTGCTAGGTTAGGTTAGGTCAGTACAGTTCCACTTATAATAGGTTTCCTTAGCCAATCCCTTCTTAAGCATGTGGCTCCCTGATGAGTTCCACATGCGCAGATCCATTTATAACAACAACATGGGGGTCTGGTCTTTTTCCCAACGATTTCCCCCACACAAAACCCCGCGTTCCCAAAGGGTCCCCAACCATGTTGGATAGATTTGAGGTTAATGATAACTTGACTGACAATAATCACCACCACCTCCTTCATCAGCAACACTAAAAGTATAGAAAAATCAATTTCTAAAGTAATAGTCCGTGCAGAGCTGTTGCCTGGAAGGATATTTCTAAGTATTAGCTCCACACGTACTGTATAGAACGGTTCTGCGAATACGAGAAACATTAGGGAGCCACATGTTCAAGAAGGGATTGGCTAAGGAAACCTATTATAAAAGGAACTATACTAACCTAATATACCCCAACCTATCCTAACCTAACAGGCCGGTAAAAGTTCGTTTCCGGTCCGAACTCCAATTCCACATGACAAACATATTTGTTCGACCGTTTTCTTGCTGTTTCCAATCATCCCGTCCAAGATTTCAACCAGATATCATTTGTTGTCAAGTTTCCAAACCTCTCACAGCTCAAGTACAGAATACTTAACAATGTAAGAAAAGTACAAAAACGAATTAATTCTGGCTGAAACCTAGAATGGGATAATTGAAAATGCAAAGAAAACATCAATAAAATGTTTGCCATGCACAGATCAAAGTAGGCTACCATGTAGGCTTACATCACTTGCAGAACATCCAATAGCCAGTAAAAGTTTACAAGTTGCTAATCAAAAATAACACCACGTACCCTAAGGGTGTTGACTGGTTAAAATTTTTGCCATGTTACCTATGGGGGGGGGTTATTGTCTTACCGTTAAAGTCGTTATTTGATGAAGAGCTCTTTTTAAAACTGTAGATTATAATTTCATATCGTGTACATATAACACTAACTTCCATGGAGGAAAATTAATTCTTTCATGATAAGTTCCCTTAAAGTCACTAACAGCATAGCCACAAACCTTTCGTTTTTTCGATTTTGGGAGAGAAACACTACTGTTACAGTGCCACAAATTCTTACCTGATCCCAAAGTACAGGGCTTGGAACACTTCGGGTAAAAAGATAAGGCTTCGTCATAGTGTTAGAAAAATTTCCTGATGCACTGATACTGTGTAAATTCACCCCCATTACGCGTGGTGTCCAATGTGAGAATGATAAGAATTGGAAACATTCTGCCGCATATCAGTCGTGGGTGAAATTTGAAATAATCAAAGGAAAATTATTAGGCAAATGAAATAAATGACTTGTTTTCATTGGTTCTGAAATAAGATCTGAATGAAAACCGGCTGATTATTGGGCGATTTCAATCGTATTCAAAAAGAGGCCAATTTACAAGGAATTAACGTTTCAACTTGGTTCACCTTATGAGCTGTGCCAATAATTTCAAATTCCGTGTCGACAGAACACCCACGCAAATGACGTTTGCCAATCACATCAAAACAATGTGACATAAATCATGATACTTAAGTGGGTGAAATTCTGCGGAAAGGACATGGCTGGTGGCTGCTTAGGTACAAACGCACACACGGGAGCTCAAGAAGTCATGGGTAAGGTGAAATTGAAACTTAGAAAAAATCTCTAATTATTGACAAATTTTATTTTTTATTGTGATAAATATTAGTTTGCAAGAATTATGTATTTAGAATATTTTTTTGAATTTTTCATGAAGATTCAAAAGGTATAATAAAAAATCGAGTAAGACTGTTCGGACTGGAAACGAACATTAACCAACAGGCCGTGTTGCTTAGTAGGGGGCTCAGTCGCCCAAACCCCGTGGTGAAGAAGACTCCACTTTTTACCAAATGCTCCCCTATAACACTGGGCATGCATGATAGCATTCCAGGATGGCCAACATACAACTCCTGAAGTTAATTACAGTTGACCGACAAAAAATAAAGGTAAATTCTTCATAAGCAACCAAAACCCTAGAGGAAAACTAAATTTCCAAAGTAATACCCGATGCTTAGCTCTTGCATAGTTCTACCTCCGGTAATTCTAAGCTGTAGTTCCGCGGTGAGCTCAACTATGGCAATTGACGTTTTCCTATGTTATTTTACTTGCTTTACAAGAATTTAAAGTGATATTTTGTCGGCCAGCTGTAACTAAACTGTAACTGACCTTTGAAGACCACACTACCGACGAGGTAGATCTAAGCCGGCATTCCGGGGCGAGCCCCCACCCCCCTCCATAGCTAATACATGGAAAATGTCAGTAAACACCCCTGAAAATACCAACCTAACGTACCCTAGGGGGGTTTACTGGTTACAATTTTGCCGTATTAGCTATGGAGGGGGGGGGGGGCGCGCCGCCGAATGCCGGCTTAGATCTACCCCGTCGGTAAGTGTACTCTTCAAAGGTCAATTACAGTTTGGTTACAGCCGGCCGACAAAATATTACTTTAAATTCTTGTAGACCTTACGTGACGTTTAATTAACCCTACTGGGTGGTTTATGGCCTCACTCTTCACGCGAAGTTTCTTATCTAGTTTTCACGCGCAAATAAACAAAACCTTCCTTATAAAGCTACTTATCACCTAAAGCCGTCTGTTAACTTTACAAATCAACACTTTCACTCACCAGAAAGCTTTTTTTTTTTTTTTATTGACGTATTTCCACAACCGGTAGCAAGCTACACATACACACACACAGAGTCAAGTCATTCACAAGAATCACAACACAGCTGATTTTGATGCTACATCACGCAACCCAGCAAAATGCCCGCCTGTAAGTATTTGTGATGATTCTAACTCAAGGCCGTTTCAACCACCGCCCCTCTGACTAGTTTTTTTTTACAGGAGTACGTGTGCTGCAGCATACCAACGCGTTTAAAATACTCGTATTACTTTGAGGTCTGTTAATAAAACTACAGCGCACTAAAATACAAAATTTTCGAAGCGATTCAGCCCCGCAGAGAGATACATTACTCTGGCTTTCAATATCGCAAAAAACTTCAGGAGGGTTTCATCGACAAGCTATGGACGTAAACTATGCATAATAAAAAGGCTAAAATGCATTTAACACGCGTAACTAACAGGATGATTACCTATTTAACCTCAAAAGTCAATTTTTTAAACCTCAAACGTCAATTTTTAAAAATATCACGCATCAATACTAAACAACCAAATGAGACGGTTTTCGTATGGCTACGGATAACCATTTAACTCCGGTTTTAATGGCCTTTTTTGAAAGCTGAATATTTAAGCAAAATCATTCCACGCAACTTAATTGGTCACCACATAATTTGTAATTGACCAATGAGTGAACTTGTAAATGCTTTCTTTGCTTCACTGAGTGAACTGGTCCCATTAACAAAATTCGTTATAGAAATAGCGTTAGCAAACCCTCTTTGATTTACCTAAAATACATAGAATTAGCAATGGATTTAATTACAGTGTACAAAAAAACCTGCCAATCTTTCTCCCCGTTTGCATTTTTATTCTGGCCTAAGCAATAAAGAAATCGGTTCTCACATCCGTGTTTTTAAGAGCATTTCGCTTATATTACCCTGAATACACTGATGATGAAATACATGTCATTAGGAATACAGGAAAGAAATCTACATATCCTGACTGTGTTAGGCAATGCAATAAGAGCAGAAAAAGACTTTTCATGATAACAGAAAATTTTACATCTCAAAAGACTTGCCCGTACTACCATGTGATACAAATTTCAGATATTACCCACCCATCTACTTAAGAACTCTGGAGCTAATGAAGCGTTAAAGAACAATAATACAATGAAACAAGTACTTATAAAGAACTCTTTCGACAACCCTAAAGGGTGCGTATAGCAAATCCCTTATAAGTCTTCTGACAATTTGCACAACATAGTGGTCAAAACAAGAAAACCATGGGAAAAGAGAATAAAACAGCATTAAAGTCTTTTTACTTAAAAACATCATATTACCTTTAACCATATACCATATTTTAAGAAATGTCTACAGACACGTTGGTTGATAACTACAGCCTTCATTTTCCAAGTGAAGTTTTTCTCCTAAGTCTCTCTCTCTCTCTCTCTCTTTGAGCTAGAGACACTTCAATCAACATTATTTATATGTTATATTTATATAACTTACTCAGGATTGAACTCTATCAAAATCAATGTCATGTTTTGGCTTTGTATAATGCAAGTGTGAAAGGGCAACGTATGCAGGGATGGGAAGGACAAAAGCATGAATGCGTAGAGCTGGGGGCACTATAAAGCTTTGGTATTAAGGAGGCTCTGGGGACAGGTGGCAAGGTAAAAATGTGTTAATCCAAGAATCATATGGAGAAGGGATTGAGTAAGAATCCTTTTAACAATTTGAATCTGTGCCTCGCTGGGTTTGGAGAGCATAAAAGGATGATTGTCCTATGTGATTTAACTGCTAAGTCAGGTGACTGAGAAAGAGATGGTAGTGTGAGCATCTATGGAATTCCTGGAGTAAATGAGAACAGAGTCTTGTGGAAATGGGTTTAGAAAGAGGCTTAACTACTGTACTGGAAATAGATCATCCCCAGAGAAAAGTATTTATAAACAGGCTTACGAAAGAGAAAATGGTGAGGAAAAAAGTTGATTATATTATGTTATAGTTCACAGTAGGTGGAAAAGCATGCAGGACGTAATGGTAAGAAGAGTGGCTGGAGTATATTTGATCATCACTTTGCTGAAGCAAAAGTTACGACGGATGCAACTGCAAGTTGGAGAAGAAGGGGTGAACATACATCTGCAAGGGTAACCTAGAAAAGTGGGACTTAATAGGTGATAGTAAGCTGAACATATAAGGAGAAAATGGACAAAAAATGGCTAATGGTTTGAGACAGAAGTTGAAGAAGCATATACAGAGTATGTAACATTCATGGATGTGGTTATAGGGTTAGCATGAAGTGTTTGCAGTTCTAGGAATACAGGAAGTGCTAATAAGAAGGTGGGAAGAGGGAATACAAAGAGAGATTTTTATGGAATGAGGAAAAGAAGTTTAGTGAAGGAAGAAAGGAGATTATCTGAGGTGCAATTGCAAGATAGAAGGGTGGACAGTGAACAGGAGTTCAAGAGGAGGGATAAGGGAGTTGAACAGAAGGAATAAAATGGGTATGAGACAGAAAAAGGGGAAGAGAAGGTGAGAAGGACTTCAGGGAGAATAAGTTGTTCCAAAAGCAGGTAAATGCAATGAGAAAGACTACGAGCAAATGATCTCAGAATAAAAGATGCATGTGGAGAGATTACGTTTGAAGAATATGCAGTTCTAGGCTGATGGAAAGTATTCTGAGGGCGCGTTGAATGTGGATGATAGAAGACAGGAAGAGCTGACACAGAATGGAAGGGATAAAGGTAAGTTTGAAAATGTCTGAAGTTACTGTTGAGGATGTAAGGAGGGCAATACAGACTGGAAAATGGAAAGACACCATGAGTTACCAGATTTACAACTGAGATACTGAGATACAATGGTGGAAATGCGATCGAGTGGCTGACCAGACTATGTAAAGTATGCCACAACCACGGAAAAGTTCCAAGGTAAAGGTAAAAGTAATAGAGGAGACAATACAAATTACATGGGCACAACGTTGTTGAGTATAGCAGGGAAGGTGCATGACAGGATTTTGACTGAGATTGTAAGGCATATGACATGGTTTGATATGGGAAGAATGGTGTTAGTTTAAACATGGAAGAGGTTGTCTGGATCAAGTGTTTGTTATGACAGTCAAGCGAGAAGTTAGAAAGTAATGAGAAAAACGTGTATGTTATACAAGAAACCAGAGAAAGTTTATGGTAAAAGAAAGATGCAAAGTGTAAGGTGTTGAAAATCTCTGTTATAGGGAGGTAAGCTACTTAGAAAGATTAAAAGTTTTTATGATGGAAGCAAAGCATATGCTCGAGTTTGTAGGTAGGAGTAGCTTGTTTGTTGTAAAATGGGGGCTGAGTTAAAGGTGTGTTATGTCTCTATGGCTCTTTAATATCTTCGTAGACAGTGGTGTTACAAGTCAATGAAAGAATAGCAGATGTAGGTGCTAAGTTGCAGGATTAGATGATGGATCATGAATTATTAGCAGAATGTTTGATGTACTGACACAATACAATACTGATAGTGATTGTGGAGTGATATTACAGAAATAAAAAAAGCTTTGCTAGGTTGGCAACTGTGATCAGCAGGCCAGTACACTGCATGAAAAAGTGTTTGCAAGAGGAGAAACTTCAGAGCAAATGTGAGCCCAGCTAAGGTAATGATGGTAAGAGAGGATTACGTAAATGGAGTACTCAATATTATAATAGACAGTGAATGGATAGAAGCAGTATATTCTTATGCAAATCTTGGAGGAAAAAATTTTTAATGATGTTAGATGAGAGAAGAGTTGAATCAAGGAAGGGAGTAGGACATGTACATGCTGAACGCAAATGAAAAGCAGAATGAATCACAGAGGGTAGCAGGACATGTGCATGCTGATTACAAATGAGAGGCAGAATGTTGTGAGATATGTAGATATGTAAAACAAGTGATAAAAGGGTTAGCACACATGAAATGATAGACCTCTGAGATGAATCAGTCATGTGGAAAGAATGGAGGATGATTGGTTGGTGAAAAGATTGTACAATTAAAAAGTGTTGGGAGCAAGAAGAGAGGAAGACCTACAAATATGAGAGACTGCATGCAAGATGAAGCTGGTGAGCTTTCTGTACAGGTGTATAAATCAGCTAGTGTGGGAGTTTTCTACACAGGGGTTTCATCATAAATTCAGTTGTTATAAGTGTAAATGTGACTGCGATCATTGTCTTTTTTTGGGGGGGGGGTCCACCCTGCATTGTAGGAAATTCCTTAGTGTTCCTACATGAGTACAGTACAAAGTAAGTACACAACAACAAATTTATCTAAGGCTCATTTTAAAAATACAGTAGGTATAAACATTACTCAACACTTACCAGTAGCACCCAGGGGATGACCTTTAGATATGAGACCACCAGAAGGGTTTATGACATACTTTCCGCCATAAGTGTTATTGTCAGAATCAATCAGTTTGCCTGCTTCTCCCTCACCACAGAGACCTTTAAAGAAAGACATTAAGGGTTAGAAAACCATGTAGAATCAAATAGGAAAGAGACATTTCAGCATATGCTAGAGTTTGTAGGCAGGAGTGGCTTGTTTGTGTAAAATGGGGGCTGAAACAAAGGTGTGTTATGTCTGAATTGAGGATGGTTTTTAAGAACAGATTACTGGATGTTATGAAGGGCTAATGTGAGAAAATATGAGACATTTCCTAAAAATTTACATTACGAGTTGGAGGCATTCTTAGCTTTCAAAAACACAAAGCACGCAAACCTCAAATAAAAACTGCCGTGAAGTTGTACCTTGCTATATAAATGGTGTCAAGAGTGGCTGGGGGTATATCTGATCATTATTCTGCTGAAGTAAAATTTAAGATGGATATAAGTTCTGGTAACACTAATAGCCAATTAAGCATTTTTTCCATAAAATTCACTGCCTTAAATGCTTTTCCATTCAAGGTACTCTGATTTATTTTTAATATAATTCCAAAAGTACTAAACAACTCAAAGTTACATAACTACTGTACTTGCTGATATAACTTACCGACATCTATTTCTGCCTCAACAACCAAACCAAAAGTTCCATTTGAGATATATTTCTTTATATTATTGTACTGTATGTCTGCAATTTCTAACTAAGTAATGTTCAACAGTTTATACTGTCTCTGGTAGCTTTTTCATACACAATAAAACCCAAATAAAATCTTGCTCAACTGAGTTAGTGGCAAAGAAAGCAGACATTCCAAGGCAACTTATCAACTGAAAACACTGCCAAGTGTGAGAAGTACTACTCTGCCTTTGCCAGCCAGTCTTCCCCAAGAGATCATCTTCATCAAGTAGCAGCTAAAAAGCCATTAGGATAATTTGAACTCAAGAAGCAAGAGAAATTCGACTACTGCATGAGGTAGTCATGCTTTACCAACTTTAGATTCTTGGTCAGTGTGTACCTTTTAAGTCGATTTTACACAATACAGTACTAACATATCTTTATAGGCTTGAAAAACAGAAAGCAATTCCTTTGTGAAGGTTCCATGAGCCTAAATATAACTCATCAAGCTACTTCATCCTTCAAATCAACAACTATGCAACTGACAGTCCAGTTGTCACTTACTTATCTGCGTTCAGCTCTGATCTGTTTACCAACAAAACTAGGTGAAAGGCTGGAGAGTCTGATACTCATCCAGATGTGCAATGACGTCCATCTTTGGTGTAGGAGGGAATTTTCGATAAGTGCTAGCATGGACCTATCTATCTGATGGTGACTATACACTACTTGAGGTGTCAATGATACAAACTGTGACAATCCTACTTGGTGGTGTTTGTGTCTCAGGGTATTTTGGTCTTGTCAAGTGCATTTTTGAGCAAACATCATCAAGTCTGCCTCAGTGAGTCTTGAACTCTAGTCTGAGTCACTATACTACATCCTCAATGTCTGATCTTGCACTGGGAAACCACATATTAGATATTCATGTCTAGCTAGAGTTTCCTACTGCAATAAAAATTATGAACTCTCGCCAAGCAGGAGTTCATCCCATGACAATTTAAATCATAATTACCACTGTTTAGGAAAAAAATAATACAACTTTATGCAATTTTGTCAGACCTGATACTGTATGTTCAAAACATACCTTGTACAGCACAAGAAGTTTAATAATACTCTAAACTAACCTAAAGCCTCGTACGTTATCAGTTCATTTGCAGAAAAGCAGTCATGAAGTTCAACGACATCTACATCAGTAGGAGAAACACCAGCTTCCTTAAAGAGTTTTGCAGCTGCATTCTTGGTCATATCATACCCAACCTGTGGAAAAAGAATCCTACCGTATAATAAAAGATTTTTTTTTCAGTTAACATCATGTCTTGTCTCCAAATTTACTAATGCAAATTGGAGTTGTTGACATAAAACCAAAATTCTTCATGCAAACCCATCAATCATCATTAGCTTTATTTGCAGTGTCAAATTACCCATGCAATGCAACTTTTGAAGTAATTAAGAAGGAAGACTGACTGATTGCTTTCAAGTTTCCTTGCACACAACAGGAAAGGTCACTGATGCCAAATACCAACTAATCTGTTATGATTTTTAAGTAAAGATATACTAAAAAAATGTAATAATACAATAGTTCATTAAACTCAAACAAAAGCAAATTAGGAAAATGATCAAAATTACATATTTACAGAGATCTGAGTCCTGCAAAGGACCACCATAAAAGCAAATAATTGAATAAATATGTCATTTATGTAAATGGCCTGCTTTTAAGACAACTTTAAAAACACCACTGCTATGACCTGATGAAAGGGTATACCTGGAATGCTCACCTTGACTCTGGCAGAGGAAGTGATCACAAAGACCCCCCCCTCCACAAAATTGGGACACCTGACCAAGGCTTGCAGTCAAGGGACCAAGCAAGCTCCATAGTATGATTGAATGTCCAACTCCTTTAACTTAAACTTGTCCCTTTTTCAATCTTCATCTACAAACATTCTTTGAGAAAAGTCTAATAGTCAGGTGGTCTTATTAAAAATAATAATAATAATAATAATAATAATAATAATAATAATAATAATAATAATAATAATAATAATTAAAAGCCGCTGTAGTGTTAAAAATATCTATGTACTGTGGCTTTTAATTCTCGATATTTATAGCCTTGTTACAGGGTCGTCTTGTTTCAAAATAATAATAATAATAATAATATGAAATAAAAAAATATCCTGTATATTTTAGTGGTACTGGTATGTTGTACTTACAATTTTCATAGGACTATCTCCAAACGTGGAAGGGGTGTCAGTTGCCATTTCCATGCCAAGAATCTCCACAGCCTGATTCTGCAGACCGTGCCTTTTAACAAATTCCTCCGAGGCTAGAACGGCTGCTCCTGCACCATCAGAAGTTGGACAACACTGCAGTTTGGTCAAGTAGCCAGATATTATTGGAGACTTTTCAATTTCTTCAAGCGTGTACTTCTCTTGAAACTGTGAATATCTGTTGGCACGTAACACAAATATACAAATGTAATGTGCATTTTTTGCAAAACACTTACATTCCTAGAATAACTATGGTGATCACTGTTTTGTCTACATAAACTATCAGTACAAAGCCTCATGAGAACCCCATAACTTATAGTGCCATTGCATTTGCCATAAATGTTCCCAACACAGTTTTCCCAGAAGAGGAGGAGGAGCACCAGCCCCTGACAAGTGAGTAGTACACTGCTATATCTAAGCCACAGGCCACAACTTTGTTACCCTGCAAACATAAAATAATTCTTGTCAAGGACTTTCCCCATCATTTTCACTCATTTGCACATTCAACTCTCTAATGATCAACATTCACAATTTTGAGATATTCTGACCTAGTGCGAAGTAAAATATATCCACATTGGACACATACTTTCTTGAACAGTGAATACACCAGGGTAAGGGCAACTGATTGCCTTGGGTACTTACCAAAATGACCTAATAGAGACAACTGAAGCTTACACAAACTACTTGAATCAAGATATTGGTTTACATTCACTACCAACTTGAAAAAATTACTAGGAGGATAATGCCCAAAGAGCAGCAGGTCATCATCATTGCCTCCAACACTGTGTGACACCAAGAGTCTCAGTGAAATCTTGTCACTATTGTCTTTCCTGTGCTTTCACTTCCACAAATCTCTCACCTCCGCCTCCCATCTGATAGCAAGTATACCTTAGTTTAACCAGACCACTGAGCTGATTAATAGCTCTCCTAGGGCTGGCCTGAAGGATTAGGCTTATTTTACGTGGCTAAGAACCAACTGGTTACCTAGCAACGGGACCTACAGCTTATTGTGGAATCCGAACCACATCATACCGAGAAATTAATTTCTAAATTAATTTCTATCACCAGAAATAAATTCCTCTAATTCTTCATTGGCCAGCCGGAGACTTGAATGCAGGCCCAGCAGAGTGCTAGCTGAGAACTATACCGACCTGTCCAATGAGGAATTCCCATCTCATGGTTCTCATCTATGTAGGTCTGGGCCTTTCGACCCTTCTGGCACCATCAGGAGCCCAACTAACGCTAATTTGTGATATTCTCCCAGGGGTGACACAAAAGGCATCCATGCAATTTCCACTTCCCCTTTATCATTATCCCATCTACACATGGAGCTTCCATAACTTTCCCTAATATACTTAAAAGCTTTATTCTTTAACTGAAAGTCTTTTAGATATAGTTGCAATCTATTTGACTTCCAAATCTTACTCATCCTGGCCATCATTTGGCGTGTCGTTTTTAGTCTCACTAAATTCTTTATCAAAAAAAATCTTACATACATTGGATACCATAGTTCCTAAATATTAGAAAAATATCCTCATTAATCCGTCTACTATCTGATGTTCTTTCATTCACTGGTTCATACTCTGCTCTCATTCTGTTTTCTTATATTACTTCAAGTCATATCCCTATACAGATATGATGCATTCTATTAAGAAAGCTTTGCCAATATTGTTGGTTTTAGTCAATTACAACATCATCATCTGCACACCTGAAGTCTGTCAAGTTTCTACTGCTAAGCCAATCTTAACCTCCTCTTCCACCTGAAACCTATTAATTTTTTATTATAAAACCCATGAGAAGGACAAACAGTGACAATGAAATAACGCTTTGTTGTGACAACCCACTATTTCCTCATACCGCAACACTAAATTTACTGAAGAGGAACACTGTACTTCCACTTCATCTTCACTAGTTCTTATAAAATATAAACCAGTGGTAAACCAATGGTAAATCCAAACTAACCACTATGTACATAAAAATTCAATAAAACTAACGCTCAACACTACCATTCGACAAAAACTTACGGATTATTGGTAGAATGAAGATGATTCTTATAGGCAATTTTGGCGAGATGTCTTGGTGTAGTTCCATACTTCTTCATGTGCTCTATGCCAGCATTTCCAAACAGCTGCGGAGTTAAAGGCGACGAATCCATCTCCACTACATTTGCCAGTGCGTGCACATGCTTCTCCACTGGATTTTCACGATCTAGGTACTGTGTGTGTGTGTGCAGAAAAGAACGATATTCAATAAGAACCATATTTAGTACAACCGGATTCGCGGACTCGCCTATTCACGGATTTCTCTATGGAACATATGTACCGTACACATTATTTACAGAAAATTTGCCTATTCGTGGTTTTTTCATAAATATTCGCAAATTACTGTATTTTCATATCTTTTAGTGACTAAATGCGCTTTTTGTGATAAAACCATTAAAATATTCAGATGAAAGCATTTTTAGAAGGTTTTTTGGTGTTTTGAACTATCGAAATAGGACTTATGGGGGTTTTTAGAAGGGTTATATGTATTCGAGGATTTTAGCTATTCATAGGGGGTAGAGGTATGCATCCGCCATGAATACTGAGGGTCGACTGTACTTTAATAACCTGAGATGCTGCGACTGACTGTAAAACCACTATAAAGCAAGGGCATTTAAAGATGAAGTGTACATAATTGTCAGTCAAAATCAAAATCACAAAATTTACGTGAAACTGTCAAATTTTAAAATATGCACAAACTTCTATCACATGTTTATAATCCTTTATCCAAAATTCTAAAAGCCAAAAATCTCTAAAAAAATATTTTTTTTTATGTATGGTAAAGAATCATCATAAGTTATTAAAATCAATGAATAATGCCATTTATAGTCCCAATTAGTGTGAAATTTCTGTTTATAGTCCCACTCAGTGTGCAAATTCAAGTGTTTACCGCATATAATCTCATATAATGCGACATTCCAAAACCTAATTTCATGGGGTGGCCCCATGCATGAATGAGATATAAAATGTATGTGCATGTGAGAGAGAGAGAGAGAGAGAGAGAGAGAGAGAGAGAGAGAGAGAGAGAGAGAGAGAGAGAGAGAGAGAGAGAGAGAGAGAGAGAGAGAGAGAACTGTTGGCCAAAGTTAGGTTGCTGCACCGACATATATCCACTTGAAAAAGCAAAAAATTAGTTGTATTGAGAAGAATTAAGCATATCTTAGTTTAACCAGACCACTAAGCTGATTAACAGCTCTCCTAGGGCTGGCCCGAAGGATTAGATTTATTTTACGTGGCTAAGAACCAACTGGTTACCCAGCAACGGGACCTACAGCTTATTGTGGGATCCGAACAACATTATGACGAGAAATGAATTTCTATCACCAGAAATAAATTCCTCTCATTCTTCATTAGCCGGGTAGGAGAGTCAAACGCTGGGCCAACAGCGTGCCAGGCGACAGCTCTATCCACCCCTCCAAAGAAGAACTTAGTTGTATTGAGAAGAATGCATGTATTACAGTACTGTCATATTATTATTGTACTATAAAATTGAACATAGCAACTATGTGCCATGTGCATTCTCGTTATTTACATTCTTAAAATCATCAGTTGACTTCATTTTAGTTGCCCAATGAAACTTAATTCCAGGGATACCTTTCTTTCATAAATTATCAAAGCTGGGTTTAAAAAATGCTACTTTATTTATAAATGCAGTAAATTAAATGAAGTAAAAGGTGTGATTCTGCCAGTTTCTTTAAACCTTCTTCACCACTGCATGAAGGATGAATGAAAATTTCTTATTTTTATTTATGGAAATCACTACTGAAAGTAAGCAAGTTTTTAACAAGTCGACAACTGTAACACAACTCGTAACGAATGTCTTTTGGTTATGGTGACTAACATTGGCAAACAGCTGTTTCTCGATTCGGCTGTTTACGTTGGTACTTGCTGTTGTTTATGTCAGTGTTCTGTATACATTAGTAAACAGTTGTTAATTATAAGAAATAGCACCGAATTCTTACACAATCCACAAGTTAGTAATCCTAAGTGAAAATATGGTGATTCACTTTTAATCTACTGAACTTATGCTTCTAGGCCTACCAATTAGTTAAAAACTAACTTACATACAAAAGGCATTATCAGTGAAATTTACAAAAACTGATACAGGCATAGGACAGGCCTAGTACTGCACAGTACTGTGTAATATACTGAAAAAGAAACTTGCACAATAAATATACAGTAGCCTCAATTAATCTACTAAAAATGCATCTCTCACTATACACAATATTATAAGTAAAGGTATCATGTCTTGGGACAAAATTTTAAGGATTGCATGATACACGAGTATATGCACAAGTTATGGTTCTTTTGGATACTGTATATTTACAAAATATACAGTATCCTGTGAATCATGTTCATGTAAAGTGATCATTTGTGCTGAACCAAATAAATTTTGTGAAAACAGCAAAATTCATTAAACCCAGCAGTTAACACAGAGGGTCCCTCCTGCCGGACCCTTTAATTTAGTGGGAAGTTCACACAACACAGGAGAATGGCTGGTTATTGTAGTTGGCACTGGGGGTTCCTGGGCGCATGGCTAATGAGGGAGGTGTTGTTGCTGTTATGAGGAAAGTGTTGTTGCTGTTCTTCTTCTTTCTTATCATACAATATCTCTTGGAGTGCTGACTGCACATACAAACTCAAATACTGTACATTTATGGGCTTGTGTAAACAAAAAATCTATTTTTTTCACAAAAATTCCAAGTTTTAACATTGTATTTTCCCTTTACTGGATTAGATGTCTAATGTTTTCATTCTCTTCTATCTTTTCTCTTTCTGACTGCATATCTTTCATTTATGTCATTTACCTTTTATCTTATGAGCCTACTCATTAATCACCGTCTTCCCACTTTTAAATTAATTGTTCCCCAACCCTTCACATTATGTTCCACAATCATGACAGTCTTTGAACTCTAGATCTATGTTTCAGCTCCTGAATACCATACCTCTGTCATTTCCCCTCACAGTTCATCTATAAAGTCTGAACATTTCACAGTCATACCTTCTTCCAAATTCCTTCCACTTTTCAAATAACTACTTGTCTATTCTAGTTACAGAACCACAAGGTTTTCTTATGCAATGCAATTTTAACTTTTTTTAAACTTTATAACAGGATCCTCAGTTTACTAATTATCCTTTGATCTCTATCCAATCTGTTCAGGATGTTGTTGCTGTTCTTATACAAATTAATCTATTCATCTGATTTATCAAGACCTCCCACAGGCCAACGAAGGCAGAAGGAAAGGGAAGTGAAAGAAAATTAAACATACAGCAATGGTCTCACAAACGAAACAATAAGGTGCTTCTTGTTCTGTTACTCAGGTCAGTGCCCTATTATCAGTTTAAGAAGTTAGAGTTCTTAAAAAACACAAACACACCAATCTAACAACAATGTGACTCACCTTAGATTTTAAGGATCCTCGCTCCATCTTTTCAAATCCAAGGGCTAAAACACAATCAGCCAGGCCTCCTCTGATAAGATTACGGGCAACAAGCAATGCAGTTGATCCAGTAGAACAGTTGTTATTTACATTGTAAACTGGGATCCCAGTCATTCCAACTTCATACAAGGCACGCTGACCACTGGTGGAGTCCCCTACCATGATACGAAAAAAATTATACTAAACTGCATTCCAACAAAATCAAAATAATTCCATTACTATGCTTTATTTTGGCTAACAATCTAATGTGAAGAGAAAGCATTTAGATTGCTAGTTGTATTCTGAGGTTATTTTCATAATCTGAGGTAAAATATCTTCCAATACTTCATGACAAATGGACTATCTGTCATGTGTCTTGACATGTTTACGATAACCAAGTACTTTTCAGGTGCAGTTTTCCCTTAATTTAATTTCAGTGTTTCCCTTCTAACTTACTGTATTGCTTAATATCTCTAAATCCCTCTTTTTTTTCCTGTCTTGATTATTGAGAAACAATACCACGGCTGGGAGGTGACACCTTCATTTTACAATATTGTAATCTTAGCTAAATCTGTGAATGACTTACCATAAACATATCCAACTGCTGCTTGCTCAATTTCACTATATTTAACTTTGGCATCACCAAGTGCTTTTTCCACAGCTTCACGCGCCATCACAGGATACCCAAAGTCATCCCGCCGACCAGGCTTTTCAAACTGAAAACAAATTATGAAACAATTCAGTGACCAATTATCAAGCAGTTCTCAATAATACAAGAGCCTAAACCTCTCATTTTTCTAAAAATCAAAATGCAAACAGCATGAATTTATCAAAAACGGAAACCTGTTCGTAATGGGTAATTACATTAGTAAAATAATGCATAGCATAGTGAAGATAACTCTTCCCACAAATTTTGGAGGTCCTATCTCTTCTATTCAAGCCACTCCTCTTGAGCTTTGCCCAGAAACTAAAGATGCCTACCAAGTGGAAGGGTTACAAAGGCATTCAAGTAAAATAAAATAACCTATCCATCACTGGAACATTTTATACTTGGTATATATTCACACAAATTTCAAACCTTTTTGTTTTACTAGTGGACTGACAGATTAATTTGAGGTTCTCTGATGTTGTTGCATCAAAAGTTACTGGTACCAGTGTCATTTCTCTGAAAGGAATAGTCAAAACCAACCCAATTTAAAACCATATAAAGTTAATAAAACAAAAAGATTAATTAAATCTTTGGCAGAAGTTCAGCCTCTGAAATACATCTAAAAATGCTACAGGCATCACACACTGCATCCTCTCCTAGAATCCTGGCCAGGATGTAACAGGCATCCTCACCAGGGGCCTCAGAGAGGTTTAGACTTCCAAGATCCCGAAGACTGGGGCTAACAACCAGTAAATGGCTCAGTTAGACAACCAAATAATCTTCACAAAATTGCTGGTTATCACCAGGATTACAGTATCTATGAATAAAAAAAATGACTTATATATAGCCAGCAATGTTTTCCCCAATCTCGGTTCTTCCACACTTCCAAGGAGATATACCACTTTTGATCTTTCACTGTGTTCTGATTTGTCACCTTTCACAAATTTAGGTTCTGATTGAATGGATGAAATCTCTGCACAAAAATGGACGTCTAGCAAGCAGTTCAACTGCAATTTGCTGTACTAATCTATCTGCCCCATTACTGCCAGAGCCAACAAAATCTGATTTGAATTTATTCTTAATAATATAAAACCACAGTAAAATTTTAAAATTCAGTGGATTGGCAATGTTAAAAACACCTAATGCCTGAAAAATCCTTTTTGAATCACAGAAGATGATTAAATTGTCCTCTCCTATAATTGCTATTGTCTCAATAACTGCCAAAATAACACAGCTTTGATGTATAAAGAAAAGTTATTGAGAAGCTGCACCTTTGCTATACTTTTCACTACTGTCAACCTCAAACCAAATGCCAAAATAAAATCAGAACCACTATGTTCTCAACATTCCATGAAAACTGAAAATATTGGGTACAGTCCCTACATCTAGTTACAGATTTCCTTGTAGCTTAGTGCAGAATGTGAGGTTCTTATAAATACCAAGGAATTTATCAGTGTCTGAGAAAACCTGCATTTTTTTTTACTGAGTTTATACTATCAGTATGTAAGGTTCTATAGAGTAAATCAATGGAAACATCCACAATTTTAAATTCTTCAGCATCTCCTATTGTGCTCAGTTCTTTAAACTCATGCAAATTAGCTTTTTCAATGCACCACCAAGGTGACCTATGTGCTAGAGAGTTAAAGTCAGTGCAAACAGTCATAGAGTGTCATCATCCATATGTTAACTGTCCAACATTTGCCTTCTAAAAGTTTACCAACAAACTGGGAGAACGCTAATAACAGATCGAGGTATGACAAGTTGCATGTTTTTATGTGAAAATATGACACTTATTTTTTAAGAACAAAATTTATCCTACACTGCCTTAAAATCAGGGGATGTTATGTCAGCCTCAAAAAAGGCAACCATTTGGATAGGGTACTCAGGATATCTGTTTCCTACCAGAAATGGAAGATAATGATTTCAAAATCCATCCAGGATGAGTTATTTTCAGAAGCCCTCAGCTGGGTTTGGAGATAGCATGCATTGTATATCAACACGTTGCGCCAGTGCCTATGCCCAAGGTAAATGCCTGAAGCCCTAGAAGCCATCTTTGGGATTTCAACTTCGATAGCAATGGTCAGGAGACCAATCATGAACATGTCCCAGGATGTAATGAAATAGCTTCAGAGAACTATAAGCTGTATGAACTCTCCCCTTTGTACTTTCAAAGCTGTATGAACTCTCCTATTTGTACTTTCAAAGAAACACAACCATGAGAAGAGTCTGGGTCGGTCCTCTACTAAGAAGGGATGCAGGTGACCAGAAATAACCACGGACTCCCACTGAGGACTGAGCATGGGTAAACCCATGCAACAGATTGATCATGAGCAAACTCAAGCGTCAATCCACTAACAATGCCCATTACCTGGCCTGCGATCACCCACTAACAGAAATAATGGGCAAGAGAAGACTTCTTAGCCTTCATGCTTAAGGTGGCCACACAAGCCTTCTGTCTATCTTACCCAAGATCCAAAAAAGACCTAGCAAGGGAAGAGTAGGTGAACATGTCCATGTAGAAGCAGCAGGGTCCAAGAAGGCACAGAACAGGGAACGGGGTAATACCAGCGCTGCGATGCCCTCAGAGTACACCAAAGGAACTTTCCTTGTTTTCTCCCTCCTCGATTTGTACTTCTTCCATTAGGCAGGGAACCAAGAGACACAATCAATACAGCTGTATACTCCTGACCTCAGCTAGCCTTACACAAAGAACAAGGATCAATTGTCATAGGTGACATACACCTCACACACAAAACATTTTTGCCCAAGACATCACTACTGATCATTATTCTTTCTAAGGGTAAATTCTCAGGAACCATCACTCTGATCGCAATCACAATACGCGCAATCCACAAACTAGCCGAAGTCGTCAAGAACGTAAACAAGGAAATAACCAGTTAAGAAGCTCTAACAACAGCCATAATGACAGGGATACTTCAAGGCAACTCCACAGCAAGAGTGCCTAAGAAAAATGCTTGTGCTCATCAGATGATGAGTAGATCTCCACTGTCTCCACTCTCTTCAATACTGTAACTACCTTGTCACCAAAATTCAATAACTGTACTAGCTTGTGCTGAAGGTATCCATATGGAGGACAAAGGTTTGTATTCTACTACGGATAGTAAAAAAGCCATATCTCCACCAGCAGAAATAAATGTTAGGTTAAAGATTTTGATGAGAAATTACCATGTGATACAACTGTCTTCACACTGTACTCAGGCCTAGCATTCTTTAACAACTGATAGTTCAAAACTCTGGCCTATCAGCTGATAACAGAGGCTCACTCATTAGGTGGGATTAGCATAGGTTAGCCTAAGCCGACTCAAAATTTTCGAAAACTTTAGGCAAAAGGCCACCGACTGATGAAGTTTAATGCTTAGACTGGGTTAGCCTCCATTTTATCCATTAGGATTAGCCTCAGTCCCAAGCTGAATGTTTTCCTTCATCAATTTCAGGTAACTTTAGTGCCTAGGCCAATAGCCATCCAAGTATGATACATAAGGAATAAGTCTTTCACATTCGAAAGCTGGCCAACAACAGTATTATAACTGCCACAGTGGGCCTTTAAGGACATGATAAGCTAATTACATTGGGCCTACAGAAATGACAATACTTTGGCTGGTAATACTAATACTTTAATTCCTCACTAACACCAAATTCTGTACCAGAAATGACTGGATTATAGTCATTTTGGCCTTTCCCATGTTAATTATAATTATAGGAAACTTCATACTAATAAAGTCTTGTATTTACAAATTGATATATGAGGGCCTGTACCATTTTCTAATATTACTGTTCCTGTTTTGAAGATATTGCGTTCCTTGAGCTACTGGACACTGGGAGCTGATATGAGATTGTAAATGTATTACATTCATGACTGCTTAAGCGAGCCCGATTGTTTTAACGTTGCGTAATAGGGTAACTACCAAACATTTCCAATTTCCAACTCTTCCAATTTCCAACGCAATGTATGTCTATCAGTTTGCTTTATTATCAGCTAATCGTGAGTGAGGGCACTAACATTATTTATTTCATATAAAAAATCAAGACTAGAAAAATCTTTTTCACTAATTTGGAAGTGCCATAGTTATTATTTTATAAGCTGTCCATACACGATATGAAATGGTAACCTACATTTTTTAAAAGAACTCTTAATTCTCGTTATTATGAATACCATAAACACTAGGCGCAAATGATAAATAAAGAATTCATCAAATTACGACTTATAATTGAGCAATACCGCCACCACTGCATACATAGCTAATAGGCAAAATTGTAACAAGTAAGCACCCTAGGTTACATAAAGGTTGAACATTTTTAGGTTCTTTTTGACCATTTCTGCACTAAAGAACACAAAAAACAACCTTATGATAGGGGGTTTTAATTTGCAAAAATGGTGCTTGGTATTGCCTTACTATATAAGTCTATAATTGGTAATCCTACCAAACTTTACCATCCTAACCTATTCTAGGGCACTGTGCCTGACCAAGGGGGAAGCTGTTCCCCTCCAAAGGGCCTTCCAAACGAGACATTGGACAAATCTGAACAACGTGTCAGACTGTTATGCAGTAACCTATTACCTGGGCCAGTTAAAGGCCCAGTTCTCTAGGTCACATTAGGTTAGGATAGGTTAAGTTGGGCAAGGATTTATATATATCAGCTATGGGCTTTCCTCCCAGCCCTAAAAACATTCGTTAAACACTGAGGTTCCCCATCAACGTTATACCTTATAAGTAGTCAGGTTGGGGCCCGTGAAAGGAAAAAAAAAAAAAAAGTGGTTTGCGCCCACAATAAAGTTCGGATATGCTTAATCCACAAGACAGGGTGTCCGTGAAGCATAAAGTTCAATGTATCTGGTGAGAAATTAAAGTATTAAAGTATTATAGCGCTGGAATCTCGGCCCGAGCCAGGCTTGGCCCAGGACAGATCTTAAGACAACTTACTTTGGTCATACCCACACCGACCACGAAAACTCTCCTTTGGGCCATGTCGCGAGGAATTTCACAGCAAGATAGTGTTCAAAATGTCCAATAAAGATGGCAATGACTATATATATATATAAAAATGTGGAGTCTCGTCTTTTTGGTGGAGTGAGGGCGACTAGGGACGACGTCACGGGCGGTATAACTTGTTACTCGACGGGCAATTATAATCAGCTGTTCCTTGACCTTCGTACCCTGTCTGTTACTACGTTGTCAGTTCTTTGAAATGCCTCCAGAGAAATTCAGGACCTGGAAGAAGTATATGCATGCCATTATAAAAGTCTGAATACTGTAACTGGTTGTAACCTTATGTATTATGAATAACGGGAATGTCTGCGAAATTTTACCGAGATTAACCTAAGTAGTGAATGGAGTTTGCGCTTGTCAAAATGAATATCTTATCTGTCGTATCAAATTCTGTACTCAGCCCACCTCTCCCTCGTTTCAGTTACAAAGTAATGATGTTTTAGGTTTTATTAATCCCATGAAATTGTTATTCTTAAGAGTACATTTCGCGTAATGGCACCATTCTCCTAAATCTGTCGAGACCAATTGACGGGGGAGGTGGTGAGGCCGTTATAGAGGCAATGACAATAGTGTGATACAAAACAATCTTCATGCCCATCCCTGTATCGCGGGGGGTGGGGGGGGTTGGAGTTTCAAGGTTAAAAAAATCCCTTTTCAAACGAGTAATGATGACTAGCAATAATGAGCACACTTTAGATTTTTTATATTGTAAATAACATACTGCTGACTGCTATTATTAATTCAGTGAGGAGGAGTTTTCCTTACGTTTGATCATAAAAGCGCTCCAGAGAGTATTACAGAAATTGGGAGTGCCAAGGAAGAATTTATAATTTTTCAGACTGAATTTGGACCTGCATGGGGATCCAAGATTTGTAAAATTTCAGCTGGTCTTGTGGTAGGTAAACCTTGAGATACTCTGTAGATTTAGACATTTAACTGCCTGTATTTCGTATGAATGCCAGCAAGGTTAAAAACAACACCATATGCGTAAAGATAAAATCAGTAATTGGGCTTATCTGACGTCGTGACTGCTAGTCACTGAAGCAGAACAGTGAAATAAAAATACGAAAAGAAAACGCACATTTTCTGCCTTAAAATATGTTAAAGCAGCATTTTTCAGAGGAAGACCAGCATCTGCAACAAATCAACAGTAGAACTTAGGTTATAGCTTAACAGAACAATTATATTCTGGCGTTGCTACAATAGTCCAGCTTCTGTAAACAAATTCAAAACCACTTCTAAAGTTTTAACTTGTGTTTTTTTCCTACAACCTTAGCCAGCATATACCGTTCATACCCACTCCAAGCCTAGGAGAAAAATGATTAGTTTCTCAGATCCACGAGACTATGCTTTTGATCAACAAATGCCACGAGTGAGGAAGTCTCTGCAGTTTCTAATCACTCGCTCATATTGCCATGCCTTCAGGAAGACAATTACTTCTGAGCTTATTCATTTTATCTGGCCATTCTTGTGTTGTTCCATAAGTTATCATATTTACTTTACTGCTGCCTCCTAATTTAGAATCTCGAGGCAACTACTAGAACAAAAGGATCAGCACAAAAGTCTTTGCCCTGCGTTGTGCCAGAGCCCTATCAACCGAGAGATAGTCCTAGTTCGGTGATGACCAAGTTTGACCCCAGTCAGGTGCCCTGAAAACGGGACTCCAGGTGCAACAGATGCGCCCAGACCTAAGGCACATAGAAGAAGAGATACAGTAAAAAGGCGATTAAGACTCTTACAGTTCTCTCCAGAGTCAGGAAGTTTGCTTCAGATGAGCTGTGCTTTACAGAAATTAAATTATGTGCTCCACTTACCATCAGTAGTGGGTAGCCCAAAGATATGGAGCGCCTCTGCCCTCCGACGCTGCTCCGCAACATGGATATAAAAAATATCGAAGCAATATTAAAACGCTCACAAAATCTTGATAAAGATTTTTAATGTTGATTGATTTCGAAAATCAAATTTTTATCTTTGTTTTAATAGACTGACTCTGCAAAGATTTGTTTCCATAAGACTTCTGCCCGCAGAGACACGGCCCCAGATAATTAGCGCCAAGTTTGTGCAAATCACAAGGGTTTGCAGAAAAAAAAAACAGTTAACAGAATCATCACTATATATTTACATAGAATTTTGATAAAATAATATTTTAGGCTTCCCTTCTCGTTTCGAAAAGTCTGGACAATCACTTCTCAGTCAAAACCTGCAGTTGTACAAGAAACTTATCCGAGTTAATTAGCATTTCAATTTAGGATAACAACAGGCACTGTTTTGACAACATTTTCTTATTCTGAGAGGGGAAGTTAGCTTTTTTATATTGTTCAATTAGGAACTTTTCAAGTTAACACGATTTTTTATGTCTAAGCATGAATTATTGATGTTTTAGGCAAAGAAGGATCATCCGATTAAAACATTTGCCTAACGTTATCTTATATAAAAGCTCCAAGCTTTTAATTTATTCTAAAAATGGAAAAAAAAATCATTGTATTCCCTAATTTAGGCAGCAGAAAACTTTAAATGGTAGTAATTCGATCAGGAAAAACGGAAGAATGAGAAGCAGATATTACCGCAACACTAGAAGGTGATAGAATGCACATTAAAGGACTGTTGAGCTGACCCTCTTTTATGGAAGTGAAGTGTTGATGTTGAATGCAAAATTGATTAAAATGAGGGTATAATAGCATTGAAAAGGTAGAATGACTGAAGGGGAATGGTCATGTGGTGAGAAAGGGAGATTAATTTTTAAGGTTGGCACAAGACCTATAAAAATTCTGCAGGAAAATGCTGGGAGGAAGTGGCTAGAGGCTGGCTTTTCAGTGCGTGCTGGGGATAAATGGAGTAAAGTGGTATTAGAATCAGTGAAAGGGCCTCGACTATTCAGAAACAAAGAGGACTGCCTGCATAATGGAGGTGAATAGTAAATAGTGTTGCGTTGGGTGGGTGGAGGTGAGGGGAGGATTAGGTTCGATACTGACAGACTTTCTCTGTAAGAGTGTGAAGAAGATGATGTCATGGAAGCTTTCTGCCCTATGATTAAAAATGCAGAAATATTTTACTGCAGAAATCTGTAACTGACAATTCCTGTTACCAATCCCCATGTTAGTCCGAAGAGCGAGTTGTTAAATTTGTTATGAATATTTTAGATAAGCTTGTATTCACCACTTAATACTGTTTCATTTGTAAGTGACGGTAGAACACTTCTATTCTTATCTTGTTATTCATATAGGAAGTATTAATGTCAGCAAAGTTTCGTGTTTCTTACACGCTTCACGCTTTATGTTTGTTTCGGGAGATCTGGCAAATATCTGGTCCACAATCAGTGGTCTGAAGATCACACAAACTGGTAAGCCTACCTGTGTTAAGGACCAGCCTGGGGCTGCAACGTTAGACGAAACACGGAACGATTAAAGCTGGGAGAAAAAGATTGCATGAAGACGACGTGACGAAGAAGATAGACCTAATAATAAAGGCAAAAGTGGACAAAGAAATCTAGTTTGTTTCATATCGACAGAGGTGGATAAAATGATCATGGCATATGAGTTGAAAAACGATCGCCATATGAACTAATAAACTTCGTACATTATCAAGAATTCACCAATATATGAAAATCTCACTTAAGTTGGGAACTTTTTAGAATTCCCTATATGATGACGACCTTCTTTGGTGTTACAGATTCCAAAGCTTTGGGCAAATGATGATAACAGTTATCATACCCTTCAGTGCCTTCAGTGTACTCTAAGGAACTATAAAGTACGCGTGCACGGGTATACGTAACGAGGACTGGGTTCGTTGGACGGGCAAGGTGGGCATAAAAAATGTACATATAATATAAAAGGACATTCAAGAATAGAAACATGGCGAATACATCTGTTTCTTCATGTGGGACCCAATTAAAATCTCTACACTGAAGTCTGACCTACATTTGAGTCATGATGGCGAGTGTACTGCAGTGCAGTTGCACCCCAGGAGTCATCAGATCATCGTCCACTAGTACAAATGGCTGAGTAATCTGTAAAAGTAAGGTGGCAAAATTCGACCCAAATCGCTTGGGCATAAAGTTGATTTGTCCGTAATCACAAGACAGACAGAATATAGAATTTAGGTCGAAGGCCAGGCGCTGGGACCTCTGAAGTCATCAGTGCTGAAACGGAGAGCTTGACAGTAAAAGGGTTTGAAAGGTTTTACACTGGAGGAAAGGATTGCAGTAAGATGGAACCTGAAACAATTGGTTAGCAAAAGGAATGCAAAGGGAGTTGGAGCTAGTGACGCTGCAAAGTAATGCCTACTGGGCCGCATGGAGCTGGGGCTACCGCCGCAGGTTGTAATCACAGCTAGGGGAGCAATGCCTACAGTGCACACTTTTTGGCCTCTCGACCATCCACATTGGGATAAAGGGAAAACCTCCTCCAGTCACCAGGACCTGCGCATTGCGAAAGTTTAGATTTAATCAGCGTAAATACTTCCCTTTCAATCAAACTGTGTCCTGGTAAATAGAAAATGTATCGTAGGTAGGATTGAGAGATGTAGTGGGAGGCGTCCATCGTAAGAGAATGTCTAAACTCAACAGCTATTAATAAAATTCATTCCCTGCTCTCAGCACAAGAGAACCCAGTTGTATCCTCTCAGGATTGTGCGGTCTTATATCATTAATTTGTTAGTACCATCTCTTACGAAAGGAATACGAATATTTCTTTAAATGTGACTGGTTTATGCATATTTTCTTTTACTTGTAAGAAATCTAAGGAGGGATGAGTAAAGACCCTCCAAAAATATATCTGGAAATTTACAATGACAGCTACAGTTGATTCGTTCCTTCCCAGAATAACTTACCAACTTGAAACTGACTGTATTTGAGCAGTTTTGATACAGGCATTTATTTATTTGACTTTTCTGGTTTCAGATGGCTTTGAATCAAGTGTTAATAAAGACGAAGCTTTGTCCTCCTGTTAAGTGGCTCTGACTGGCTAGGAAGAGATTGTTTTATAATAACCAAGTGACTGTAATGACAGGTGTCTGAATTAATGCTATTTCACCTAATCATGATAAGCGATTTTAGCATGTGGGTTATACTGTTTTGATACGCGGCGTTACACCAGTGAATTGATGCAGACATAATCCATTCCTGTTCAACATGAATTCAAAGCTTGACTAACCTCCTTTATAGAGTAATTGCCAACGCTTATTTCTTTTGATTAAATAGCAAATATGATTATTCCCTTTCAGTACCTGAAGTGAACAACCAAAACTTTATACTGTTTCACCATATCTAGATTTTAGAAATGACTACCGATTGTAAATATCTCTTCCTGACTTTACAATCAGAAATTTTTTCTTTTCTTTGTTTCAAAGGTCTGGGAAGAATTTGAAGTGGATTAGTGAAATTGCCAAACTGAGACGTATAGGTCATTTAGTCAGTTTTGCCAAGCACTAAGGGGACCTCCATGAGGTCATTCAATTGTTGAGAAGGTGGATAATGGAGTAGGTTATGAAAAGGAGTAAAAAAAAAGTTTGGAAGGTTCGCTGCAGCGTCCCTGATTCGAGTGCTGCGAACCCCTTTCCGTTCCTTTACTGCACCTCCGTTCAATATTCTCTTTCTTCCATCTTATTGTCCACCCCTACTGCTCTCCCTAACAATTAATTCATAGTGCAACTGCTGTGAGGTTTTCTCCTATTACACCTTTCAAACCTGTTACTATCAATTTTACATTTCCAGCGCTGAATGGCCTTGGTTGCGATAGCGCTTGGCATACTCCTAAAATCAAATCAAATCAGTCACAGGATTCATACATTGTGGAATGCTCACCTTCATTCACTCGTATTGCGATAAATCTTGTGTTCCATTTATTTATATTGGCTGATTTTTTTTTTATTTTTCACATGACTTTTATGATTTATTGTTAAACTTATTAATTATTTTTAGAAATGACCACATAACCTCACGAACGTCTGCAGTCTGTATTTATCAAGCTTTTTTCGTTCACTTGTAGTTTTCTAGAAAGAAAACTGTTGTGCCGGCTTTGTCAGTCCCGTCCGCACTTTTCTGTCAGCCCTTAGATCTTAAACCACTGGGGCTAGAGGGCTGGAAATTGGTGCGTTGAAAATCCACCACTCGATCATCAATCATGCCAAATTGTAGCCCTCTAGCCTCTGAATTTTATTTTATTGGGGTTAAAGTTAGTCATAATCGTGCGTCTGGCAACGATGAGGCCGTATCACCACCAGGCCGTGGTTAGTTTTCATGGGCCGCGGCTCATGCAGCATTATACCGAGACTACCGAAGGATAGCTCTGTTTTCGCGGTGGCCCTGATTATACGATGTGCAGAAAACTCGATTGCGCCAGAAAAGAATTTTGGCGCATTTTTTACTTGTTTAATTTTCATTGTTCACTTTTTAAAAATACCGTAGCCTATATTGCTTCACAAGCATATGTCAAAAAGCCTTACGTACATACATTCATATGTATACATATACGTATTTTCTACGTATGACAATACATAGGCCTACATACGTATACCCACAATGTTTATCGTAGGTTTATCGATGGAAATTTAAGTGCGTGCTCATACTTCTTAGTTCTCATGCAGTTATCAGATGCTAAGATTATCATACGGACTTCATCCACACTTATCAGTATCTCTCTCTCTCTCTCTCTCTCGGGTACTTGTTCACTGATGTCTGACTCAAGTGAGATATCAAAATGAGCCTTATATCTCCGATAGCTATATGTACCACCATGTCCTAGGTATTTTTTTTTATACACTCAGGATAAATTCTCTCACACCACTTTATTTTCTCTTCTTCTTTCTTGACTTCGTATACATTCTGCAAGGAATATTACGACTGTTTGAAGCTTGTTGTAACGCAATTTCCATTCTTCAGGATTTTGTTACGTATTTTATCGATGAAGGATTTGGTCTTGTCAGATTTTTGTTCTTCGTTCCTTTGGCATATTAAACGTAGAGTTTATACCTCGAGTTTCTTCTGTTCTACCCATCTCGACTGCTGTCACTTCAGAGTCACGTGAAATTGACGTTCCACATCTAAGGTTTGACCCACAAGGTGAAACAGGAGGGACAACCTGCCAGTTAGCTAGCCAAACGACTGCTACAATAAGGTTGGAAAGTAAGATGGAAGACCTGCAGTTGCGATATGGTACAGTAGAAGGAATGAAAGTAAGATGAAGAAAGGGATGAAGGACGTACAGTAAAGAATGAGAAAGAAGGCTACCAACTAGTGGACCTGACAGCACTACACCCTATAAGTTCTAAATAATCTGACAGCACAGCACAACGCTCACTACGAGGTTCCAAACATTTGTTTCATCTGCGCATGCGCGTGTGTTTTTCAAATAAACGAAGAGGAAGCCGAAAGTTAAACACACACACATGTGCCTGCCAGAGGAGAAAGATTAGAGAGGAACAAACAATGTACAGATCAGCTGATGATAAGAGGATCCCAGTGATACACATTTCCAAGCAAGCAAGTGGTTTTATCTCTTGATAACCAACACTGAATAACATAAATGTCGATGGAGTAATCTTCAAAACGCCGAGAAATGATTTCATATTCTGGAACTGAGCCTCAAATTCGATGAAACAAAGTTGTCTCAAAGCGAGAATAAGATGCATCTAATTATGCATCTCTATATACATTTTTTCTTACCAAATTATCTCATTCATTTGCATTTCAGAGGAAAACTTATGCAATTCTTCTCGTCAACATGGGGGAATATACGCATATAATATAATATATATATATATATATATATATATATATATATATATATATATATATATATATATACATAATGTGTCTTGAGCGTAATTGTACCAAAAATTGTACTGAGAAATATTTTACTTGGGGCTTTGTATAAATGTAACTTTTCTGTAAATAAATCTGGTCTCTCTACAGGAGCTTATTCGAAATTTTCCTTGAATCTAACTTGACACTGAAGTGGAGAACTTCAACAGATCCAAATTATACTAAATTCTTCAAGTCTTCACTTGATTTTCGACGGACTGTAAAGATTATACGGTACTCACTACGAGACTTTGATGGAGCCATTTTTCAGCACAATGTATATGCGTGTATGTATGAGAAACATCAATTATATGCATAAATTCGTTTTACGAGTATACCAACCCAGTCTAATTTTATCCTTTGAAATGGCCACAACTACTTGAGTCATGCCCAGGACTATGGACTTGCTTAGGACTATTCAGTCACCGTGATATCAGTAGGCGATTCTACCTCCCTGTGGTTTGCAGGGACAGCGTTAACTCATTTCCGGCCAACGGTAGAGGTACAGTAATATCCACACAATCCCTAGATATTGAAAAAAAAATGTTACCGACGTTTAATCACTATTTTTGGACAGCCTCCTCTCTTTGCTAATTAAAATCCTAAATGCTTTCCCACATGGAAAGAGTGATATATGATAGACTCAGGAAGAGTTGTTATTAGGATTGAATTAATAATTTATGATGCTGAACAGGAAACTATGCTGTATTTGAAAATCTTGTAGCTGTGTTATGAACGACAACTGATTCTACGTTTACTTCAACATTCAGAGTAGTTTACCTTAATTGCTCCACAGATATTGCCTATCTTAGTTATTACACCCTTAAAACTTGGCTATCCTTGTTAAAATTAAAAGGACTTATTTTAGTTGAGGTAGCCTACTGTAAATTATAATATGAATGACACTTGTATAGGTCATACATAACAGTGATTTTCATCACACTTTCTAGTCGAAAAGATAAAAATTAGCATCATTAAAACCACTCACTCACTCTCTCTCTCTCTCAGCTATACCTTGCAAATATATTTACATTCTTCCTGTAAAAGCGGCAGCCATGATTTTCATCACACTTTCTAGTCGAAAAGATAAAAATTAGCTTCATTAAAACCACTCTCTCTCTCTCTCAGCTATACCTTGCAAGTACATTTACATTCTTCCTGTAAAAGCGGCAGCCAGAAGTAATACTGCATTATATAACTCAAGACTAAAGATTACTAACACATTCTTCCTCTCAATCTGTACAGTATTTTGCTACCTATAAGCTTGTGGGTGCCAAGTATTTAAAGATATAGGCAACACAAACATAAAATTTGATATCACGATTTTCTTCTCTTATTTCTCCATTTTGAGTAAGTTTCCATAATTATTTTGTAGTGTATGTATTATACTAACTTTATAAGCATAAAGTGTGATGTAATGATTTTCTTCTTCTCTTATTTCTCCATTTTGAGTAAGATGCCCTAAAGTGTATGTATTACATTAACCTCACAAACATAAAATGTGATGTCAAGATTTTCTTCTTCTCTTATTTCTCCATTTTGTGTAAGTTCCCATAATTATTTTGTAGTGTATGTATTACAATAACCTCATCTGCTAATAGATACATAAAAAGATATGCAAACTTTGCAAAACAAAAAAATTTTTGCTCGCTGATGAAAACGAACCCGGACGAGTAAAAGTCTGTTTACGTTTGTAAAAACGCATCTGATTGGCCGAAAGAATGTTTGTTTACATTTGCGAGAACGAACCTGATTGGCTGAACGGGAGGTTCGTCACAGGGACGTGATAATGATACCAGTTGCTGGGGAGGATGTTGGCAACAATCAAGTTGTTATAACTCGAGTTCACGTGTACTGAAAAAAGATTTTATACGGCGTACTCGATCACGCATACGGGGACGTGGATTTCATCCGTGTGGAGGTGAAGTGACCGCATCCGCGGGTGAAATACGGCAGTCGGAAGAAGCTCGTCCTGCCGACCGGTAGGCCTTGCCGTAGATCGAGACGTGGACCTAAACCTTGGTGTATTTAACCTTCCCGATCGCTTCTGGGCAGTCACAGCTGTTTGTTCGGCACTATTCTCGTTGGTGAGTGGCACCTTACACCCTTCTGTCGTAATTTTCAAGGGTTCAGAAGGATATTTTTCAGGGATTTAGGCAGGATTCGCCTCTGGTCAAACGTGGATAGGCCTCTGCTATGCTGTGAGGGATGAAGAATGACTTGGGAGGAAGAGGTTTCGCTAGAGCACTTTATACATGCAATTTCGGATAATGCTCCGGTAAATTTAACGATAAATACCATAAACGTAACGTCTTACGTTGTTTTAGATGTTAAGGCCCACTAAATGACTTATGCCTGCGGCCGAAACGACCAGGACCAGAGTACTTGATGGGAAGTTCGGACCGGAAACGAACATTGGCATTTACCGTCATTATTTTATGGGTAATTCTAAGTATTAGCTCCGCGCCTGTTTTTATCTTGGAAACTGGTATTTTCTACACTTTTAGGGGTTCTGATACTGCTGGTGCATTTGTTTGTTGTCGGCCAAGTGGAGTGTCCCTTCGCTGTGTTTAGTACTGGCCCCGGGGAGGGCGGTACCCATACGTTAACAATTTATTGTACTTGCCGGACAGGATACGAACCGTTCCAAACAGACGTATATACCCGTGCTCTGTCTTGTGAAGATCGCGTACGGAAACCCCTTGTTGGATGGACATCAGGGGTCAGTTACATTCATGTGACAAAAATTGAAGGTAAATCCATAATTAGGAAGCAAGAAACTGTAGAAAAAGTCAAGTTAGAAGGAAATCCCCACTGCAGAGCTACTACTTAGATCTACCATTTTATATTTTGCATACATCCCCAAGGATCTGGCGTTAAACACAGTACCCATTTTGCACGGAAACGTGCTTACAGCCTGAGGTTTGGAAACTTTGCAATGAATGTTTTGGCACATTTGAAAACAGCAAGAAAACTGTTGAAAAAACATGTTTGTCGTGTGGAATTGGAGCTCGGACATGAAACGAACTTTTACCATAATTCCTAAAATATAAATGGTCCACTATCCTAGTTTATCCAGTAGAGTAGACCTTTACAGAAACTTAACCAGTGAGACCTACGTAGGCCTATGCTAGGCTTATAGTAGTTCTTTGTTGGGCCGGTGGGTACCGTTTTTAGCTAGCACTCTGCTGGCCGCGAGTTCGAATCTCCGACCGGCCAATGAAGAATAAGAGGAATTTATTTCTGGTGATAGAAATTTATTTGTCACTATAATGTGGTTCAGATTCCACAATAAGCTGTAGGTCCCGTTCTAAGCCACGTAAAATAAATCTAATCCTTCGGGCCAGCCCTAGGACAGCTGTTAATCAGCTCAGTGGTCTGTTTAAACTAAGATATACTTAACTTAGGCTTACGGTGTTTGTAAGGAAACCGGAGTGATCCGAGCCAGGTTAAAGTATAAGAGAAATGGTTAGGGTTGTGGTTTATTTTCAGTTGCATGAAACTCGGGTAAAACTGAAGACTATTACCGCACCCTTCCAGTTACTACCAGTTAATTTGCAAAAAGGGGGCCTTGTTTAGTACCAGTTCCTTGGGGATGAATGTATAAACTTAAACAAAAGACAGCAAATATAAACATAAACAGAAGACAAATATCAACAAGTCCGTAAATATTCCAGTAGGCGGAAAGTTATATTAACTAGGTCAGGCTAGAGTGTTTTCTTTTGTACATGGTAAATGTATTGGTGAAACTGGAGACTACTGCCACAGGCTGGTTCCTGCCAGTTGGTGACAAGATTATTTACTGCCTTTTTTGGTGTTTATGGTATTTATTGTCTTTTGCCTATTTGTTTTACATTCATCTCAAGGGGCTGGTACTAAACACGGTGCCCCGTTTGCATGCAGACTGGTAGTTACCAAAACCAAAGGAGCATGGTAGTAGTCTTCAGTTTTACCACGATCCTATCAAATTCAAATGACGTTATTTTCATAGTGTAAGTGGCCCTACAGTGGAATGTGTTATTTATGTATCCTAGCATATTAAATTACCATCACTACTCTCAACCCTTGAACATTAATAATGAGGGCAAGATAGAGATTTTTGGACCAAGTTACCAGTAATGAAGCAGAAATGGTTGACTTAACTGAAATTTTGTTCTTCTCATCACCATTCTCATTTCCTGATGATCTTTTATAAAATAATGGAAAACAGTTTTATGAATCCCAATCATGACCATTTAGGTGAATTTTTTATTTTTTTTTTTTTAGGTACCCCACTGCCATAACAGGCCAAGGTTTGACTAAGCTCAAACTTTATTAACAGTGTGTACAATACTCTCAGTGATTCATATGTAGGAAAATAACAGATGTCTTTAAAAGCCTCAACAAGTTAGCTGTTAGGAGCCTCACAATAACAATTGAGTTTACAAGGGCATCATGATGTCAGACATGGGCTGCCTAGCCAGTGCTATGGTAAAGTAACTGAGTAAGTTTAAGGAAATTACCCAGTATCAGATATGACCAATGACTAAGGCTGTTATATACAACATCACTAGCAAGCTTGAATTGCTCAAATATTTTTACCTTAATCATAGTTAACTTAGGGTAATGGCTATGATGCTACCATGCCACTACAATGGATTACGTAGCATGCAATCATAATTCAGAAGTCAGATATCAATGTGATCCTGCTAATTTGATTTCATTGCTGTCTAGTTTTGGCTGAAAGTAGGCTCACTCAGTGGAAAGGATCAGTCTTGGATCCCTCTCAACGCTCTCTGGCAAGTAAAGGTGAGGTGGCAGTGACGAAGAGACATTTTGATTCCATGAAACAGAAACAAGTAGTTCATATTTCTTTTTTATTTGCATAAGGACCAGGAGTCCTTTCAGCCCTTTTGGCAACTTCCCTTTACCCCCTTCTAGTTCTGGTTCAATAGGGCCCTTCTACTTTTCAAGGACTACTGACTCCCCCCCCCTCCTCTCTATCTTGGATGAATACCAGTCCCGTTTCTGGCCTACCTTCCAGGATCTCTCAGGCCTGGCCCTGTTGGTGGAGGGGAGGACAATGCTGGAAAAGAATGCACTGTTACTCTTACACAACCCGTCTAAAGCCTTTTATGGTGGCTGTCGTCAGTGAGATGGTAATTGAGTGATGGTGGTGGTCAATGAATGAGTTTTGTCCTTGCAGACTTATTTCAGATTAAAACATTTGAAGGATGCATAATTTTAGATGCCCATGCACCAGTCCTCCAAAAAGTATCTCCATTTTGTCTGCAAATGGACTATCTACCAGTGCAGAGCCCTGTGTTTGGGACTGACATGTGCCCCTCAGGTGTTCACATGAGTTTTAACCTTGGTGTTACATGGTCGCACATGGTTCCACTTGCAAGGGATGTGTCTTCTGAGTTATCTTGACAGTTGGCTGATTCTGGTGGCATATAGATGCAGCTGGGAGAAGCTGGATCTTGTGCCCAAGCAGCAGGCATATACACAGTCTTGTGAAACTGAACAGCCTCTGGCTCTTGTCTTATTCTGTTATTTCTTGTTTGTTGCCTCCATAATATTGAATGCTTATAATACTTTTTATTGTATAATGTATGCTCATTTTGGAATTCTGTCATGATCATCTGTCTTACGTGTCCTAAACCATTGTGTAAGGCTTGAGCAGTAGCTGCTGGAAGTTATGGAGATCAATACTGTACATTTTTCAACTCCACCATTAGCAACTCTTTCCTTAGTTCTTAGTAACCACAATCAGTATTCATTGAAACTGCACTGCCTTTAGTGTTTGTTATAATTATGTCATGCACCACATTTTTTCTTTGTATATAATAGTACAGCAAACCCCCCGGATTCGTGTTCTCACGATTCGCGGACTCGCGTGTTCACGGATTTCTCTTTGGAACATATCTACCTATTATTTGCGGAAAATTCGCCCATTCGCGGTATTTTCACTGAGAAATATTCACTAAGTGCTGTATTTTCATCTCATTTTCATGACCAAATGCACTTTTTGTGATAAAACTATTAAAATACTCAGGTAATGCTCAAGTCACGATAATTCACCTTACGATAATTCGATTTTGCAATGGGGTAAGCAAGTTAATACCGATACCACAATATTATTTGTAAAATATTCTTAAATTTCGCGCTGGCGCAGGCAGCAGCTTAATCAGGCAGTGAGGGAGACCAAATTACAATAGACAACTTTTCCTCTATCTCTTTACCCCATCTTCTAGTTAAAAAAGTACAAGAGAATGATAAAAGTGTTGTTATTAACGTTATACTCTTGCGTAAATGTGTACAGTACAGCCATAAACAACCGACCAAGAAACTGTTGTTTTGCTTATAACCAATTGGATAACAACAGCCGTTTACCTGGCATTTCAACCATCGTACGGTAATAAACAATTACAGTAGGTTATGGCACAAATGACGTAAAGTACAGTGGAATAGGACTGATATATTTTTATATTATACCCTTATTCGGTATGGATAAAAGATTGGCATGGAAATATACTGCTAAATTTAAGCTGCAACTTGTAGCTGAAGCTGAGAAAACGGTGTTCAAGCTGCTAATGACTATACTGTAAATTATCGTGCATTGGCAATATGGATGAAACTCGATCGTAATTACATTGGGAGAGAAAGTATTTTAATCAAAACTACTGGTCATGAAAGAACACATTACTGTTATTTTTACGCCGATAAACAATAAATACGTAAAGCTTGTATTATGAAGTCAAGTGAAAATAGCGAATGGAATCCTGATTTTTTTTTACACAAAACAGACACCCCAAACGGCCATCGTCATCTACTAACAAAAATAATAGATAAATAAATTTCACAACGAGATGCATTTTAGCTATATTTTGACTTAAAAACACTTCGTATAACGAAAAATAACCTTGCCCCACATAAATAAAGTATCTAGAGATACATTTACGCTAACTTGAAGCAAAAAAAAAAAAGCGCTCTGAACTGAATTAAACACAGCGAAATAAACCCCGCGTAAACATTTCCAAACCAAAACGTTGATTGCTATGATCGCAGTTTAGAATACAAAAGCAATATAAGAATATATACAATATTATTGGATAACGTGAATTAAGGCATAACATTTTAGAAGATCCATGGAAAAGATGTATATTCGTTATGTTGACGTTTGTTTAATACGATATGTGAATATAGAGGAGAGTATAATGTAGGCTATGCTACCTTGTATATAAACAATATACCATAGTGTAGGCTGAGCTAATTCTTGTTTGTTATTCAATTTCTCTTTGTATTGAATTATCATAAGTCACTTTGCATGAACCTCCAGAATTAGCTGATATTAATAGTTACTATGCCATGTATGCAAAAAATATACTGTGTATGTAAAGAGTATATTTTGTAGTGTAGGCTAGGCTACCATACATGGTACCGAATACCTTGGTGTAGGCTAGGCTATTTTCGAGATACGTTTTGGTATTTCTTACGTTTTTTCCAGCAAACGATGGTTTTTTTGGAACCTAACCCCATCATAAGTAGGATAATACCTGTATAAGCATTTTTAGTTTGTTTTGTGTGTGTTTGAACTCACAAAATAGGCAGTTCTAAGTGTTTTTAGAAGGGTTCTAAGTATTTGCGGGTTTTAGCTATTCCCGCGGGGGACCGTTGTGGTATGCATCCCCCGCGAATACGGGGGTTTACTGTATATAACTGTGAATAAAATTTTTAGTTCTTTTCTACCTTTCTCTCCATAGATGTGGTTTTATAGAACACACTTTACAAAATGAAGATTAAGGTCGGTCAGGAGGGTGGTGTGGCAAAGAATGCTGCGGATCTGGAGATGACTCAGCAACTGCTGGAATCAACAAAGTACGGGAAAGGCTTTTTCAGAAGGTATAGACTTCTTATTGTTTGCTGCATGTTAACTTTTTGACTCGATAAGCCTTGCCACCTTTTGTCTTGTACCCAAGAGAATTATTGCTGTCTTCATCAGTGATCTTGAAAAGCATTTCAACAATTTATGGCGTAGTCACGAGTACCAGATTGTTTCTCAGACCCTTTCAATCCTTTTCAGGTCTGCAGAATTTTGCTTGGACCATTGGCTGATGTTCCTACTGATGTTTGGTATGAGCATATTTATGTATTTTGTAATGTGTCACATTACCTTATATATGTATGTTCAGTACAGGAAAGGGCCTCATATTTTCTATGATAATAAGGATGGAAAAGTAAGTAGTGTATGGACATTTTAAACATTTTTATGAGTTTAGGGTATTCATATGTATTCAACCCACTGTCCTAATAATGAGTAGAAAGAACAGCATAGAGTATATGATCTGAGGTAGAAGTGAAGGAATGAGATTTGAATTGCTTTTAATTCATTTTTGTGCTTGTGATGGTTAACAAAAGTTTTAATACTTAGATGTGAGATAAGTCAGGATGATTGATACCAATATAAAACATAGGCCTAAATATTGTAAGTTAATTTTTCTGTGTTGGGTCCATGTATTTTTTCAATAGATATATACAAATAAAAACCTTGTAAGCTCTTCGTAAAATATTTCATTATTGTGTTTTTTACAGTTATACCACATTCATTTCTCTTGGCGAAATTGTGGCACTAAGGATGACCCAATGCAGGTTAGTATATTTGACAAATGTAATTACTGTGAAAAATTTGAAGCAGCTTTGAGTGATGGAATATGATTTAGATTTATAAGTTATCTTGACATTGCAATTTGTTTTATATAAATACTTTCATCTAAATTGTATTGATATGTGCTCCGTTTTCAGCTGAGCGATCTAGAAGTTTTGCCAGATCCTGTTATTCTAGACAAGAACATTACTATTGATCTGATCTCCACTTTAGGAATTGATATTGATGCAGATCATCCTTTAAGTGTAAGTGAAATTTACTGCCTTTATGATTTCTTTCTGACTCTACAAGGATACAAATCTTTGTCATTTATATGGATATAACTTTTACACAAACTAGTCTAGTTGAAGTTGGGAAACAAGGTAGTTAACAAGCATTAGGCGCGTGAGAGTGTGGAGATACTACTTGATCACTTAACTACTAGCATTCACTTCTCCTGTGTCTCTGTTAAGATGTATCAGCTGCTGTTGGACACTGACTGTGAGGTTTGTCATTTAGCTGGAATTACCTGTCTGTTTCACTTTTGTTTTCAGACTTTGCCTCTTTTTTTGATGACTTGTAGTTTGTGTTGCAAATGATGGAGTCTGATTCTTCTTCAGGGAAGTATGGTTGGATTAGGTGATAGAGTGTGTGTGTATGTGGTGCTGTATGTCACCCATGAATGAAGTGATATGTGTCTAAGGGGAAGAGATCCAAGAAGGGGTCTTCAGTGCCCTCTGAGGGTAACACCCATCCATTCTCCCCAACTTCTCTTCAAGGATCTCTCTCTGCCGTGACCCCTGCTTCTGCATCTGGGACAGCACCTGGCTATTTCCCTCTGGCTTGGTCCTAGGGAAAATCAGAAAGGTTAGCAAGTGACTGAACGGCTTGCTGCGTCTGGAATGGGACAGTGGACTGTGCAGTGGACATTCCTGCTCTGGTGGGGCCTTGTTCTGCTTTGCCGACTGGTGTTACGTCAAGTGGACAGCTCCAGACTATTTTTCCCTGTAGTTTCCCCACTTATCGAGTCGGAATTTCGTTGCGAGGAGTCAGCTGCTGTAGCCCGGCTCCGCAGCTGGTGGAAGAAGAGTTTGAGTCGGAAGAGTCTCCTTCGGTCTTTTGGCATTTGCTTCAACATTGCTCTTCTCTTTATCCTCATTTGGTGGAGGAAAGTTTTGTAGAGGCTAGGTGTGTTTTCTTCTAGTATTTAGCGCCCGTTAAGTCTTTGAAGAAGCATAAGCTTTCTCCTTCAGTTAGAGCGCGTTTTGATGAAATAGCTCATATCGTGGCGCACAAAGCTTCCTCCAAGTCTGCCAGCTCTGGTCTTCCTGGTTTCATGAAGTTGCGGAGAGCCGCTTCTTGTGTCAATCCTGTGAAGAGACGTGCTCATTAGACTGGTAAGGTGCTTTGGTCTAATGCAGAGGCAGAGACTGTCCAAATCTTTGTTTAGAATTATTGAAGTCTTGTCTTGTGCTGAGCTCTGACTTAGTACTATTGCTGCCCCTCTGCGCCAAGGACTCTCTGGTGCCAGCGTGTATCAAAGCTTCAGGGGACTCAGATTTTTTACTTGCCAGGACAAGGCTATCTCGGACACGACAGGCAAATGTTCTTGTGCTTTCTCTAACTCAGCCTTGAAGGAGAGAGAACGATTGTGCTCTTATCTCTCGTCTAAGGTCTCCTACTCAAAAAGTGGCTGGAGTTTTTGTTTCCCCTTTGGATCGCCTTCGTAATCCATCTCTGTTGAAGGCAAAAAGGGGAGGATATTTCTGTACAGGAAAATAGGGAGTTTATCAGACAATATTTTAAGGCAGGCAATAAAAGACCTGCTCCATCTCTTCCTTCTAGCCCTCCAGTCAAGATTCGTCCCTCCTTGTCTCATGACTCACCTCCAGCGGCTGCTCTTGGTTGCACACACGAGAGCCTTGCACCCTGAATGGAATCCACCTTCTGACGGCAGTATTATCCAGGAAGGATTCCAGACTAGGTAAGAATGTTTTGGGTTACATACAAGAAACTCTTAGCTCACTTGGCTGAGTGGAATTTGTCTAGCTGCACTACCCACCATCCTTTTACTCAATGCCGACTCGCCTATTGGCACAGAGTTTAAGGCTAACTTTAACAATAGGTAAGTATCCAAATAATTAATTTTATCATGAAAATTTATATTTTATGAAGCTTCATTGCATAGAAGACTTCAGTTTGCATACTCAGGAAAAGTACATATCAAATTTTTGCAATATTTCTAATATTCTGTTTTGTTTGTGATACTTTTCATATTTGATTTCATGCTTTGAGTATTTTAATAAAAAAAATATCTTGTTTGTGCACTGTACAGATTATTTTTTATTAGTAGTGAGAGGTGATAGATCGTAATGGAGGGGTTAAAGCATTGGTTTCAATTTAAATTTTGTTTTTGCGTTGGTTACTGAAGCTAATAAGTGTAATTAGTTTTCAAGAATATGCCCTCACTAAGAAAAATAAGTTAAGTATACCTTAGTTTAACCAGACCACTGAGCTGATTAACAGCTCTCCTAGGGCTGGCCCGAAGGATTAGACTTATTTTACGTGGCTAAGAACCAACTGGTTACCTAGCAACGGGACCTACAGCTTATTGTGGAATCCGAACCGCATTATGACGAGAAACGAATTTCTATCACCAGAAATAAATTCCTCTAATTCTTCATTGGCCACTCGAAGAGTCGAACGCTGGGCCAACAGCGTGCTAGCCGAAAGCTCTACCCACCCTTCCAATGAAGAACTACCCTCACTAAGAATGAACTAACATGATACATATAGAAGTCCTTTTCAGATGTGGAAACATTATTCCAAAAAAACACTCAAATGCCCAGTTGTGATTTCTTTTGCAGGCTGACATTACTCTGGAACGATATATCGGTTTCATGTGGGTGGAGATTCCTTGCATTGCAGAGGTTGGCTCTTGTTTTTATGAAGATATTTGCAAAGTCATACCTTTTACCCCAGATGAACCTTGCCCTGATCCATTCCCACGGTTCGATGTCCCTTGCCACTGTCCTATTAAACATGTAAGTGAAATGTATAACTTTTAAACATTCCAGTAAAACTAAACTGACAATAAAAATATTAAGATTTTAAATACATTGGTTTCAATAAAAGATTGTGAAGATTTTGAGGCTGCCTTATCTGTGAAGATTTTGATGAATGATAAGGCAAATGATAGCATGGGATAAATACTTGTATTGGATAGGAAATTGACAAGTTATCTTACTGACTTTCTCTTGAATTGCTGGAAGTTATTTTTTTAGTTTACTCTGTATCCATACACCAGGTTTCTAATATTTTAAGCTCTCATATTAAAAGTAGGTCTTTTCAAGCAAATTGGTAATGGTAATGGATTTTTGTCTATGTTGAAAGTATTCAGTTTTATAAGAAAGAGAATTTCCTTTCTTTCTAAGTACTAAACTTTATTACCTCATGTTAATGGCTTGGTGTATACTGTAAACTTTTTTTTCTGGTGAATACAATAGAGAATTTTTTTAGTGTATACTGTCTACTTTTTTCTGGTGAATACAACAGAGAATTGTTTTTTTCAGGGAGTGTACAACATAAGAAATGGGACATTTAATTTATCAGCAATTTTAGAGATGTTTCCTCTACCCCACTGGTTGGTGTCAGGAGATTATTATGGAAAAGTTATTGCATCTCAGAGAGGGAAGCAGATGGGATGTTATGAGGTGTATGCATCTGTGAAAAGTTAAATTGTGAAACCTCTAAATCAATATGGTAAGTGCGTAATTTATTTTACTTTAGATTTAAGGCAAACTGCACTTAGATGACCTTGGTACATCTGATATTATTTGAGCTGTAGAATTCATTTTTCTTTTAATTTTGTTGTAAATTTTTTCTGCTTTATTTACAACGTGCATTTTTTTCCCATTGATGGTTATAGCAAATTACATGGCAATAAATTTTAGCTTGTTGTAAGAGTAATGATAATTAAAATGCAGCTGTACTTGAGTGCTTTTATGTGAGATTAATAACTGTTGTATGGGGCAAAATTAAACGGCCACAGAATACAGTACAAGTATTTCATTTACTTTTAATTTTTTAGGTGCAAATTGACTTAAATCCCACAGTTGAAGTTTCGTTCTTGTATTCAAAATGCTTGTGTAAATTAAGTAGCTGTTATTCTAACTAGATCCACTGTTACAGTACTTGAATTTGCTGATTGAGAGACCAATAGTGTCACAGAAGTGTTTCTGCTTGGCAATCAATCAGGCATACAATGTTGCCTGACTTCACTGGTCCAATAGATGTGTGAATCAGCCACATCTCAGCCATGTTGCAACCAACTGCAGTTTATATGGATGCTAAGTTCTAATAGAGATTTGATACTAAACTCGGCTTTCTTACATCCAGTCTTAGGGTTAGCACAAGCACAAAAACTCCAATGGTAGAGTTAAAAATGAAGATTATGAAACTTGTTTTTGTTGTGCTGTAAAATAAAAATTCTTTTTTAAATGTCTGAAGTTCTGCGATAGAGACTTATGACTGATGTTTATTAGTCTTGTCCAGACCATTACATCCCGTCCGTATTCCTTTTAGGATTTTTATTGTTGATAGAAAGTTAATGAACATTTTTATTCTTTTATATTCTTGGTATTCTTGCTGCACAGCCTATGCAGATTTTGCATTTTGGAACTTCTTGGGATTTGTTTTAAGCCGACTGTACATTATTTTCTTCTTTTTATTTAAGTTTATAGTTACCTACCACATCTTTCATGTATTACTTGGTTACTTACAGGTCTCAAATGTTTTTTTATTTCAACACTCAAAATATATTTTAACTTGTTGGTGGACAGTGAAGATAAATTCTCCCTGGTGGAATTTTAACCATTGTTAATTACTATTGTGTTAAAATTCCACCAGGAATTAACAATTGTTAGTTACTATTGTGTTAAAATAGCCTGAAAATATTACTTTTACTAAAGTACTAGCATGTTCCGTTAACTCTTAAGTTTTTTAATCACTTGTAGCAGATACTTTACAGCATTTTGATATAATTCACTATTGTTCCATTACATATTTGAAATAAATGTAAGATGAATCACTCTTGATCACAGAACTGAACATCAGCATGTAACTGTGGGGATATTTATTTTGCATAATTTTTTCATTTTCAGATTATTTTTGACTGCTGATATTGCAAAATCTTTCAAGTCTTCAGCAGAGGAGCTCAAGTATGTTCTTAAGTACAATATCAGCCATAATTAATTAATATTATATCTGTAGTTTGGTAGTACCAACCACCCTTTTGAAGTTATGTACAACTTTGCTTAGGTGCTCTTATGTCTTAAGGGGTATTTCAGGGAGTTAGAAAAGAATTGACTGGTGCCTGATGAACACAAAACACCCTAAGTTGTAAACTGACATAGAGGTTAGTTGAAGCACAGCTGTTATACTTAATAACAGAAAAATAATGTACAGCATTTTACTTGAAATGACAAATTAATGGTTGTGTTGTACTGTATGTCTGGTGCAATAAAAAGGATTTTGACAAAGGAAAAATCTATTTCTGGAGAGGGGCCCGTGTCACCCGGTGAAATAGTCCATTCAGCACTTATTTCTAGGTAATTCCGTTGCTAGATACCAGAGAAAGCTAAATGAAATGCTGGAGTTACTACCCCCAGAGCGAGCTCCACTAGATGGAGTCGTGTATGGAAAAGGGTGAACTACAAAAACACGGAACCTTATCCTATAGAGATTCCCAATGTCAAAAGTCCCAACGAGAGGTGCCGATACAAGCCCATGCACTACTCATGGACTGTATACAAGGCAACACTAGCCGCATTCCATGTTAGCAACCTCACTAGAATGAAGTTTATCAAGGGAGGGGAGAGAATGAAAAACAGGGGTGGGTCACCGGGTGACATCGGGCCCCTCTCCAGAAATAGATTTTTCCTTTGTCAAAATCCTTTTTCTGGATCGGGTCCCGTGTTAAATAGTAACAGAGAAATAAACATCATTCTTATGCTATTAAAGACTTAAATAGAAACGTTGAAAACTAGGAGAATTCTACCCTGAACATAAGTAAGGTCCTCTAAGTTCATGTAATGAAAATAATGTAAGTGGTCACCGTCTAAGATCATGAGCTTAGAATAGCACCTGAATAGGCTTGTATTAAGAAAATACTTCCTGCCTAATAGCAGACCCAATGACAGTGCCCCCCTACCTAGAAATAAGTGCTGAATGGACTATTTCACCGGGTGACACGGGACCCCGATCCAGAAATTAATACAGGTCTCCCATTAGTTGATAACAAATTAAACATATAGAATACCGTGACTAGCAGCTTGCATGGATTAAAATGCAATTCTTAGAAACCAAGAACAATATTTTGAATATTTGCCGTTTCATTTGTGTTTATCATATTTTGCACCAGTAATTTTGCAATTCTTTCATCCGTGTGTATTTTAGATATAAATCGTCAGAAAAAGATCAAGTTATACGGTTGTGAATGTAACAGCCCCCATATGATTTAATAAGTAAATGATATTACCTGTTTGAGGTGATTGTCATGTATGGGAGGAATAGGAAAATCCATTATGGATGGTGACTGCATAATAATTCTAAACAGTCAAAAGGTGAAGCTGATCTGACAAGATAGTTATTTGTAAGAGAAGGAGATAAAGTATTGTTGCATTTGAAATTTCACAAGTCATTGCATAATATGCAAGAAGGAAGCATTTCTTCTATATTCTTTATGTAATCTTGGTTATATTATGAACAAAGCTTTTATTTCTGCTAAGTTCTTGATGTATATCAATTAACAAAGTAATGTTAATCTCAGATCCCCATGAACTGTAGCATGTGAAATTCTCTTTCGTAAATATCCCTACCAGTATGGAGTTCCCTGTTCAATAAGTCATGAGATGTTAACCACAACAAACAGTGATGTAAGCTAGTATAGAACAAAATTGCATTTATGAAGAGCAAAGTAGTAAAAAAAAAAATTATTAATGCTAGTACACTTGTACAGAGGACCAGGAATTGTAACAGCTTTGCAAAGCTCAGTTATGCCACAAACTAGATGTATTAGCTGTGCAATTGTGTTCATTTTTCAGTTTTTATAAATTTGACTTTAACATTATCTTCTGGATAACATTTAAGCATATTTTGTCATATATGGTAGCCTGTGGGTGTTCAAGCAGCATTTTTGTCAATCCACTTCACTACTTTTGCTAACTTTAAGCAAGAGGAGGGAGGAGGCAAGGATTTTGCTCATAAGTGAATTGTTGAATTTTTCAGTTAGACATTGTAAATTTGCCTAAGCTACTGTAAATTCAACATAAGCATTCTCATCAGTAATATTTATCTTACGTCTGTTTTCTCACATTAAAATGTATACAGTATAACTTTAGCATATTGAGCATATGCTTAAGCTGAGATGAGTCTTAGCCTTTTTTTAATATACTGTATTCCTTGTTTTAATTTTCTCTTTTATTGCGATTTCTTTGCACATTGTATTCAAGTGTATGATTGTTTGCATTAGTATAATAGCACAGTCTTAATTATTTAGTATTAATGTTTAATTTTATGACAGAAGTGCACTCACTTCATATTACCTTGAAATTTACATGTCCTAGTAACAGGAAATCTTGTGATAAATTAGGTCTTCCAAAGTGAATGCATTGAGATTTTTTTTTTTTTTTTGGCAGGGACCATCCTCAATATAACCACAACTTATGCATACTGATTTCTTTCCATGTTCTATGTGCCTACAATATGCTGAAACAGCCAAATTCTTGGCAGTAAAAACATCTCCTGTGTCTGCTCAACTCTGAATGTACACCAGGCTGCTGAGATTGCTTCACAAAGCCTTGTTATAGCAAAGGGTAAAATGAGACCTGGATGAAGAGAAAGGACGCCTGCAGTTTTTGTCCTCATCTTTTATAACTTTTCAAAATAAAATAGTATTTTAGTAAGTTTTACTGTCCAGGGGTTTTATCGCCATCCACATAATAAGCAGCAAATGTAACTACAATACTTATTTTTACTTGCGTCTATGTAATTGCTTGAGAATGCCATCTTAAGGTTCTGGTGGAATACATTTTAGACTTGAGTTGACCAGTGAGTTTTGTGTTTTTACGGAGGAAAATATATATTTTGCATTCCCTAAGAGAAAAGTGTTATCATTAGGATTTTAGAGAGGGTTTGGCCTTTGTTATTTTATTTTTCAACCTAGTTCATTTGCAGTGTGCTTTTAAAGGCTGAGTATAGTATATGGCCTTTGAATTTTGAGGAACAGTATATGAGGAGATCCTTGATATAATTTACTATCATTAATAATGCTTTTGTTTGTCCCAGATCAAATACACTGCTTTTTGTTTGTCCCAGATCAAATACACTTATTTATGAACATTTGCTCAGTATTTTGGTCATTTATTTACCATTTAAATTTTTTTCCCTGGGCCAGTTTCATTTAACTCTTCTCTTCATTTTTTGTTTTCTAGATTAGTAGAGAACTGTCATTTGAGAATCTAATTACAATACTTCGATTCACTTCATCACAGTATTCAGTAGATTTTCTTGTGCTTCTACATGTGGATTTCCAAAATATAATAATTTCTGTGCTTTTATGATTTTGGTTTGAATATAGCATAGTTTTGTAGGCTGTCCATTTCTTTTAATTTTGACAAAATTTACTTTTCAAATTTACTTTTCAAAGACCCTGTTATCATGATGTATTAGATGGACAGAGTAGCATTCGAAAGTATTAGATGGACAGAGTAGCATTCTAAATTATAACTTATTCTCATGGAAGTTCTGATTTATTATTATTATTTAACAGTTAAAATGTGATTGATTGGTTTTGTACTGTGAAGTTTCTTATACATTCTGATGAATTGCTCATCCAAGTTTTTTTGGCTTGTGAATTTAAAATTCTCAGGGTATTTTTATCTAAATCTTTCTCAAGTAATTGGCTGTGAGGTTTTGAAGCTCTAAATCTCCTCTGCAAGGAGAATAAGCTTTTGTAGGTATATTTAATTAGTAGAGTAGTAGACTATCACTATGTTACATTCCACTTTTGTGCAAGGTTGTTCAGTATTTAAAGGAAATTTTAACTAAATGAACTGCAATCCCCTGTGACTGTAAGAAATCACATTAGTACCAAGTTTTATAACATTTTTTTTTTTATAGAAACCCATTAGTTCAATAGATGCCATATTTTCATGCCAAAAAACCCAGGCTCACTCGTGTAGAATCCAAACAAAAAGTCCTCTGTGCATGCAAAATACGTCCCTCTCATTCCTTCATGAGACAAGGAAAATTATGAAAGTTAGAATAAGCTTTAGACCTGACTAATCTGAGCTAATTGAAAATGGTGTTTTTAGAGTTACGGGACATTGTCCATTGGCCCATGGCAAGGAAGAGTCATGTAGAATTAGTCATGTAAGACTCGGTGGCAAAAGTTTAGGTAGCCCAACGTGACTGAACAATTGAAGCAACAGGTTCAAGTGTAAAATGATGCCAGCCAGTCACATGAGCTTTGGCAAAATAATCAGGAGTCAAGGGAAGCCTCCTGGACAACCAACCATCATTGTGGGTAACTTTCTTTGAAACAGCATGTCTCACAGACTGTACAAGGAGGATAATCCCAAATTGAACAATGTCTTCATAGTGAGAGACCGAAGCATAGCTTTATGGGGCTCATGGAGTGGTCTCCACAAGCTCTGAAGGGCTTAGGTGAAATCTCAGGCCTGTTTTCCCAGGAACTGCCAATTGGTGTGGGATATTTGACAAATCCTGGGATGAATTACTCAGATCTAGGTGGTTCAGACAAAAATTTCAAAAGGGTGAACATGTAATAACAGAATTAGACATTCCTTTTTTCAAACAGAAGGCAAAGAATTCTGCATTTATGAAGTGATCTGAGTTTCTTACACTAACTGGTGAAGCAAAGTCACTTTCCTTGGTAGAAATATGATGCAGAGTTTCTGCAGTGTTTTGTTATGGTTGAAGTTATGACCTACAAAAAGCCTTCATGGGTAAACAGGTGTGATCTGTTACAGTATGCTGTAACACATGAACAAACCATCTAAACAGGTGTTATTACAGTTGGTCATTTGCACATACCTAGATGGAAACGGCTGTTGACGCAACTTCTTTCAGATGGGTAGCCTCCTGGGACAGGGGACAGTCCACTACCATGGTGAGAAGATCCAAGAACCAACCTTATTTAATGAGTTGCAACACTTCACCAGCACCTGTTTTAGAAGGCCAAAAGGGGAAGACATACACATCAGTCTGTCCTAAGGATGAAACAGCATGTCTCTTGTGCTGCTGAATTTGATTGAGCTGAGTACTAAATCATAAACTTGTTAAATCTAAAAGTTAGTCTCAGTTGTGACAGAGGGGTTCCTGTGTTGCCAAGGTTGCCTTGACATGTAAGGTCTAGTACTGAATTTTCTGTTTGGTGTAGTTGATTGTTTGAGGTGGGCGTTGCATTACTACCCATTCTTCTGTGGTAGCTACAGATGTCTATTTGTTACGCAGTTTTTGCATCGAAAGTTCCAGGAACAGCAACAGGTCCTGCAAATTACAACACAGAACTCCATAGATCTGCTGACAAAAGAAGATCCAAGAGGTCCTTAAACTGCATGATAAGAGGCCCAACTAAAAGAGGAGCATACAAAAGGCTTTCACAGCACTACAGGACTTAGCATCCAAAGGCAATAGCACCCATTCTTGTCGACTGTATGTTGCCAAGACTTCTTTATAGAACTTAACTGTGCCATTGAGTACTGCAGAGGAAAAGGTCTTAAATACTTTGGAACGCAAGCAGAGATGAAGTAGGCAATGGGCCCTGTTGTCACAGAGGAAAGACGAACCTGCAAAGAGACCCCTTGAATTTTGAAAAACTGTAAACATTCCATAAGCAAAGAAAACAAAAAATGGACTCAATGGTCAACTATGAACCCCTGGTTGTAAATCAGCCAGTACGAATCAAAACTAGATTAGGTGGAATCATCATTTGGTTACAACTCGACCACTGATATCTCTTTCTATGGCTTTGGAGGCCTCTCAAAATTAGAAGTATCACAGACTTTGTCAAAGATTGTGAGAAAGCAGCCTTGTCCTGCTGCAGCGTAAGTATGTCCAAGGTACTTCTGTCTAACTGATAGACTAACAGTCCTCCATGCTGAAAGGTGGTAACATAAGCCCTGGTATGCTGGAAAATCTAGCAAGAGAAGCAAATGATGTAAAAGGTTAGTGTTCAAAAGACTTCTATTGTGGATCTGAGGATCGAGAATGTAGAATCAGGGGCCTCAGTTAATGTCATGGAGGCTCAGTGTGATTTGGTTCTCTTATGGGTATATTACACAGGTTACCTGTATTAAAAACAACTGTCCTTTGGCATAAGCTGCAGAGAATGCAAGAAATCTATGTCTACAGACAACATAAAATTATTACAAACATATATACTGAGATCCTGGTGAGTATGCTGCATGCAAAAAAAAAAAATGCAGGAAAAACACAAGCACTAAAAAATGACACAAAAATACTCTTCAATTACAAAATATATTATGACCATCAAAAGAGCAAGGTAATGAAACAGTCAGAATACACATGAAAGAAAAACTAATTTGATACAAAACACACAATGAATTGTAAGATTGCAAGAACAGAAGCTAGCCTGCTAACTTGACAAAGGTAGGATCTCAAAGAAAATTAGAAACTTTATCTTTCAGAATTGACAATGATACCTGAAGGCAAAATATGTATGTGAAGGGTTTAAAACAAGACAGAACGTGCAGACTTGAAGTGTGCTTACCACAACCCCCTCAGAATGTACAATGGTGCCAGGGCATATACCAGAATAGAATCAACCTTATTTCTGGCCAGAAAGACACGTAATGAAAATACAGAAACACGAATGAAAATTGATCATAATCCTGGGAATGGATCTTGTCACAAAGGAATGAGAGGAGTGTGTTAGTATCTCAGGAGCATGTACAGCGGAGGACTTTTATTCCTGGGACCCGAGGTTTTTCAGCCACAAAATAATTCGTCTACGTGATTAACAGAGTTGTAATGAAGTGTATTTTATCGTGCTATAATGTAAACCAAATCCGTAGTAATGTATCTGTTGACACCTTTTTTTTTTTTAAATGTACAAAGATATTGAAAAGTAGAACCAAGCTGGCTCTTGAAAACCCTTTAGTACATTTAAATAAGTATTTTAACAGGTACATCACACTGACAAGTATTTTAACAGGTACATCATACTGACTTTGTTTACCCATTTTGGTAACTCATGAGATTACGATATTTTGATAATACTGTAGTTTTCATGCTGAATGGTTGTGATCATATGTTGGTCCAGTTCAAAATTCATGTAATTTAACACAAAAAAGGTTTATTTTCTTTTTGATAAAACTCAGTTTTATAGTGGTTGAAAAGCTTAATTTAGGTCACTTAGAAGTACACTATGTTAAATTTTGTAGCCTCATTACACCTAATTTTGAAGTAGTTATAGATAGTTGTAAATTAAATGAAAACCATTATATTAAGTGGAACTGTGATCTCTTTTTTAAAGTTTGATGTTCAGGTGTTTTTATAGAAAGCAATACAATATGTGGTAGGTTGTGCAATTGGATTCCAGTGTTACACGGAATAGTAAATTGTTAAGCAATACATATTTTATATTGGTTTTATAAAGGAGTTTCATTAGAATCTTCACAGTAGTGTATTTTGTCAGTGTATTAGTACTAATATTTTAAATAAATATTGAATATTACTTAATTTTTCTTTATCACAATATATTTGTTATAAAAATAACATAATTTAAGGGAGAAATATGTTGCCTTGTACAAATTTGTCTGTTTAGATTTACACAGTACATATGAGATATTTAAAACTTAAATCTATTTTTAATTCAAACTTGTCAGTTTACATGTGCCAAGCTCTGAAGTCAGTGCCTCTAGTGGTAATAGGTGTAGTTAAGTCTCTCTTTGTGTTGTCTAGAATTTATACAAGAGGTACATGCTTTAAAACTGACTTTAGTCTGAAAAGTGTCATTTGTTTGAACCCAGCTACAATTAGTTCCACGTACATGAGTAGCTATCTAGGTACAAGGGCTTTCTTGTTGTAAGAAAATGTAAACTAAGCTTATGAGGAAGGTGACACAGTGAGCAAGGTTTGGGAATTAGACCTTTTTAGTGATAAGGAGTTGAGACTTATACCTGAACCTTGTAATAGTGTCGTAGAATGTTTGGCAAATGAAACAGTTTATAAAGGCCTTGTTAATCATGTAAGGACCTCCTATGAACACAATAAGATGTTGAGGTGTAGGTCAGATGAAGAGGGCACCACTAGTATGGCCCCTTTCAATTTTTGCCCACCACAACTAGATAAGAAAAAAATTTGGTAAACTGAGCAATCACTGATTTAGAGTCATGTGATTTAAGTTCAATTGCTAACAGAATGGATGGATGTAATGAACTTGGGAAGAGCCCAAGCACTGGAGCCCTAAAATATCCATCACTGAACAACAAATTAGTGGGATGATATGATATGAAAGGACGAATATTTTGAAAAAATTCATTTCACTTAGCTTGCCTCAAGTTATACTCTTTTCAGTAGGCTTATGTTAAAAAATGAATTATGACAGTAAATTAGGTAAATGAAAATATGCACATCAAGAAAATAAGTTAAAAAAAATATACATTTGAGGAATAAAGTAGTTGAGCAATTAAAACTGCAAAAATGATATTGTCTTAACTGACAGAGTGCAGAAATGTCTGCATCATCCAAAATTTCAGACAAGGGTTTTCTGTCAAGATGGAAATTTTGTCGCTGGTCAATGTACTTGGAGCAGTGCCCCAAAGTATGCAGATAACAACTCATCACAATGAGCACATTGAGGCACTGCTACCCTCTACAATACACTGATAGGTTAGTTGATTCCTGTCTCTCTGACTTGCAAATAAACATTGTTTTTATCGATCATTTATTCTATAACAGAACCCCTGTTATAGGATTCCGGGCACTGAAATCTCTACGATAAAAATGGAGTGGGAGGCTGAATTTTAGTTTCGTCCCCTTAACTAAAATGAAGAATGGGAGAAAGGTATATGGAACAAAATGTCACTCATTTTATGAAAAGAAGCAATATGTAACAGCTTGCAACACTATTTTCAAAGACAGCAGTGAATGCTACACAGCTGAATGGGCAATATTTGTGTACACCTGTACATTTTATCATTGAAACCAGGGTTACGAACTTCATCACTTAAACTTGGTTTCTTGAAGATAAGTACTGCCTAGGTTGCAACCATTGGAGATGACTTTTAAGTTAGCTTAAGCACTTGTACCTCTACAGTTCCTGTTTTGGACAACGAAGAGGTCCAGGGGAGGACACACTAACGGAGGGAGGAGGAAAAATGAAGATGACAAAATTTTCGTTTGTTCGGAAAGGCTTCATCCCACCGGTGCAAGATAATCGGTTTTAGAAATAGAAATCTGCTTGTGTTTTGTTTTAAATACCAGAAATGCATTGTGCTTTTTTCACCTAAATTATTTGGGAAGTAATGGTCCTCAAGCTCTTCCCATCTTGTGAAGAGTTTGAAGACTATCAAAGTACAAGGCCAGTTTGTTTGCTGTTGCACAACCACCAGATGAAAATTTGCACTTCATATTTGGTTAGGGTACTCCGTAAATATCGTAACGAAAACCTGCAATTTTTGTGCTTAAACTTGCAAGCCGTAGGACCCTTAAGAGGTCGGAGTGTGGAATTTTGAGTAAACTTCAGGTATGTGGTTATTAAAATGTTCAGTGCCCCCATACGAGGATATTGCCGTCAGTGCACCTCATGCGGTGCAATGTAGGCATTTATGAGATCTTTTGCAGCGTACTCGCCTCAGCTGCAACTCCTTTCGTTCCTTTACTGTACCTCCTTTCATATTCTCTTTCTTCCATCTTACTTTCCACCCTCTCCTAACGATTGACTCACAGTGCAACTGCAAGGTTTTCCCCCCAATACAACTTTTACTGTCAATTTCCGTTTCAGCACTGAATGACCTCATAGGTCCAGTGTTTGGCCTTTGGCCTAAGTTCTCTATGCAATTCAATTCAAAATGTTCAGTGCAAAACATTACTAGTTTAATCACTTCGAATGTTTTTAAGAAAAGCTTCAGGTATTCTAAATTCATTGAAATCATTCCATTCTTTTTGCATAGGAGCTTTGCTAACAATACTTTACGAGCTGTAATTGTTGACAATCAAGCATTAATTAGCTGGATTAATATAGAGATTGCAACATCTGATCTTATTGGCATGTTCATTAGTACAGAGGTATCGTCTTTACACTTTTATTCAACAGTTGCTTGTTAGACACCAAAAACTATAATCCATTATTATCATTATTATTAGTATTGTTGCTCTAATTTCAAAAGGGCAACGCTCGATTCAACGAAAGTGGATTTACATTCCTCTCGGTGAGTAACAAGATGATTCACAAGGTGTCTGGAGCTTTCATCTTCTTTTAAGTCCTGATTGGTTCTCAAAAGCCGTGAAAGGCTTAAACTTTCTAAAACACAGGTGATTTGATCAGTGTCTCCCAATGCAGACTTTCCTTCAGACGCAAATCACTGATTATCTGAAACGTTTTAAAGACCTGAAACATCATATGAGAAGTATTGCATGGCAGAGCCTTTTGGTGTCACTGACCTTCCTCAGTAATGAAGGTAAGTGAGAGGAAAAAACGGGCTACATATGGCGTTCATCTTGCTGCCTATTGACTTGGCATTGGCATTGGTGACGTCTGTCAAGGCAACGCCAGTCACATCATGTCAGTCACTCAGTCGTTTGTCATTCACTGAACGTTTTCATTCAGTGTCAGATGTTTGCTCTCTCTCTCTCTCTCTTCCAAAGAAATGTCTGCTTATATAGCCTGCCTCTCTCTCTCTCTCTCTTCCAAAGGAATGGATGCTTATATAGTGCCCCCTCTCTCTTTTTCTCTCTCTCTCTTTCAAAGAAATGTGTGCTTATATAACCCTCCTCTCTCTCTCTTCCAAAGAAATGTCTTATACAGCCTGCCTCTCTCTCTCTCTCTCTCTTCCAAAGAAATGTCTGCTTATATAGCCCTCCTCTCTCTCTCTTCCAAAGAAATGTCTGCTTATATAGCTCTCTCTCTCTCTCTCTCTCTCTCTCTCTCTCTCTCTCTCTCTCTCTCTCTCTCTCTCTCTCTCTCTCTCTCTCTCTCTCTCTCAAAGAAAGAAAAACAATTTAGTCCCCTCTTGATATTTTCAAAGAGCTCAGACGTATATTGGGAGAATGTTGAAATTGGGACTCGTACTAAAGACTATTTACTGTCGAAAACAAAACAGATGAGGAGTGCACGCTTAACCAATGCCTGCCATCTCTTGGCAGAATCAGCATCAAACAAAGGCAGACACCAGATACTTCAGATATTAATTGGAAACTCATGAGAAGGCGTAACACCTTCATAAATCGCAAGTGGGTTAGGCAAAGATGTGAAGTGGTTGGTGATCGATGTGAAAACGAGCCTTCCAACAAATTAGGCGGGTTCAGCCCAGCGGTGATGTTGACAGACCACTTAAACAACTGCTCGTTATCAGCAGATGAGGCTTTGAACGAAGGGGCTCCAGATGGGACAGGTGTTCAACGGAATAATTAGTCCCTAACCTTACACGCACGTCTCCGTAGGGGGAGGGGGTAGAGCCGTCAGTGCACCTCGCATGGTGCACTGTGGGCATTATTTATGGGCCTTTATGCAGCGGCCATTCGGCACCTAGATGCAAGCTCTTTCTTTCCTTTTACTGTAACCGCGTTCATATTTTTCATAGTGCAGCTGCGGGGTTTTCCTCCTGTTACACCTAAACCTTCCTACGGTCATTTTCCATTTAAGCGCTGAATGACCTCGTAGGTCCAAGCGATTGACTTTCATCCTCAGTTGTATATTTTATCTATCTACTAACCTTACACACATGTACGGGAAGCCTCTTCGGTAATATAAATGTATTTGTAAATGTTCTTTCTTTCTCTCTTGGGACATGACGAAGAGAGCAAGACGCAAGGTGTGTGGATGTTGACGGCAACAGAGAACTTTTGTCCCAATGACTTAAATGTACTGTATACCACCGCTGCGCCATTATCCTTCTCTCTCTCTCTCTCTCTCTCTCTCTCTCTCTCTCTCTCTCTCTCTCTCTCTCGTTGCGGAAGTGATGACGAAAAGTTAATCGAGAACACAGATCTCTTTCAGGTGTTGTTCACCATCTTTTACAGTCCCCTCCCGCCCTCCCCCAAAGTTATTTCCTGAACCAAGGCGTAAACCATTCCTCGAAGTGGAATAATTACACCGCTTTAAAATCCTACAAGAACTTTCTGTCATTTTGGTAAGTAATGTGCATGGAAGTCCTCGAGTTTTAGCCAGGAAGGTGGTTTGGTACTAAACCAGGTAAATGTAGGGCTTGATATGTATGAATATATGGAAAGATCAAGTAATGAGACTAGGTGAACACAGGTCTAACATTTTTTTAAGTAATGAGATTAGGTGAACATAGGTCTAACATTTTTTTTTTATTTCTTCAGTCATTTATTTATAGAGTCTTATTAGAGCGAACGGGACTACAGCCCTGGTATCATACGCAAGTAACGAAGATGGAAGAAGTTAAAAATAATGAGGACTCCTGACGCAGAGATAAAACAATCCTTCCCCACACCGTCAAACCATGAGAGAAAACTTGACAGGACATAAAAATCGTAAGCTAAATTGACTGAAAACAAGAATAAATACATGAATCTCTCTGCCTACACTCACTCACACTCTCTCTCTCTCTCTCTCTCTCTATACATACACACACACACACACACATATATATATATATATATATATATATATATATATATATATATATATATATATATATATACACACACACACAAAGTATATATGACTGTAAACATTTTCTGTTAAAACAGAGGTTCCATCAAATATAAGAAGCCCATAAAAACACCAAAATTTGGAAAGTAAGGTTACATTTTCAGAGACCATGTCTCTCTCCTCAGGCAAATAGTAGACAAAATTACAGAAAAAGCAGAGTTAATATCTGAAGGTAACCATAGGTCAGCCGTTACGTCAAGGCACTTGAAAATTTCTCTTTTAATCTTCTTAATATCTGACCTATGGACCTTCTGGTATAAATACTGCTTTTTGTAGCTTTTTCTCATTCACTATTTGCCTGAGGAGAGAGACACTTTGGTCTCTGAAATATAGCCTATACTTTCTACATTTTGACATTTTTATGGGCTCATATTTTGAGATATATATACATTTACATAATATATTGTCAGCGTTACTGAAAAGTCGTTCAGGCATTTGGTGGTTATATTTGATGGATATAAATTAGTGGCTATTAGGTTGAGTGAATTTGGTATGTATATATATATATATACAGTATATATATATATATATATATATATATATATATATATATATATATATATTTTATATATATTTTACAGGCAGATAAAGTAAAATCAGGTATTTTCAATGAACTGCCTGAAATTTCAGGCAGACAGTGAAGCGCACTTAGGGACATTTGATCGCTCAGGGGCTAAAGGTACTAAACACAGCAAATACATTTGACTCCCCCAGGGGCTAGTACTAAACACGGCAAAGCAGTGTAGGTAAGTCACTGTTTCGCCGTGTTTAGTACTAGCCCCTAAGCAGTTTGCGAAATGCCTGGTTTTGCAATACTGTGTATATATATATATATATATATATATATATATATATATATATATATATATATATATATATATACACACACACACATATATATATATATTATATACTTACATTAAATCAGTATTATTAAAAATAACCAAAGGAAAGACTGTCTGTGTGTACCTTCTTCCAGCATGGAAACTCGAACCCAGGCCTTGGTAATGTCACAGCACAGAGGCTATATTACATTCCAAGACAGACCATTGGTTATATGGTCACCACCTGGCGTAGGATAGCGACCTGCGGTGCGCAAGACAATCCACCAGCCACAAATAGCTGCCCAAGCGCCAGAATCAACCAAGTAAATCGTTTTAGGAGAATTCGCCAAACAAGTGATTCGCTGAATCGAACTGATTGCTCTATATGTGAAAGATTTGCCTCCCACAGCATCACGTTACTGCCTCTTCTGAGCTTTTAAAGGCACATGAAACTGTCTGGAGACATAGAATACTTGAAAACAGTCGTCATTCTGGACGGAGAGGCAATTTGCCATTTTTCCTCGGTCAGAGCAGGAGATATTCGGTCTGAGAGAAAATGGCATGGAAACGGAGTTCCCCAAGGTGGTGTATTTCAATAAGACATTAAATTTTGTTTTGCTGGGAATGGGATGTCCTCTATCATCCCAACTGATACCCGTTTCACCTTTTGTATAGAAGACCTTTGTGTATCATTTGCTGGAACAAGAATGGCGATGGTTGAAAGGAAAATTCGACTCCTAAATAATAATATTATTTACTTGGCTGAACGGTTTTAAGTTCCTCTGCATGTAAAAGAGTAACAGTGGGTTTCTGCCGTATTTGGGCGCACATCGAAACTCAGTTGTACAGTATACACCAAATGACAACGGAACTCATGTTTACAGTAGAAGACATGCATGGGTCTATCATTCCAAAACTCTCAAAGTCATATTCTCAGATGCTTTGAACCTTTTAAAAGTACTAGCCTATGCACCAAGGGGGCCAGATCGCAAAACACTTTTGAAATTATATAAAGCCTTGGTTTTAAAAAAAACAGCGATGGATGGAATATATTCAACCACCCAAGACGATTTTAAATTCTGTACACCATACTTACTAACGGGTTTTTTAATAATGAGCGAAAATTAGTGAAATGAAGACCACTTGGTCTCTGACAGCTCTACACCAAGTTTCATATTCACATTTTTACATTCAGAAATTCTACACAAAACGTATACAAAGAATCGGTTTATTTATGTACTGTAAATACCAAAGAGTTAAAATTACAAGAAACATAACATTTCAATCGGTAGCGGCGTCAGTGACCACTGCAGTTGTGACGCTAGAAAACGTATAATTATTCCCTCATTCTACTCACGATTATTTTGCATTTACAGAGATACTGAGGCCAAAATGACTTAATATCACGACCCTCACCTACCCGGAATGCTGAAGAATTTCAGACGGGGACACACAAGACTTTTTCCCGCGGTTTTTGAGCTCCGGGGAAGGAAGTGTGAAGGCTGTCGTGTAGCCATGTGTAGAAGTCCTGCGGTGTGCGAGAAGCTGGTGAAACACCAGTGTTGCCCTTATTATTATTATTATTATTATTATTATTATTATTATTATTATTATTATTATTATTATTATTATTATTATTCAGAAGATAACACGTCCCAAGAACTGTCTTAGTTGACCTTGAACCTTCAGTAGTCGGTTAGCATAGGTCTACATATTCTTAGTGCTCTCATTTATCATAGAGTGATTACACAATGCCTCAGTACCTTGCAGTATATTATTATTATTATTATTATTATATTATTATTATTATTATTATTATTATTATTATTATTATTCAGAAGATGAACTATACTTATGGAACAAGCAAATAGGGGCCATTGACTTGAAATTCATGCTTCCAAAGAATATTACGGCGTTCATTTCAAAGAACTTACAGAAGATAATATGAAACACAGAAAGATCACATCAATTATTAGAACTGGGAAGAAAAAAAGATAAAGTAATAAATTAATAAGTAAATGCATAAAAATATAAACGAATGATCAAAACACAAGGTGAATTGTTTTAGGGTATCAATGCATTGCACCTTCGCTTCAAGCAGAATACGAGTGTTTCCGTGACTCTGAATAACTTATTCAAATTATACTGATGAGAATGCATTTTTTAAAACGCTTTTATTACCGAAAAAGCAATATCCACTCGATTCCCTTTTTTATGATATATATTTTTATTAGATTGTCTCTTTGGATATACAGGTTTCGTTCGTGAAATTTGTATACCCAGACGAGTTCTGATGTCATAGGAGCATTTTTTCTGTCCTGTCAAAGACACTCACGAATTTGACGTATTTGACTTCAGTTTATTGGCCACTGAGAAAGGCACAGGCTATCAGCGGTTACATTGATGCTTTTATTCTTAGGGTGAGGAGAGAGAGAGAGAGAGAGAGAGAGAGAGAGAGAGAGAGAGAGAGAGAGAGAGAGAGAGAGAGAGGAACACACACACACACAGGCGCCCAACAATAAAATCAAAATCCCACAACTGGACAGGATTAAGACGTTGACACAGAGACACTTGGAAACTCTGACCCTTTTGTTTTTACCTACCCAAATACCTCAGCCAAATCCCTAAATAACGTCCAACAAAAGCCAGTCCCCAAAGACACAGTATACGAAATCCCTCGCCTCGACTGTGACCAATCCTACAACGGATTTACGGGCAAATCACTCTCCCAAAGATTAGTACAACGCAAACGTTCAGTCAGGTATGGCCAACAGAGCTCAGCTATTTTTAACCACATAAATAATCATAATCATAGAATAAACTGGAATATGCCACGCATAATTTATAGCAGCAATTGTCGGTTCAAAAGCCAGCTGGCAGAATAAGCACCGATTAGGGGAAAGAAATACGATGAACCTTTCAAAAGGAGCCTGGGATTCAGATCTGATTGATAAAACCTTCCTCCAAACAGCGTTTAAGACGATTACGAAGAAAGTGTCAACAGGAGTGACGTAGCAGCCGAATTCTGAGCCATCCTTCAACTGTGTGTGTGTGTGTATATATATATATATATATATATATATATATATATATATATATATATATATATATATATATATATATATATATATATATATATATATATATATATATATATATATATATATATATATATATATATATATATATATATATATATATATATATATATATATATATATATATATATATATATATATATATATATATAGAGAGAGAGAGAGAGAGAGAGAGAGAGAGAGAGAGAGAGAGAGAGAGAGAGAGAGAGAGACGTATGACTCATCGCACAGTGGTCGTGATAATGCTCACGAGAAAGACCCTTTCATTTTCCGCCTCAAGTTCCGAGAAGACAGACGCGGGAAGAAGGCGTTTTCTCAATGCCGTTTATTTGAGAGTTTCTGTAAGATCACAAGGTGAACAGACCTCTTATTATTTACCACTAAGATCTCATCCCCCAGTCGTTCCACAAGGAACCACTGCTTTTCCGGAGCACTGCCTCCCTCGTTAGGCATTACAAAAAAATCTTAAGATTGCGAACTAAAATCGCGTGGAAATCTTCAGCTCATGATTTTTGTGAAACGAGTTAAACATTCTTTTCAAGTGGACTGTCTGGTGAAATGGCCGGCCTAAGGCCATTTCTCTCTTGTGCCCAAAAGAAAATATAAAAGAAGGAAAAGGAATTAACTACAAGAGAAGTAATAACTCCACCTCTTAAAGGTAGAAAGGTTATAAGAGTCAGGAAAAACCAAATCAGAAATAAAATTGCAAAGCACCGGGAAGGAGAGTATGAAAGAGAGAAGAGGTGTCCTGACAGGTAACAATAACAGGCAAAAGAGGGAGAACAACACTCCGTCAGAGAGGAAGATGGTCGAGACATGAGGTGAGAATGGGTGAGAATGGCCTTAGATTCAGCTGGTCTGTGCACAGCAATGTTACAGGGGTATTGTCCTGTCATAAGATATATATGTGTATGTATGTGTATATATATATATATATATATATATATATATATATATATATATGTGTGTGTGTGTGTGTGTGTGTGTGTGTGTGTGTGTGTGTGTGTGTGTGTGTGTGTGTGTGTAGGTGTGTGTGTAACTACTTGGGTCAGTCAGTCTTAATAAATTATGACCTTTAATGCTTAAGATCAGACAGTGTTGGTATCATTTACAAAAGTTCGTCCACATCTAACTATGGAGTATGCTTTGGACAAAAGCCTTATTCATATCCTTTGCTGAGAAGGGAGAAGCTCATCATACGCCTCGGTTTTGCAGTGCTGCAAGTGATTGCAACAACACACAAAGCTCCAAAGCTGTACAAGTTTGCAGATTAAATATTTGCACTCCGCAGCTTTGGGATGAAGTCAGTGTGAAATTCACCACTACCCATCGGTTCTAGACCTATGAAAGTTAGGTCTGGCTACTAGACCAGAAAGTTACACCAAAAATGGAGGATTTCAACACCAATATTGAAATAACAATGGCGGTAAGCTTTGGCGTCTTTTACAGGATCAACTAGACATCACTGTGTGGTTATAGAAACGAGAAATTTTCAGGGGATAATGAAGGACTAAAGGCCTTTGTAGAGCACCGATTTGCTCGTTAAGAGAACTATGAGTGCCTTAGCAACAACTCGGTAACTACCTTACAGAATCGTCTGCAATGTAAATGAAACAAGTTTCCTTGACGATTACCCACAATTACCTGGACACGACGGGAAGGTTCGTCTGCAATGTAGATGAAACAAGTTTCAATGACGATCACCCCCAGTAATCTGGACACAAGGGGAAGGTGAGCCGTAAGAGCAAACTCATCTTTGATGACAGCACAAGACAAGGAATTTCCAGTCCTGCACCTTAAACCCACCTATGAAGTAACAGGTGAACCGCATTTACATAACGATCGTCAGTACACTGAGTTTAGTAAGGATTTTGATACTCATTTCCAAGTCAAATCACGAGTAAATCCACAAAACAAAAAGATGATGTGGCATTGTCTTGTGCATACAGAACGCACAACTGACGTAAGAAATTCGAAGTCAGAAATGGAATATATCCTCAGATCAGGATGAACTTGAGAGGAATTTTTAGTGTAGTGACATTTGTGTGGACATCAAATTTTCCTAAAAGTATTTAGTACAAATAGAAACAGGCCTGAAATAAGTTTTTTTTTTATTAAGGTCCCTAAAACGAAGCCCAGTTTTCTCTAATACACAATAAAATAAAACAATAATACTAAAAGTTAATCAGTCAGTAATAATGTACAGTAGGTTTGTCGTGCTTCATGTTATCTAAAGTCTGTAGTTTTCTATTTCTTACAAAGAATTCTCAAAGATTTTTTTTTTACATTCCCCCTTTTTTAAAATCTTTGTCTTCCCATGTTTTGTGCGCATTTTCTTCTGTTTACAAACACCCAGTAATAATTAGGACTAGGAAGCCGAGTATTTACAAAGCAATATAAAATGATTCTGAATTCAAATATCACTTTCACGTTCCTGAACTCCTGTGCTTGATCATTAGCCGGAAAATTACTGAAAAAACATGCAGTATTCTTTGAATATCCAATTAAAATGCTATGAGCTTGTACGTATAAGCATACGCATATATTTACTTGCGTCCATTTGTAATAAATAACGCATACCTAAGATCCGTCCTTTCATATTCAGAGATATCTCTGGCGACGCGAGTCTCTCTCTCTCTCTCCCTGTCGGGGTAGTTATTTCTTCCTAATCCTCATCCTGTATGCCAGGGACTCGCCTATCCTCTGTCTATCCTCTCTTTGCGTTTGGGGGGGTCTTACTGGGAGGCAGAACCCGCCTAGGGGAACTCCAGCACTAGGGGAAAAAAAACCGTCTGGTTGACATATCTTCTCGTGCCTTCGAAGTTTTTCTACCAGGCTTTCATCAAGATGTAATCTCAAGACGAGGAGAAAAACTATAAGACCTTTGGAATAGCTCTTCGTGTGTTTAAGAGATGCTTTGGATTTTGTTTCTATAGCAGTGCCGCTGGAATATGAAGTTTAGGCCAGAGGCCAAGCGCTGGGCCCTATGAGGTCATTCAGCGCTGAAACGGAAATTGAGCGTAAAAAGGTTTTAAAAGTGTAACAGTACTAAAACTTATCAGTCGCACTGTGAAACAATTGTCAGGAGAGGGTGGAAAGTAAGATGGGAGACAGAGAATATGAACGGAGGTACAGTCAGAGGAATGAAAGAGGTCGCAGTGCTGTGGTTGGTTGGTTTGGGCAAAGCTGGCCCTCTGTCAGCACTGACTCTTGCCCTAAGTGCGGTAAGGGCCGAAGGTGCTAAGAGGACTGATGTGGACCTTTCAACTCCGACCTACCAAAAAAGAGACCCATAAATGGTTGACGTTTGTTTGAAGTAGATGTGATTCCTGGTAAGAACCACACGAAGGCTACTGTCACAGTCATACTTCAAAGTCCGCCTTACATACAAGGCTCTTCAGCAGTTTGTCGAACGCTCTCTCACGCTTCCATGAAAATAAGTCCCTGAGATCCTAATACCTCTTTCACACCGTCTGTCTGGCTCTTTCCAAGTCTTATGAATTATGCAACCGTTTCGCTAACCTACCGTCCTCTGTTCTTTCCACACGGCTACACTATCTCAAATTACCCAGCTTCATAGCTTCACCTGTTAACCAGTTTTACCAAGTCCCCAAAATTTCTCACGAATTCAGTTCTTATGTCATACAAACCGTTCATCTCAACGGCTTCAACTTTTGCTTTCAGTTGTTTTCACCGTTCACACTTTACTTCCATAAAGGAGAGTTTGCTCAACAGCCCCTTTCAAACAATCCACCTTGGCTTCCACAGACACAAGTCTCTCATTCTTTAATAAACTCTTCTAATTTCACCTACCCTGAATCACTTATTCTCTCATTTTACCATCATCCGTTTTAGTTACTCTATGTCTTCTCTACGAATCAGTTGTTCCATTCTCTCACCAGTAATTTTTACCAATCATCATTCAGTTTTCCTATATCCCTACACCTGTATTCAGCATTGGGCTGGGTTGCACACATACATACATACACACACAAACACACACACATACACATAAAAACCCACTTATCTAAACATTAGATCCCTCAAACTATCTTTGCCACCGCCGGACAAAACGCTTAAGAATATCACAGGTTCCTTTTCAGGAACACAATGTTCACATATGAAAAAGCCAAAGGAAAAACAAAATGGAAAGTTAGAGTATTTGCAAGTTTATATAAAGAGGTAAACCTTGCAAATATTTAAGAGGTGATTACAATATTTACAATAGACAAGATAATAAAAAAATAATAAATGAATTTTTAAAAAGCAAAAAATAAAACTTTCTACGAGGATATTGATGATGTAAAGGTGCATTTAATTTCGCTGTAACCGACGAAGAGTGAGCAGACAATCAACTTATTCCAGCCCCTTACAAGAACAGCGTATACAGCTGAGGCGTTTCACTCTGAACCAGCGGGAGAGCGAAGAAAGCCTGCCCGTCGCGTCCTCATAAACAGGCGCAGGATACACACCGGGCGTCTTCCGAAGGGCTTTTCAGCAGGGGAACCCTAGAAGTCCTCTGACGGACCTTTTGGCCAGGGATCCTCGAGATCCTCTGAAGGGCCTTTCCGCCACGGATCCTCGAGGTCCTCTGGCGGAACTTTTGGCAAGGGATTCTTTAGATCTACCGACGGGGCTTTCTGCCAGGGATCCCCCGAGGTCCTCTGACAGGCCTTTTGACGAGGGATCCTCGAAGTCCTCTGACAGGCCTTTTGACGAGGGATCCTCGAAGTCCTCTGATAGGCCTTTTGGCCAGGGATCCTCGAAGTGCTCCGACGGGCCTTTCAGCCAAGGGCCTCGAGGTCCTCCAATAATATGCATATATGGAACTGAGTCAGAGTTTTGCAAACGGTAAAACTAATCTATCTCATGACTTTAACTGTATTGAGAACGTCAACATAATCTAGTCTATAGTTTTTTTTATGTTCTAAACTTATTGAAGGTTACGGAGTTGTTATATTTATTTTGTCAAAACTACCATGTGACTTCGCCAGACCATAGCAATAAAACATCTAGCAATGCCAAACTAATCTCTTATTATCTGCTTTCAGAAGCTATTTGCTTCCAAAATATGCCGTGTAATGTTAAAGTAGACCCCACTCGAGTTTTTATGCTAATATAAGTAATTTACAAGATAAAAAACGTTGCTATTTCCACAAGAGCAGTCATGTATCCTATTGTGTGAAAAGTTCAAACATCATCAACCGAAGCTCGTGTGATTATGAAAATAAATAAATGAGGTTCCAACAATAACCACATAACTCAGGAGCAAGAACACTTAGTAATGATCCTTTTCAATCTGCTGTTCATCTAATTTTCATTTGAGACAGATTTTCGAAGCTTTATCTGTATGCTATGTTAGTGTATATTGTCTATTTATATCAACAGGATTAGCATAACCTAAGTGTCTAGGTTTTCGATAGGTCTACATTACCGGAGCAAACAATTTCTGTGCATGATACGTTTAAATTGTATACTGTCTGTTTATTTCAACAGGATTAGCATAACCTAAGTATCTAGGTTTTCGATAGGCCTACATTACCGGAGCAAACAAATCTCTGTATGATACTTCAACAATTTAAATAATTCATTCTGCTGTTCATCTAATTTTCATTTGAGACACATTATCAAAGCTTTATCTGTATGCTATGTTAGTGTATATTGTGTATTTATTTCAACGGGATTAGCATAACGTAACCCAAGTATCTAGGTTTTCGATAGGCCTACGTTACCGGAGCAAATACATCTGTGTGTATGCCAACAATTCAAATCATTCAAAACGGTTTACGACAGACAGCACACGATACAAGGCATGGCAGCCCGCAAAGAAATGCATTCATAATTTGATCTACATGCACGAAAAGGAAATATCCTCCCGCAGGAGGGATATGGGGGGAGGGGAGGGAGAGGAAGTTTATAAGCACGTCTAAAGCGACGTTTTTGAATGGGGGAGGAGTCGCATACGTGCGCTCGGACGCCATTAAGGGATCACCGAAGAATGAAAAATCCGCTGAATCACCGAGACCCACGATTCGCAATTACGCTCCTTGATGGATGAATCATTATTACCAGCCTGGAGGGTTTGCTCCGAAGCCTTCGATAGTATGTGTTAGACTGTGTTAGACACATCTCCCGCCCATGTGCGAACCAATCATGCTCGCTCTTCGTGGAGAGGATGGGCGTGGCAAACAGCCAATCGAATCGCGTGTAACAAAGATCTCGAAAAACACACCCGTTATATGGCGGTCACCGGTCGACGTTTTCTGTTATGGAGTTATATTAAAGTTCATCGGGGCTGTGGTGGGTTAGTACAGATTAAAATCAAACCAGAAGTGCCTAATTAGGTGCCCGTATAAGAGGCTCTCGTAGTTTTTAACGTAAACTGGCAACCGGAGAGGGAAGTTGATATATAGGAGGAGACCGACTTCGGCGAGTCATTGCTCAAAAGGATCCCTTGAAGTCCTCGTCAGCAGCGGTCGATCTTCTGTGCGGTGTGACAATTTAACTTCAAAAATGGTGAGTTTACAATTTTACCATGTTTCAGTACATGATTATGCCGTTTAATTGGATTAACTGTTATTACACCTTACGAGACATGTTTGCCATCCGTGCAAAAACTTCAAGTTTAAAAAATTCGTTATTCTATACCGTAGCCTTTACTCAACTAATATCGCTTTTCGTGTACAGGTTCATCTTTCGTAAAAGATCAGTTTTGTTGATGTTATCGAAATATTTAACGTAACAGTCTGGTTTGAAGTCGTGTGAATAAATTTACTGACAGTCTTCCCGCCACAAGGCCTCCTCACAGCGTGCCCTGAAAGTACTTGTTGCTGCCTGTCTCCACAGGGCATTACATATATATTATATATATATATATATATATATATATATATATATATATATATATATATATATATATATATATATTATATATAGAATCTACTTGGTCACTTTTTAGCAGATTACATATGTAACTGTAATAGCTAGAATGTGCCCTCTTAACCCTCCTGAATTTTTTGATTTTTGGATACGTTAAATGTTATAAAGCCTTTTTATCTAAATGCAGAAAATGAAGAAATTGTGACGTCCCAAAGGGAAAACGAACCCGGGTTCCATAATCGGCAGCGACCGTTTTCAGATTATGGAAACCGGGCTGCTTCGCTACCGGACACCACATTTCTTCATATTTTTGCACTTGATCTTGGATATTTCTGCAGTGACAAACGTATCCAAAAAAAGCTTGAAGAATTCGAGTTAAGATATATATATATATATATATATATATATATATATATATATATATATTATTTATTTATTTATTTATAATTCTTCGTTAGTTCTCAGATGATTGTTCTGTCGAAATGAACTTGTTAATTACACGAACGTCTTTAGAGGTTTCAATAATCATGCCTAGAGTATTGTCTTAGTTATAGTAATTTAATTATCTTACATTAAGAATATGTGAAATACTTACTATTACGTTCTTAATGACTTGTGTTTCCATATATCGCGTCAGGTTATACGAGTAGTTGAAGGTGTTAGAATATGTTCCTATCTCTCGCTAGTGAATCTTTCAAGTTCCAGCGTTTTATTGACCCAGTTTGAAGAAGAAGAAGGAATCCCGAGAATCAGCCAAAGAGGAGACCAAATTAGGCGGAGGAATGCGAAAGAAAACCCTACTGGTGTTACTGGAAGATGGTTAAGGATAAGTGCGGTCTGTGGATAGTGGGGGGAGGGTGTTAGAGGGTGTGGTAGTAGGGGAGTGAAAGGGAAAAGTGAAACGAACTTTTACGGTGAAGCTGATATTCTTACTTGTACTTCTGACATTAAAAAATCTCAGTTAACGTAGGTGTCATAAGTACAGAAGGTTTCAAAAGACCGAGGTTCTCTCTCTCTCTCTCTCTCTCTCTCCTCTCTCTCTCTCTCCCTTCCCGGCCCCTGCTGAGGGTAGTCTCAAGACTGAGTCGTTTACGTAACTCTCATGCCGTTTAGATTAAGCCTGGGGAAATAGCCAAGGAGTATTTTTAAGAATGTGCAACCATCTGACTATCCTCAAGTACATCTATCGCTACATGTGGCAGAGAGGTACTTCTCACGTCCAATATCCTGATGAAACCCTTTAACTTAAAGACGTCAGTCATAGAGTCACTCACAATGCCACCCTCTCCAAAACTATGGAGCACAAAGAAATGTCGAATCCCCAACAAGAAGGCAAACTGTCTGCTGATATCAAGAGCGGTTGCAGCAGGGACTTAAACCGCCATTGCCCGCCTGTGTGAGGGCTTTGAGAGGGTTTATGTGAGGGAAGCCCCTCTGTGTTTAAATTAGGGGGATATATATAGATCTCTTTGTTTGGGTTCACTTACGCTACGGGGAAGTTATCTGACTCGTTCTCGTAGATTCATTACTGCGTCTAGGTGTGTGAGAGACAGAGAGAGAGTGTGTGTGTGTGTGCACACGCACGCAGGCGCTGCTGAGTAAATTGCCCCTGCTATGAAATTCTGTTCTATTGAATGTTGCAATGATCCCTTCTCGCCTTCTGTTCAATGGCTGAACTCTCTCTCTCTCTCTCTCTCTCTCTCTCTCTCTCTCTCTCTCTCTCTCTCTCTCTCTCTCTCTCTGGTTCTCGTGGTGCGGTGAAACTGAAACGCACCGGCATCGGGGCATTCAGTTAAAAATGAAGACGGATCTCAATCGTTAGTCTACTGTTGTGGGTCGATGCCGGGGTGGAAAGAAAGTAGAAAGCGAAAATTAAACTAAAATGAAAGATTACTGCTCCGTCAAAGTGAAAACTAACTTAACCAAAAACAGTGGGACCAAGACCAGGCGGCCTCACCCCACCCAGGTAAAACCATTCGTCAGATATTATTTGCGGGAGAGGCGTTGCTCACGATGACGAGCATTGGTAAATGGCTCAGAATCACTGTTATTATTGAAGACATATTGAGCTTAATAAAACGCTTCTAAATTCCTCGTTCAATTCATCGGTAGTCAGAAATTACATATACTTCCACAGCTTACTTCCGCTCTCTGATAAACTGAGTTTCAGAGGCACACCGTCGTCGTTATGATGAGTCCATTTACGAAGGACTTGACGAAATGACGATTGGATAATTCATGTATAAGAAATTACAACGCAAGTGGAAAAAACTTTCACGGCTTAATTATTTTCCAACTTATGTTATTATGTTCGTTTCTTTTAATACTGAATAGTACGTTATCTACCAGGCATTCTAACATTTTCTTCTCGTCATTTATTTTTTAGCATGGCCGCATAATCTTCTCTCTCTCTCTCTCTCTCTCTCTCTCTCTCTCTCTCTCTCTCTCTCTCTCTCTCTCTCTGAATGAGAATATCATCAAATCGAAATCTGGCCTAGGATGTCTTAGCAACGAGCTTGCAAACTGTAATGCACCGCATCAAATTCCTGGTGAAAAGTTGTCATTGTAGGCCCATGTGGCAGCCATTTGGATAGAGTTGACTCACATAGACGCATAAACTTTCTCAACTATGAAATAGAATATATAAACTACGTCATGTCTGATTTGACTCTACGCTTGTAAATTTAGATAGTACTGAGTGAGCCTGCAAATTTAGTAAGTACTGAATGACCCTGTAAATTTAGTTAATACTGAGTAAGCTTGTCAATTTAGTTGGTACTAAGTGAGCCTGTAAATTAAGTTGATACTGAATGAGCCTGTAAATTTAGTTAATACTGAGCGAGCCTGTAAATCTTGTAATTTAAATCATACTGAGCGAGCCTGTAAAGTTAGTTAATACTGAGTGAATAATCTTGTTATTTGACAGGACGTCGAGCCCAATTCCCTCCTACCATGCGAGCCTGAAGGACGTCTACTCTCTCCAACCTCTCTCTCTCTCTCTCTCTCTCTCTCTCTCTCTCTCTCTCTCTCTCTCTCTCTCTCTCGTCTTGTGGCTTTTCACAAGATTCCTGAAAACGGTAGCGGTCAATCTTCTGCGGATATGTACGCGCGCGCGCGTGTAAAGTAGTCAGCAACTTGCAAGAGTTTTAGCGGAGGAAATGACCGCATCACCGGCGGAAGTGGTCGGTCGGTCGCTTCCCCCAAAGACGTACAGTAGATTAGAGAGAGAGAGAGAACTTCACAAGGAAGAGACAAGATTGGGCTTGTGTAGACCGTCCACAAGCTCTGATCGGTGATCATCATGAAGGAACGTCGTTGCAGTTGCTATGTCGAATTTTATGCTGTTTTGTTGCTCGTTTATACATACGTATATGTGTATGTATGTATATATACACTATATATATGTATATATAAACAAAAGAAAGATATAGATCATATATATGTATATATATACAGATTTGTATATATTTATATATGAACAAGGTTGTGTGCATACATATATATATAAATAAAATCACGCACATGTGACTTTCTTGTCCTCACATACATTAAGGTACAAATATTTGATATCGAATTCACGCTACATCCAGGACATAATTTATAGCATCCGAAGGAATTTATAAATGATAAGCACTCCTGCCTCGGTCAGGATTCGAACCTGGGTCAGATGTATATGATAAACTGTCGACTTATCAACATCAAGTACAATTCTCTTTGGGTGCAGTTCGTTCCTAAGATATAGTGAATTTAATCTTCATATATATATATATATATATATATATATATATATATATATATATATATATATATATATATATATATATAATGTATGTAGAGTTTGTGTTCAATATATATTCGTGTATCTTTATCAATATCTATACATACAATTATTTCGAATGTATCAATGAACAGCAATAACACATAACACTATATCTGATTTTTTGCAATTTTTATTTTAAGTTAACGTAATGCTACTCCTTTTGCAAAGGCTCTAATTTTGATTTGGAAGCCTTATAATCCCAACCATTTGCCCTTCGACAGCACTGTCGTAAAGCGAGAGTGGTTTGGTATTTCATCCTCTTGATAAAAGAAAAAAAAAGAAGAAGAAATCTTGATAGCCACTGCATTCCTCAATAGTCACTGACCACCCCAGCTAACAGTACTTGAAATACCTATGTGTTCCTTCGTCACTTTTGCGAGAGCTGAACAACTTACACACACACACACGCACAAACAAATACGTTCACATAGCCTTCTTTTATGGCGGTCACCTCCTAGTCCCAAAACTGTTAGCTTCTTCTAAGTCTAATTTCATTAACTAAGCATTTTATTAAGATACGTTCGTCATTTTAGACCTCAAAGGGAAAGCATGAACTGAGATAGGTTATACTGAAGTCCATTCGAACTTATAACCATTTTGAATCAATTCTAGAACCGGGCTAAACAAAATTTGAATTAAAATATCGCTGAACATAACACACGTGATTAAATCACTCGGACATATTATGATTTAATTATATAGGTAGCAACCAATTCCTGGTCACTGTAAAGAGAGGTATTATTTGTGGTAACATTTTGATTCAGTTGTACAACCTGTTTCAAAAAAAAATTTTTTTGTTAATTATATGAACGTACAATTAAATCACATAGATATACGGTTTAAGAATGTAGGTAGCAACCACTTCCTAGGCCTAGTATAGAGAAGCATTTTAAATCAGTTCTAGAGCCTGTTTGAAAAGAATCAGAACATCGTTCGATCATATGCACGTAAGATTAAATCATATGGACCCACGATTTCATTTGGTAACAACCAATCCCTGGTCCCAGTCAAATCACAAACTCCTTGACTGGGTCTATGGTCGTCCAAACCAGCTTCCGGCCGTTGACCCCCCTTCCTACAGGTAGCCGACCGGATCCAACAACAACACCCCCCCTCCCCCAATCCATTATCAATCTGCCCCTCCTTCCTTCCATTACGATTAATGTGTAGTGCAAAGAGCGCCTTCCTTCCCCTGTGTAATGTGCATATTTACGACACACCCTTAAATTATGGGTGACTAACAGTCCATTGTCGTCATAACGCTGCGGTTATTAAGACCTTCACAGCATTCGCCTTTCACGGCCAGGTTAGTTTATGCTTAAAAGGACTTCGCGGGGAATGGCTCCACTCGCAACCATAAGACAAGGTTCCTCATATCTCTCTCTCTTTGACACACACATACACACAATCTCTCTCTCTCTCTCTCTCTCTCACTACTAAAGGTGACACACACTAAAAAAAAAGTTCGTACTTTCTTATACGTGGTAATGAATGACTTAATCATGAATGAATTATAAGCGCTAAAGGCTGACAGTCATAAATAGGTTCTCGTTAGTTATATATATGTTCATTTGTTAATATTTGCATACCTATCACGAAATCTTAACCACTCGAACCAGGGCGTAGCTAGCAAGTAAGTTTAAGTGCCGTGACTTCCTCTTATTTACTCAAATAATTCGTTAAAAAGAAAAAAAAAAAAACTCAAGCAGCTTCTTTCTGAGTCTAGGTGTAGAGGAAGGGAACAACTGAGGTAATCCCAGAACGGAAATGCCTCGAGCCACGTATTATGAAGACGTCGGCGACTTTCTTCTGCTCGGACCGTACGAACCCAGTTTCTGTGGTTTCGACTGATGTAGCTGTAAGTCGTCTTATGAAGGCTGGTGTTAGTTAGGACACCTTGTTCCTAACTGATGCATAAGTCGTCTTATGAAGGCTGATGTTAGTTAAGAAACCTTGTTCCTAACTGATGCATAAGTCGTCTTATGAAGGCTGATGTTAGTCAGGAAACCTCGTTCCTAACTGATGCCTAAGTCGTCTTATGAAGGCTAATGATAGTCACGAAACCTTGTTCCTAACTGATGCATAAGTCGTCTTATGAAGACTGATGTTAGTCAAGAAACCTTGTTCCTAACTGATGCATAAGTCGTCTTATGAAGACTGATGTTAGTCAGGAAACCTCGTTCCTAACTGATGCAGAAGTCGTCTTACGAAGTCTGATGTTAGTCAGCAGACCTTGTTCATAACTATGAAGGCTGATGTTAGTCAGGAAACCTTGCTCCTAACTGATGCCTAAGTCGTCTTATGAAGGCTAATGATAGTCAGGAAACCTTGCCCTCCCAAATGATTCATAAATCAAAGCGAAACCGAACAAGTTCAGGGAACTGTTCCCGAGCCATTACAATTTCGGTAGTTCGATCCTAAAAGCTTTCCGGTCATTATCATTGCATTACTGCACAGACATGTTTTGCAGTACCTCTTATCCTTGATGCGTGCTGCGGTTTACAGTCTACAGCTTGTGGAATGTTGAAGTAGGAGTCGATAGCCCAACCTCTCCTCTTGAATTTTAGAAGCCAAATAACTAGCAGCTGAAGCGCGCTGATTGTTGGGAGAATTGAGGGATGGTAATAACAGCGTGGCTAATGACACCTACGATTGTTTTTTGAATGCGGTTTCACTGGCTGTCAATTAGCAAATGTAGCAATCGCTGATGAAAGCTCGACTTTAGATGTTATAAGTGAACAAGAATGATGATTATTTGACCTTCGCTTCATATAGTACAAACATCCTTTAAGCTTTCTCCTTAGACCTTGTACTCCAGATGAAAGGGGGGCATTGTGTCATGTGGGCAAGGTAGGGGCTTAGGATCAGACGACACAAAGATACTTTGAGAGCAAAGTTACGAAAATGTACGACGTGCAAAAAGGCGCATTCTCTTTGAAAGATCGTATGGCTATACACTTCTATCAACAAATTCGTAAGGTTGGGTTATTTCTCTCAAGAGAGGACAACAGTTGCTCTATAGCGTTAGTAACGGGGAGGGTAGGTAGGTGCGGTTATTGGGAGGGGACCTGTCTGTAGAATGGTTGGGTTGGAGCGAAGAAGAAGACTGGCGTGTCTGCAACCCCCTTCTGTGACTCATCAAAGTAGAACGTCTAGCTTCCTTTTCTTTCCCCCCCTCCTCTCGCCCTCGTTGAAATACCTTCCTTTCAAGTTTGAATGAATTTTAATTGCGCATACTTCACTGCATGTTAATTCCAGTAAAAAATTAACAGGTTGTGAGATATGGGTAATGATTTACGACGATCTTGAAATTGTAAGTTGTAATGTTAAGGTTTGCTTAGCTTCCTAGAGCTGTTCAACAATATTTAAATTCCATTCTAGACGTATTTTAATCCAACACATGAACATACAAACCTCAGTTAAAAATTGTAAAAATGGCTGTCCAAATTGTTCGAGATAGGGCATCAACAACTGTGTGTGTGCGTGAAGGAATCTGCAAACCATATGGCTAACTTGTTGCTGAGCAGCAAGACCTTGCTTATCGTCGTGGCTGAGGGCAAAGCTGGTTTAGATCCTATTATTTTATGAACAGTTTCTGAGTAATCATTAAAAGTTTTTACGTTATATATATATATATATATATATATATATATATATATATATATATATATATATATAAATTTTTTGACTCACGTCAGGGATCGAACCCAGGTCTCTCAGGTGGAAAGTAAGGCGTTACCCATGGGCCATACAAGTCTAAAAGAAGTTGGAACCTGAGACAACTGCACCCAAGGAATTACCTGGGCAAGCTAACTGCTTGCATACCAGCAGTTTTCCCAACTTCCTTGACTCAGCAATGACCCAATAGACAACATTTCATTCGAATTATCCCTTCTGAGTGAATAAGATAGAAATCATCAACACACAATCACGTGTGGAACAGAAATAAATTCTGACTTCGGGATCGAACCCAGGTCTCTCAGGTGGAAACAAGGGCGTTACCCACTGGGCCATACAAGTCTAAAAGAAGTTGGAACCTGAGAGCAACTGCAAAATGCAAGCTAACTGCTTGCATACCAGCGAGTTTTTCCCAACTTCCCGACTCAGCAATGACCCAATAGACAACATTTCATTCGAATTATCCCTTCTGAGTGAATAAGATAGAAATCATCAAACCATATGATAATTTGTTAAGAGCAGCAAGACTCTTGCTTATCAATGTGGTTGAGGGCAAAGCTTTATTTAGATCCTATTATTTTTATGAACAGTTTCTGAGTAATCATTAAAGTTTCTTTACGTTATATATATATATATATATATATATATATATATATATATATATTTTTTTTTTTATTTATATAAACACACCGTAATGGCAACAATCTAGTACGCATTTTAACACAACTTACAGTCTGTATTTAGAAATGCTATGGATAAAAAAAAAAATTGTTAACCAGTTTACAGTTATGTTCTTTGCAACCAGAGAAAATTGAAAAGCTAAAGCATTTCATAGACTAAGAAAAAAAACTTTTTTTTTTTTTTACTTTCAGCGTGAATTACAGAAAATGTAAAAGCTTCAGCATTTCACAGACTAAAAGACACTTTCTTTTTCACTCTTTCAGCGTGAATGCATCAGTGTCCACATAGGCCAGGCCGGTGTCCAGATGGGCAACGCCTGCTGGGAGTTATACTGCCTAGAGCACGGCATTCAGCCTGACGGGCAGATGCCCTCGGATAAAACCATCGGCGGCGGAGACGATTCCTTCAACACCTTCTTCAGCGAAACTTCGTCAGGAAAACACGTCCCGAGGGCTGTCTTCGTTGACCTTGAACCTTCAGTAGTCGGTTGGTGACAGTATACTGTTAGACTGGAGCAGACAGTACCTTCAGTATAAAGTTGTTTATTATTATTATTATTATTATTATTATTATTATTATTATTATTATTATTATTATTATTATTATTATTATTATTATTATAATTGACATATGTAAGTACAGATATTCTTAATAGTCTCAATTATTATAGAGCGATTAGACACTGACCCAGTACCTTGCATACTATTATTATTATTATTATTATTGACAGGATAAGTCTAAATATACAATAGCGCCTCAATTATTAGATGAGTAGACAATGCCTAAGAGCACATACACATATTATATTATTATTATTATTATTATTATTATTATTATTATTATTATTATTAAGAAAATAAACCCCAGTTCATATGAAACAATCCTACAGGGGCCACTGACTTTATTATTATTATTATTATTATTATTATTATTAAGAAATAAAACCCCAGTTCATATGAAAACAACTTACAGGGGCCACTGACTTATTATTATTATTATTATTATTATTATTATTATTATTATTATTATTACATATTATTAAGAAAATAAACTTCAGTTCATATGAAAAACAATCCAACAGGGGCCACTGACTTGAAATTAATTATTATTATTATAATTATTATTATTATTATTATTATTATTATTATTATTATTATTATTATTATTATTATTATTATTAATATTCAGAAGATTAACCCCAAATCATATGGAACAAGCCCACCAAAGGGGCCACTGACTTGAATTTCAACCTTCGAATGACTATGGTATTCATTTGAAAGAAGTTACAGAAGATAATAGGAAATACAGAAAGAGGAGATCAATGATTAGAAAAGAAAACAAAAGCAAATCAATAAATAAACGGATAAAAATATAAATAAATGAGTAAAATACAAGCTGGAATGTGTTAGGGTGGTTCATTGAACCCTTGAGGTTCTAATTAGCAAAATATATAATTCCCATACGTATATACATATCTTAGGATGGTATTTACTTTTGCTGATAGAGCACATCACCCTTGTATAGATAGTGCAGCCACTGCTGAACACTTCAAAGAATAAATAAGAAGTAGCCACATGGCAAGTTTTCAGAGGCTAAGTTTCTGTATTTTTATTTTTTAAGAAGAAGGTTCAGTTAAAATTAGATCATTCTTCTCATATGAGGTAAGAACAGTGAAGACACTGAAGAACATTTCAAAGAATAAATAAGTAGTAGTTTCCGTATTTTTTAAAGAAGAATCGGTTAAAATCAAATCATTCTTCTCAGATGAGGTAAGAACAGTGAAGACACTGAAGAACATTTCAAAGAATAAATAAGTAGTAGTTTCTGTATTTTTTAAAGAAGAATCAGTTAAAATCAAATCATTCTTCTCAGATGAGGTAAGAACAGTGACGGCACTGAAGAACATTTCAAAGAATATATAAGAAGTAGTTTCTGTATTTTTTAAAGAAGAACTGAAGAAAATCAAATCATTCTTTTTCAGATGAGGTAAGAACAGTGACGGCACTGGGAAGAACATTTCAAAGAATAAATAAGTAGTAGTTTCTGTATTTTTTAAAGAAGAATCAGTTAAAATCAAATCATTCTTCTCAGATGAGGTAAGAACAGTGAAGACACTGAAGAACATTTCAAAGAATAAATAAGCAGTAGTTTCTGTATTTTTTAAAGAAGAATCAGTTAAAATCAAATCATTCTTCTCAGATGAGGTAAGAACAGTGAAGACACTGAAGAACATTTCAAAGAATAAATAAGTAGTAGTTTCTGTATTTTTTTTTAAAGAAGAAGATTCAGTTAAAAATTTTTTTCTTTTTTCAGATGAGGTCAGAACTGGGACCTACAGACAGCTGTTCCACCCAGAGCAGCTCATCACAGGCAAAGAAGACGCTGCTAACAATTACGCGAGAGGACACTACACCATTGGAAAGGAAATCGTGGACCTGGTTCTTGACAGAATTAGGAAAATATCAGACATGTGCACTGGACTGCAGGTAAGTCTGACCCAACTGTTCTGAGCATAAACTTTCAGGAGTGTAACAATTCAGGTTCATATTTAAAGGACAGAAAGTTAATTGCAAGTTGCATAATAGCTCCTCTCTTTCTTTGAACCTTCAGTTGAAAACCCTTACGGACAGAGCCAAAAGATTTTAAGCCCAAGAGGGCGCCAAAGAGAAACAATTTATAGGAAAAGGTGATAAATAAATATATATGAGGGAATAAACAATCAAACCAACATGCCTGAAATTCAGGAGGCGTCAGCAGAGAGCAGGAATGAATCTGAATTGAATATGTAGGAATGATTTTGCTCCTCGTTTAAACATTTGGAGACCAGAAGATTCCATAACTGCACTTAGCAAACTATTCCACGCTTTAGTTGCAGCCTAGACAAAACTCTCAGCAAACTGAGTAGCATTAAACCTGATACCTGAAAACGACACACTGCCGCAACAACCTGCCTAGTGTTGCGAGCAACAACAGCCAGGTCTGGCAGAGGATGTTTGTCGTTGTAGTACATCTTTTGCAACAAATAATGAACTCACTTGAAGTCTATGCCAAATGTCAACGTTGCATATACATGGCTGTGTAAATGACAACTGATAATTATTCTGAAGATTGCTGAATATCTTTTGTACAGTATAGAACTTGGCAAGCTAGTTAAGTGGCGTGAGAACTAAATGGAATTGGCTCTCACGTTTCAAGATTTTATTTTGATTAGTCTTTAGGAAGGGCTGCAGTTACTACAAGAACTAGATGCTATAAGGGCTTTTGTATATGAACTTGCCTAGATAAACCAATAAAGCTTCAGTATTGTACATCGGATCTCATGTCACCGTATTCTGTGAATATTTTGAAACTCGTGGTTCTTTCTTTTTTGCCGTAACTATTGGTAAGCTGCGGCGGCTTCCTGACTTTTGACATCCTGCAACATGTAAGAAACACATACTAAGCTTCAGTCACTTACAGTTTTGCAAAGGCATTGTTGCACACATGAAAGACGCGTCCTTCTGGAGCTTCAAAGATTGGTGTATTGAGCTGTAGTATTAATGTCAGTTTATCCCTTTGAGTGACATTCTCGCTTGCAAGGAACATGAGTCTGAATCTTGGATAAAGTATTTAGCACAGGAACTAAAGGGAAATGGTATGATCTGGGCATTGGAAGCATTTGCTAGCAAAGTAGGATTTGTTAACATGACTGACTCTATGCAATGCCTTTTGTTTTTGGCGAAACTTGTCTGTTGTTTGAATTTTGATCTGGATACGGAGTTGTAGGCTCTGAATTTGAAAAGTTCCAAGCCAAGAGGGGTGGAATACACAGCGACTCCAGTTTCCTTTATTCCTTTAACTTTCTTCCAGGGCTTTTTAATCTTCCATTCCTTTGGTGGAGGAACTGGCTCTGGATTCACTTCTCTGTTGATGGAGCGACTCTCAGTGGACTATGGCAAGAAGAGCAAGCTGGAATTCTCCATTTACCCAGCACCTCAGGTAAGAAAGAAACGTTCTGTTACGGTCTTTAGATGGTCTGGCATTCACATGTTATTGTCTAGAAAGTTTCGAGAGAGTATTGTGATTATATTACTCTTCTAGAACTTATTAAGACGACAAAAAGTATTTCAATGTGGAAATCATTATTCATACAGCCCGACCTTCAATTTTTTCTTTCAGGTTGCTACTGCCGTCGTAGAACCCTACAACTCTATTCTGACGACCCACACAACACTAGAACATTCCGACTGTGCATTTATGGTTGACAACGAAGCCATTTACGATATCTGTCGAAGAAACCTGGATATTGAAAGACCATCCTACACCAATCTCAACAGACTGATTGGTCAGATTGTATCCTCTATCACTGCTTCTCTCAGGCAAGTGCTTTAATCATCAGTAGCATATTTTTACAACTGACATAATTCTGACATTTATGTTCTTTCTGTATTTCCCTTGACCTTCTCTTACTTCCTGATGAGCACCATATTCTTTGGAAGTTTCTTGAATTTCAAGTCAGTGGCCCCTTTGGTGGGCTTGTTCCATATGAATAGGGTTCATCTTCTGAATAATAATAATTATAATAATAATATTCTAGGTGAATGTCACTCACTTCTGTATAACTTGAACCTTTTGAAACTTTAGGTTCGACGGTGCCCTGAATGTCGACTTGACAGAGTTCCAAACCAACTTGGTACCATACCCACGCATTCACTTCCCTCTGGTGACATACGCGCCCGTCATATCTGCCGAGAAGGCTTACCATGAACAACTTTCTGTGTCGGAGATCACTAATGCTTGTTTCGAGCCAGCTAACCAGGTACGTGTTGAGTTAAAATCATTGAATTACGAGGTTTTTAAACTTGCGTCAAGAGCAGTAACTCATTAATGCAAAGGTTGAGGAAATCTTCGAAATATATCCCATATTTTTCAAGACACTGACTAGTTATAACAAAAGTTGCCAATCATTTATACTGTCTTGTTAGGAAAGAATCTCAGATCATTGCATCAGCCAATGATAATGTAACCAAGTAGGCTTTCTGATGTCAGAAATATACCAATGTTGCTATGGTTTTGTTTTCATAAGGTGCAACGGAGATGTTAGACTTGAGTCAAACCTCAACTTGCTGCAAAGCTTTAAGGAAGTAAAAGTTTCCCAAGCTCTAAAGGACTGTGAATATCAATTTGGTATTGAAATCTATATCAGGTCCTTTCGAAGACTCAAGGCTTGAATTCCAATTAAGATATTGAGAGCAGCAAGCACTCCAGTCTGTTGTTCAGAATCAGCAAGACTGTAGAAGTACCTTAGCCTACAGAAAAATGAAACATTAACTCTGCTGTTGACATCCTCTTTGCTTTTATCTAACGATGGGGTTTTATTGCTTCTTTGGTAGTTGAGAAAATAGTGATGTGTCTTGAGAACTAGGTGGCATTCGCTTCATGTTGGAAAGGATTACTAAAGTCTGTGATTTTGCATAAAAAAAAGATTCTTTCGAGACATATTTCTTCCTCCTCTTCCTCATTCCCATCACACCTGGCTTAAAAGAGGGCTTTCAGCTGCCTGTCTGATTATTTAACTTTTACATTACTGGAAAATTCCGATCTATGCACTTCGGGCTCCTGACAGTTTGAACTCTCCTCAGATGGTGAAGTGTGATCCTCGACATGGCAAGTACATGGCTTGCTGCCTCCTGTACCGTGGTGATGTTGTGCCCAAGGACGTGAATGCCGCCATTGCTACAATCAAAACCAAGCGCACAATTCAGTTTGTGGACTGGTGCCCAACAGGTTTCAAGGTAGTATCAATTTTGTAGGTATATGTTTTGTGCACAGGTGTCCAACGAGTTTCAGAACATAATCAATTTGTTGGCATATGTTTTGTGCACAGGTGCCCAACAGGTTTCAAGGTAGTATCAATTCTGTAGGCACAAGTGTTAAACTTTTAAATGCAGGTTAAAAAGAAAAAAGTGAACCAGCACTTTAGACTTGTTACAGTTCCAAGACAAACCTTTGTCAGACCTTGTGGATGCAGTATAACGCCGCATAACAGACTGGAATACAGTGTAAGAATGAGATTCCTACATCTACACTTTATAAAACTGTGCTCCTGGTTAATTTACAACTGCAATTTTAACATCACAGGTTGGAATTAATTATCAGCCACCTACCATTGTTCCTGGCGGAGATCTGGCTAAGGTGTCACGTGCAGTCTGTATGCTGTCCAACACAACTGCTATTGCTGAAGCCTGGGCACGTCTGGACCACAAGTTCGACCTCATGTATGCCAAGAGAGCATTTGTGCACTGGTAAGTAAAGCTCATGCATCTCACCATTGTGTTACGGAGAATAGTTATCCAGTCAACACAAAATGATGTTTCTTCAATCTTGAAAAACACAGCAGTTTCAAGCCACACTAAGTTCCTCTGCAGGTGGACGTAAATGCAAGACATGAATAGTACTAAGAAAAGTAAAAATAAATATAATAATAAGTATCATCGACATAGAGATCGCTTAATATCCATTTCAGGGACTGCGAGTCATCGTTTTTCCCAAATATCTTTCAAAGTAATTATTTGATCGAAATGGTCCTTCGACACAGTGTACAAGACACCTCCCGCTAATTTTTGGTAATATAGTGCATTGTCATATGGTTTTAGTTAAGACGTTTACTTGACTTCCATGGTGTTGCCAAGCATCGCCAAACTATGCATTCGAACGTCTTATCCTTATCCGTCCCTCCTCTCCCTTCCTCCTCATCCCTCCCTCAACCCACTTTCCTGACTCTCCATCTCCGCCTCCATCCTGTTCATGAGGGATAACGGACGTTGATTGCGTGGATTAGTCCTGCTGACTCATGCGACTTTGCCTTTAAAAGTCAAGAGTAAACGCCTTAACTAAAATCATTTGACAAAGCATTATATTACCAAAAATTAGCGGGAGGTGTCTTGTACACTGTGCCAAATTACCATTTCGATCAAATAATTACTTTGAAAGATATTAAAATGAGCCTCTGCCATTTGGCCTAACGTTTGATTTTGATATTTAGCACCACCTGCTTCCTTAACTTGAAATAACTGTATGTCAGCTTCTATAAGTTACGCTATTCTCTTGCATTTCAGTACTTTGTTATCTGTTTATTAATTTACTGTGGTGGGCTTGTTCCATACGAATACGGTTCATCTTCTGAATCACAATCATAATAATAATATTAGTAATAACAATTACCTTTTATATTCACTAAATATTCTTTGGAAGCTCGAACTTCAAGTCAATGGCCCCTTTGGTGGGCTTGTGTCATATGAATAGGGTTCTTCATCTTCTGAATAACAATAATAATATTAATAATAATCCTTTAATACAAATTTGGTTCTACAACTTCGTGTACTGAATCTTTCCCCAGGTATGTTGGCGAGGGAATGGAGGAGGGAGAATTCTCTGAGGCCCGTGAGGATTTAGCAGCTCTGGAGAAGGACTACGAGGAGGTTGGGGTCGACTCTGCGGATGGTGACGGGGAAATTGAAGGCGATGAATATTAAACACTTAATTAAGGGATTGTATCAGTTTCTTTTTTTTTTTTTTTTGCATTTAAAGTATATTCAAGACTTTATGCATTTATGGAGTTGAATTTTATCAACTTGGTTTTTTATCATTTTGCTCACATATATGGAAATATTTGGTATTTTTTACTGGATTTATTAAATTATTGAGCTTCTTCCGTAGGTTTCATTCATCCTGAAGTTCAGTGCAACATAACCAGGGGAGTCATTTGCGGGGGTGGGAGGGGAGGGGCACTTGCCCCTCAATACACTGATCCCCCCCCCCAAGACTTGGTTTGCCCCCTAGCCTTTGAAATAATAATGATAATATTATTAATAATAATAATATATGGGTGGGTGTGGAACACCTGTTTGTTGCTATATTTACTCAACACAGCTCTTATGTGGCTTCAAAATGCAAAGAAATTTCCAGAAATTTTTCGATGGGGGGGGCCAACAGCGCACCCTACCCAGATGATAGGGCTCTCAAACCTGCTCGCACCCCAAAAAAAAAAGAAAAATCTGAAATGACGCCACTGAACATAACTACAATCTTCCACAATTCGAAGGTTAGGTTTCGTCTCCACTGATGTTCGTGCTAACCAGACAGTGTTCTGAAAGTATTCTGGTTAAGGTTGATAAACATCACAGTCATGTGTACGCCTGCATAATGGAACTCAATTTTGTGTTCTTTTCTAACTGACTCAAGTTCAAGTGTGGACTTCGGCACCACATAACAACAGATTTTGGATCTTTGTAATTTAAAAGCTTTGGAAAGAAGTGTTCTTAATAACCTTACTCCTTTAAGGTTACATTAATGAACAGCAGTGCCCAAGTCACTGACTCATTTCATCGACTGGAAACTCAGTGTCTTCTCGTCAGCCCACAGATGATAAGACTGAATTTGTAGTGACAAAGTAACAACAAGGTTTTACTTTACTTACTGAGCCTGCACCTGAAACTTTACTACTAATTCCTGTCCCATTTAGTGTAAGCAGCTCGAGTAGTAAGAACTGACTCATTTTGCCTTAGCAAGAGCTGAATTTAATTGTCTCTACCTGCATTTCCACAATAGTAAGCACAAGTAAGTAGGCTTCAGAAGCAAAACTGAATTATCTTCACTTGCATTTCCACAATAGTAAGCACAAGAAAGTAGGCTTCAGAAGCTAAACTGAATTATCTTCACTTGCATTTCCACAATAGTAAGTTACAACAGGCCAGGAAGCTAAAACTGAATTATCTCCACTTGCATTTCGCCAATAGTAAGCACAAGAAAGTAGGCTTCAGAAGCTAAACTGAATTATCTTCACTTGCATTTCGCCAATAATAAGCATAAGAAAGTAGGTTTCAGAAGCAAAATGTCATTAATCTTCATCAAAATGAAATCTTGTTTTTTGATGTAAATGAAAAAGGGCATGATTTTGGCTGAAACCATCGCTTGCATGAAGAAACAGTTTTATATTTCCCGATGTCTTCCACAAATGTCGAGCCTGAAAGTATGACTCTACTCAACCAACCGTGAAGGCCTATTCATCAGCTGGTTGAACATTTTAAACTGAATCTGAGCAAGTCCATCTGGTTACAAAATACGAGTGACCAACGCTATATAGTAAGTGTCTGTACGTATTCAAAAGACAGGTCAGGGCACGCAGAAAACTAACAAGTAAAAAGAAATGCGTCGAAATTTCTTCGGCCCAATCGAGTTTTCTGTACAGCGTATAATCAAGGCCACCGAAAATAGATCCATCTTTCGGTAGTCTCGGTATAATGCTGTAAGAGCCGCGGCCCATGAACTTTAACCACGGCCCGGTGGGCTGCCTGTCCTACATCGCTACCAGACGCATGATTATGGATGACTTTAACCTATCAATAATCCTAGCTTCTACAAACTGCAGAGACACTTCCATCTCAAAACATCTATAGGGGTCTTTTCTCTTCTTAGTAATAGACTGGTCAGAATTCTCGACGGACCAAAGGGGTACTGCGCCGAAAATTAAAAAAAAAAACACTTCAGGCACTAAAGGGTGACTAGGTTCCAGTCCAGAGTTACAATTTACTAATTTTACTGTTAATATTAATATTCACCAGTTGGATGACGTATGCCTTTCAATTCAAAGTTCTTCTCCAGAACACTACCTACTTTAGTTACACTGGAATACACTTTATTATCTTTATTATTATTCAGAAGATGAACCTTATTCATATGGAACAAGCCCACCACAGGGGCCACTGACTTGAAATTCAAGCTTCCAGAGAATATCACGGTGTTCAACAGAAAGAAGTAACAGAAGGTAATGGAAAATACAGAGGAGGAAATCAGTTATTAGAAAAACAATAAATTAAAAAAAAACTAAAAATACATAAATAAAAATGTAAGTAAGTTATTAAAATGCAAGAGGAGGCTGTTCCACAGTCCTACGGTTGAGGAATAAAGGACCCCTGGAACTGGGAAGGGGCCGGAAGAGAACTCCTAAAATTTGGTCTAATTCTTGAATGTTTATGCATCAGTTTGCATACCAAGAGAAAGGATATGGAGAGAGAGAGAGAGAGAGAGAGAGAGAGAGAGAGAGAGAGAGAGACGCTCTAATCAAGAGAATCACAAACAGCATACAGAAATACATTTTAAGAAAGAAGACAAGAGAGACTGAGAGAGAGAGAGAGAGAGAGAGAGAGAGAGAAGGTGCTCTAATCAAAGCAAACAGCATACATGAAATACATTTTAAGAAATGCGAACTTCCTCGACAGCTGCTCTGCCCACTGTGTGTGTGAGAAGAGAGAGAGAGAGGAGAGAGAGAGAGAGAGAGAGAGAGAGAGAGAGAGAGAGAGAGAGAGAGAATAAATGCTCTAACCAAGCAAACAGCATACACGAAATACATGAAATATATAAAGTTTGTAAATGTAAGACTTTAAGCAAGTTCTCCTTGGGATATGCGGCAGCATTCTCCGTTTTCTTAAGCAAATATTTTACTAAAGAAAACGAGATAGAATCTTTATATTAATGGGACACTCGCGAAGAATTTTTAACTATTTAATTATTCGTCTAGACAACAAATTTCACTATATATCAGCGTCTAAAGACGCCACCGCTAAACGCTGTTTTTGGGATGACCTAAGCACACTATCTTCGTGTTTATGAACCTGTGCTGTTTATTTTAATTGGATAAAACATTTCAACAGCTTCCACGTCTGATTATGGAGCTGTTATTCTGAATGAATCTGCAAGCTGACGATTTCATTATGAATTGTATTGGCGCCAACAATCTCTATCCGAAAGAATTGTTATAAAAATGAAAACTGGTTCTCTGGAGAAGTGTACACTGTACTCGCAGATGATCCGCACAACAGACTTTTATTAAAATTGGACGTCGTAATTTTGACGAAGTCACTATGATCATATCTCGTACTTTTTTCTTCGTTTCCAAAATGTCTGTGCAGAATAAAATGGATATGGAACTCTGATCGACATAAATGTAATTTTTCAAAATGAATATTGCTTAAATGAAGACCATATAAACAGACTTTTTCCCAAGCACTGCACAGATGTATTTTCCTAGTCATTATGAGTCTATACAAGTCTAAAAGGCTTCGAAGCAAGAATCGCTGCTGACCTCATAAACTTTTCAAGTTATCTTACGCGGTACAGGACTCACAAAATGAAATCACTATCAAACTGAGTTTGAAGACGAAAAATTGCTTTCGTTCTGTTTGTGAGATTGTAAGATCTATAAAATACAAGGTAATGAACTGCTAAATTTTACTGGAGTGGTTCTACACAGATTTTAGCGTTTTCTACATATTTATAAGCACGGATCCCCTAACGAGTTCAGCCTTTATTTAGCCGATTTTATCATTTCCCTCACGTGTACTGTGTACACGACGATAGCCTTTAGACTTGTCAAACAATTACACGACACAGACGACTTAAAGCCACTTCATGATTATTATATAAACAAGAAACTTCGATGAACCGTCTCTGAAGTAAAATAATGTCTGCTATCTGCTCGCATGCAATACAAACAGAGAAGTAACAATAATAATCGCTTCACGGGTGATTTTTACAGAAAGCACGAACATATGGTTAGAAACTGATACTAGCATATGGTTAGAAGCTAGTACTAGCATATGGTTAGAAACTAGTACTAGCATATGTTTAGAAACTAGTACTAGCATATGGTTAGAAACTAGTACTAGCATATATGTTTAGAAACTCGTACTAGCATATGGTTAGAAAATAGTACTAGCATATATGTTTAGAAACTAGTACTAGCATATGGTTAGAAACTAGTACTAGCATATGGTTAGAAACTAGCACTAGCATATGGTTAGAAACTAGTACTAGCATATTGTTAGAAACTAGTACTAGCATATGTTTTAGTAAAACTATGGTTAGAATAGCACTCAGCATGGTTAGAAAACTACTACTAGCAGAAACTAGTATTATTAGAAACTACTAGCATATGTTTAGAAACTAGTACTAGCATATGGTTAGAAACTAGCACTAGCATATTATTAGAAACTAATACTAGCATATGGTCAGAAACTAGTACTAGCATATGGTCAGAAACTAGTACTATCATATGGTTAGAAACTAAGTAGAATTTTTCATATCTTGGCTCCTGCGTCTATTATCGTCACCACAAATTTGCCTTTAGTATATATTATTATGTCAATGTTTATAGGTTATTTCCCAAATTATATTGTTCATAACTTTCACCAAATTTAATAGCCAATGAGAGAGAGAGAGAGAGAGAGAGAGAGAGAGAGAGAGAGAGAGAGAGAGAGAGAGAGAGAGAGATTCTCTTTTCCCTCCTCATTCGAACTAACAGGATGGGGAAAGTGAAGAGAGGAGAAAGGTAGAATCCCTCTGGGAGAAAGGAAAAGAAAGCACAAGAGGTGGGAGAATGGGGGGAGGGTTCCCTGGCTCAGGCCCGTCCCAAAATGAGCCTGTCACTTGGAGAGAAAAGAAAAAGTGTAAAGAAAAAAGTGTTTTTCTTTGTTTGTTTACTTGTCATCCTATTCCACTGAATAATTACATTTGTATCACAATTTTATAACAGTAAATTCAAGCAAATGGTACCACATAACATACCAAATCCTTCGTATAGGCTATATTAAAAAGATTACTCTATGTGTGTGCATACGTGGATACATGCATACACAATGCAAGTTATTTTTATCAGGCAGTTACAATGCTCAACTAACTACAAAAATCTATAGCTAATATTAACGACTTTGCATGAAGAATCATGTGGCTTCCTATACTGCCTACATAATTATTTAGGGTCGACTTCCAATCTGAGAACCTTACTCTGTATAGGATTTTGTACTTAACTGTCGTCCTAAAGAAGAGCGTTTATGATATACCCTGTGAAATACCATCGCCTCTATTCTATTCTGATAATCAGCTCAGTGGTCTGAGCAATGTGGCTGTCTCAGAAACTGTACTTCAGTCTTGAGTGCTGAGCTGCAAGCATCTTTAGTGGCAATAGAGAAAAAAATATGATTTTTATGTTTCAAAAAATCCACTCCCTTGTTGAATTCCAGAGCGTATTAGTTTTACATCCTTTGAGAGAAACTTATAGTCACATATTTATAGTCTATATATATATATATATATATATATATATAGATATATATATATATATATATATATATATATATATATATATATATATATATAGTCTACATATATATAAAAATATAAGTAAAAACAAATTTCTTCAGGTAGCTCCTGTGAGAGCTGATAATCAGCTCAGTGGTCTGGTAAAACTATTTTAGTAAAAATAATTCGACAATAAAATGCAACATCATGTATAATCAAAAGTTACCCCAGTGCACAATATGGAGACTGGGCAGGTGTCATGGGAGTATAATTGATCGTTAACCAAAACATAAAATAATATATAAATTATTAAATATAAACCTGGATACCACCAAGTAAACTCTTCCAAGGAGATGTTGCAGTATGTCACTAAGATGAGACGCCTGTTATCGCCTACGAATTACCCTTTTACTTTACAAAGTTTTTTGATAGCTGGTGGACCCCAAACATTTTGGGACGACTCCTTAGCCCTCTAGACGTGAGGCACTTGTTAAACTGACTGTGCCAGTTTAGAAGACGTTAAGGCATTTGTCCTGTCTAACTGTCTTGTCAAGAATCAAATTAATCTCTAACCAATGTTTTCAGAAAAGACCTGTTTCTTAATTACAGCAAGAATTTTAGACTGGCTGGTCTAATTTTTTACAGAATAAAAATCCTCCTTATGTTCTTCATCGAGAACAACTTAAAGAGATTTAATATTATAGCTACATAAAGTCTGTCGAGTCATCAGTCAATAACTAGGTGTCACGATGTAGTACTTTCCCGATAGCGCTTCCAAACTTCGTCTTAAAGCAGTGGTTCTTAACAGTGTTGCCAGATCGGTTTGCCTAGAATTCCCCGAAAATCATGTCAAAATTTCCCCAAATCGTTCAAAAATTCCCCATTTCCCAATAGAAAGGTTACCTTTTTATTACCACCCCGCCTCTAAGAGTTAGTCCTTCCCTCCACGCCCGCCCCCACCTTGCATCTATGAATTAAGGGCCCTCCCAGATTTAAAGAAAAATTAAAAAAAGGGAAAGAGAAGGGGTTTCGAGGGATAGGGAGGGAGCTAAATAATTACAGAACGTGGTAAGCCCAACGCGTCTAACCAGAGTAGTAGGCTGTTCATAAGGCGATACTTTTGCATTCTTTCATAAACTTCTGAATATTAGTTCCAACCTCTAAAGAGAATAACGAATATAATTAGAGAATTCTTAATATTTCCCTAAAGCTCGCGCCTCCCCTGGAAATTCCTGACGCCGCCCTAGGGGGCCGCACCGCCCAAGGTTAAGAACCACTGTCTTAAAGAAAAGCAAAAGAGATCTCGCGCCCAAGACGAGGCGAACTTCTTCTATTAACGAAATGGAAATCAGTTCGCGCAACCATCGTCAGAGTGTCAACGGCGCTTGAGAGATGGGAAAGTTGGAGCTACGAAGGACAAAAAGGGACCTGATTTCTTATTCATTGGGATTTCGGCGCATCGTCGGGCCGTTTGGTCTAATCACCGATTCCGCCGGGACATCAAACTCAGTAAATAAACTTTAACAAATATAAAAAAAAAAAGGTTGCCACGTCGAATTCCTTCTTTAGGTCGTGTTAATGAGTTACGCAGACGACAAAATGGATTCCTCGAGGTCACAGAGGCATCAAAACTGAATTGAATCGTCTCCACATCGCAAACGATACAATAGAGGAAGACCAAAAATATATTAAAATAATACTGGTTCACAGTAAATGAATATAAAGCATTAGAGTTGAAATGTAAACAGTCATGATGAATAACTTATTCATTTGTAAAGGCCAATACCAATAGTAGTAATAAAATACTGACTAATCACTATTCTGTACTCGCCGATGCGGGAACTCTGTAGTCCAGGTTTCAGTGCCTGGGGAAAAAAAAATAACAGTCAGTGAAGATTGGTAACTCTCGTTATGTGCTAAAAACATACATTTTGCTTTAGTCCAAAACTTCAATTAACCCGGTAACAATGAAACAATTAAGACAAAATATCAATAATATATATATATATATATATATATATATATATATATATATATATATATATATATATATATATATATATTATATATATATATATTATATATATATATATATATATATATATATATATATATATATATATATATATATATATATATATATATATTATATTATATATTATATATATATATTATATATATATATATATATATATATATATATATATATATATATATATATATATATATATATCCTATATAATATATATATATATATATATATATATATATATATATAGATATAATATATATATATATGCATATATCCCAGACAGAAGCAGATGAGTGAAGAAACAAGTATACAACGCGCAATCGAGTTTTCTGTACATGTATAATCAAGGCCACCGAAAATAGACACTGTCTTCGGGTGGTCTTCGGTATAATGCCGTATGAGCCGCGACCCATGAAACTTTAACCACGGCCCGGTGGTGGCTCGTCATATATCGTTGCCAGAAGCAATGGGGATTATGGCTAACTTAACCTTAAATAAAATAAAAACTGCTGAGGCTAGAGGGCTGCAATTTGGTACGTTTGATGATTGGAGGGTGGATGATCAACATACCAATTTGCAGCCATGTAGCCTCAGTGTTTTTTGAGATCTAAGGGCGGACACAAAAAAATGCGGCACAATAGTTTTCTTTGACAGAAAATAAAAAACAGAAGCAAGTTCAGTTCAACGAGACAAACGACTTAGAAAATTTAGTCATGATTCGGAATAAAAAAAAAAAAGTCACAGTCCTGACGCCGGCAAATAATTGTTTTGAAGATGTCTGTTTCTCATGTACATCTAAAGAAAATCCATTATTATTATTATCATTATTATTATTGCCACTGACTTGAAATTCAAGCATCCAAAAAATATATATGGTGTTCATGAAGACGTAAAAGGAGGCAAAGGGAAATACAGAAATACGAGATACCAGTTATTAAAAAAAAGAAAAAATAAATGAATAAATTAATAAATAAATATGTAGAAATATGAGTAAATTATTGGAGTACAGGGAGAATTGTATTAGGGTAGTCAATTAATTAATGATCTTTCTTGCTTGCCGTCAAATTCCCTTCCACCCTTGGTATGCACAATTAGAGAGAGAGAGAGAGAGAGAGAGAGAGAGAGAGAGAGAGAGAGAGAGAGAGAGAGAGAGAGATCATAGCTCTCTTTTTTTTTTTTAAAGAATCCAAGTCAGTGTGGGAGCAGGAAGCATAAAAGTCACTATCCGCCTACATGGCAAACAATTGACGAGCACTAAACTATTCTGATGTTGAAAGCTATTCCATACTTCCTGGGTGAGAATATCAACCAGGCAATGAATATACATGATTAAGTTTTGGAAGTCCAAGTTCCTTCGATGGCAATACTGCTAGTTAATACGACAGAGGAGAAATTGCAAATACAACTGAATTGCAACAGGCGCAGATTTACTGCAACTCAATCAGCTTCAACATTACGCAGTATGACTCATGACTCGGGTAATTACGGCAGGTTCTCCAAAAGCAATACAAAAAGTACAAGAGATATAACTTGATGGGTAATTGTCACAATGTCTCCAACATAATTTGATGGGTAGTTGTCACAATGTCTCCAACATAAATAACTTGATGGGTAATTGTCACAATGTCTCAAAAAGCAATACAAAAAGTACAAAAGATATAACTTGATGGGTAATTGTCACAATGTCTCCACCATAGCTTGATGGGTAATTGTCACAATGTCTCCAACATAACTTGATGGGTAATTGTCACAATGTCTCCAACATAACTTGATGGGTAATTGTCACAATGTCTCCAACATAACTTGATGGGTAATTGTCACAATGTCTCCAAGCATGGGTAATTGTCAAAAGATATAGCTTGATGGGTAACTGTCACAATGTCTCCAACATAAAGTATTGTCAAAAGTCCAACATAACTTGATGGGTAATTGTCACAATGTCTCCAACATAACTTGATGGGTAATTGTCACAATGTCTCCAACATAACTTGATGGGTAATTGTCACAATGTCTCCAACATAACTTGATGGGTAATTGTCACAATGTCTCCAACATAACTTGATGGGTAATTGTCACAATGTTCCAACAGCATGCCTCCAGCATAACTTGACGGGTAATTGTCACAATGTTCCAACATAACTTGATGGGTAACTGTCACAATGTCTCCAACATAACTTGATGGGTACTGTCACAATGTCTCCAACATAACTTGATGGGTAATTGTCACAATGTTCCAACATAACTTGATGCAATTGTCACAATGTTCCAACATAACTGATGGGTAATTGTCACAATGTTCCAACATAACTTGATGGGTAATTGTCAATGTCTCCAACATAACTGATGGTAATTGTCACAATGTTCCAACATAACTTGATGGGTAATAGCCACAATGTCTCTAAAAGCATTACAAAAAGTACATATGATACAAATTAAGGGTTAAGTCAGTTTAGAAAGCTATGTTTCCAAAAATATTTTTAAAAATGCAATGATTTCTATGCGTAACACCCGTTGCATCATTTGTACATGACAGTATTTCATTAGTGTACTGACTAATTTCCATATGAAACGTGATCATCCATAACAGCATTCTACAACATCATACATTATACATAGCGTATTTCATAAGGGCATCATGTCACCTGTAAAATATGCGTACTGTATGCATACGGTTGCAAAATCTATTGAAGTGTCAGCTGTAGAGTACGCGTATTGTACTTCATAACAGCATTCTGAGAATCTTCAAAATCTGCGTACTGTTTTGGCGGGACCATTTTCATACGAGTAATACTAGCGCATTAGCGTTGCATTTGTTTTTCTGGAGTCCCCTCCCTATTAAAGGCAATGGCTTACTGGTCAAAAATAAATAACAACTCTTTAAATATACACGTACATACATACATAACCACATTACGTCCAATTCTATCATGAAAGCAATGCGTCAAACCCAAATAAATTTGCCTCCAGTTCGATTCAGGATGAATGCCATATCTACATTTACGTAAAATATCTAAAGAAAAACGAAGTATTGTTTATTATTATTATTCAGAGGATGAACCCCATTCATATGGAACAGGCCCACGAACGCCACTGACTTGAAATTCAAGCTTCCAGAGAATATGATGGTGTTCATCAGAAAGAAGTAACAGAAGTTAAAAGGAAATGCAGAAAGAGGGCCACTTGGTAAAAGAGTACAAATTAACTGACAAATTAATAAATAAACATACAGAAATGTAAGTCAATTATTATTGAAATAAAAAGAGAATTGCATTATGGCAGTAACGCATCGCATCTTCGCTTGATCTTCTGAAGTTCCAATTGCACGACACCCTCAGTAGGGAGGCTGTTCCACAGTCCAACGGCAGTAACACATTTACACACTCAGACAGAGGCCTTAGACCACATACACACACACACACACACACACACAAACACAAACAAACACACACACAAACGCACTGACTCCCAGAAAGCCATTAAAAAGTCGAGGGGGAGGCCGTGACGCAAGTGGAAGGCGCATCATTGCCAGACCAACGTGTCACGGGAACCTCTGAATGAATACAAATGAGCGCCACTCAAGGATAAGAAGACACCGGGGGCATCTGGCCGACTTGGAAAATGGCGCAGACGGGTATTGAGGTCAAGGGGGAGAGAGGGAAGCCAGAATTGGCGCTTTCCGGGCCCTCTCTTGTTCACCAATTGGATTTATTCCATGGGTATTGAGGAGGGATAGGTCACATGGCCCACGAAAAAGAAAAAAAAAAAGAGACTGTGCATATTTGAGCGCATAGATCTGTCCGGGTTTAAGGCTGCATTTGCTGGCGCTGGAGTAGACCCATCCTCACCTTAGTGGGCAATTTTGTCAAGGGTTATTGCTTTTTTAGGTGGAAATGGTTTTTACAAATGCATAAAACTCTGGTGCCAAGTGACCATGATATTCTGCATGCATGCATACAAACATACATACATGCATACTATATATACAGTATATATATTATATATACATACATATACATATGTACACACACATTTATACACATACATACACACGTAATTGTAAAATATATATAAATACAATCACACATATATAAAATAAATAACATATAAATACATAGATATGAATATATATATATATACATATATATATATACATATAGATAAATAGATAGACAGATAGATAGATATAGATATAAATGACACTGTCAATACTACAGCAAATGACATTTCCATATTTTCAAATACTACGTCAAGGAAACAGCCCATCAGTGCTGGAATCAATACATCAATACCTCTGGAATTATTTGCATCCAAAGGGACATTTGAAATGTTCACTTACGCATACTGGGATTCAAACCTACCCCTCTTTGGGGCTGTTCTGTCTTGCTGAAGGCTGACCATGCGGCATGGCACAGACTCGAGTCCTAATCTGGGTATGAGCATCGTAAATAATATCCCTAGCGTACAGTCAGTCCAATATTAATGGGTTGTTCTTGGCTTACTAATTCAATGTATACACATACATACATACATACATACATACATACATACATACATATACAAACACACACGCATATATATATATAATATATATATATATATAAATATATATATATATATATATATATATATATATATATATATATATATATATATATACACACACACACACAATGCTTACGTATAACAGTCACTATCAATATGCCTGTCGTGATTGAGAAAAACGATTCTCCTTGCAACACGCTACAGAGAATTTCAATTATTCAACAAATAAAACGTTACCAATAAACTCCACAAAGATATATAATAAGCATAAATCCCAACATTCTGCAAACAACCACAGAGACTCTCCAATATTTTCTAAAATGAAAAAAAAAACTTGCCCTCACTGACCAACATGAGGTCACGTCTGAACAACATTGCCAATCACTTGACTTCTTGCAACTTCGCAGTCTGACCCCGTTGAACATGCAAATGACTAATGACAGATTCCTTGTTGATCACTTACTGGCCAAAGCAAGTGCTTTCGACTGCTCTTAGTGGACCAGTTACTTGACTGGGTTAACTGGGTGTCATTCCTGCTCTCAGTCATAATAAACTGGGAAAACAGATGCAATGAAGATCTGTATTGATATCCACGACTGGCAGACGATCATTTGCAACATTTCCTCCTTCCAGGTTTGCCTTCAGACAGCTGGATGTCATGGGAGAGCCGAAATTAGCCGAAATTAGTACATGTACGCCAGGTGTTCTAGACCAATGGTTCTGAACTGGTCGTCCCCGGACCGCAAGGGGTCCCTGACTGTAAGGAGGTCAGCGAGACGTTTTAGCAGCTCACAGAAATAATAAAAATATAAATAAATATATAAATAATGACAAAACAATAACAACTGTGTTCTAGACTAATGGAGCTTGCCCGACTCTCTGCGTCCCTAAGAGGGCAGTGCCGCCAATGCACCTCACGCAGTGCACTGTAAGCAATTACTTAAGGTTCACTGCAGTGTCCTTTCCTCAGGACCCTTTCTTCCATCTTATTCCCCACCCTCTCCTCACAACTGTCTCAAAGTGCAACTGCTTTGAGGTTTCCCTCCTGTTACACCTTTCAAACCTTTTTTACTCTCAGTTTCCCTTTTAGTGCAGAATGACCTCGTAGGTCCCAGCCCTTGGCTTTTGGCTCAGATTTCATTTTTTATTTCATTATATTCCCACTTTCTGCAGACCTGCATACATTTCTTCATTAGTAATATCAAGACCTTTCCATTTCGTTTGTTCATCTCTTTCTTGTAGCGAAGACTAATTTGAACATTTCCGCAGCCATTTAATAAAATATTGGGTTCTTTTGCTGGACCGTATTTCTAGCGAGGCTTTCCGTCTCTCTGATTTACCACAAATATATATCTATATATGTGTGTGTATGTATATATATATATATATATATATATATATATATATATATATACATATACATATACATATATATATACAGTATATATATATTACATTTATACAGATGTATATATATATACATATTTATTTATATACACATACATATTCAATTAATATCTTTTCGAATTATTCCTAAAGAACATTAACAAACAACCCTTGGACAAGCGGCGATGTAGTTTATTTAGCACAGCAATTGAGGTCTAATCAGAAACGCGGCGAAGATACTAATGAGACAATTAATTCTAATCAAGTCCCGTGAATCGATACCGAAAATAGCAACTGTGATTCTCCATTTAATGGGTGGATAAAAAAAATCAAAATCGTCTGCATAGGTTACGTTTGTTCAATTCATGTTTGCGTGAACATCCGCTAATCACGTTATCTTCAGCCATCACTGACATAATCCAAGATATGGCCAGTGATATAATTAGAATGTATGTATGTATGTATGTATGTATGTATGTATGTATGTATGTATGTATGTATGTATGTATGTATGTGTTTTGCATATGTACGTAAAAATGTCCATCTATCTGTGCATTTGCATGATGTATCAACACACAATCACGTGTGGAACAGAATAAATTTTCTGACTCCCATCAGGATCAGAACCTGGAGTCTTTTAGACCTGTATGGCCTAGTGGGCAGCGCCCTTGCCTTTCAATGGAAAGGACCTGGGTTTGATCCTGATGTGGGTCAAATTTACATACACATACTACCATATACATATATATATATATATATATGTATGTATATATATATATACATTCATATAATATATATATATATATATATATATATATATATATATATATATATATATATATATATATATATATATATATATATATAATGTATATAATGACTCCGAGTCATTGTCAAAGGCTGCCTTTATTTTTCTTTAAACCTTCAGCTGAAAACCCTGTGGACAATGTTAACAGACTATAAATCCCCTGGGGTCCACAGGGAAATCAGCCTGTGAGAGAGAGAGAGAGAGAAAGAGAGGAAGGAGGTGGTAAACAAATAGTAAACAAAATAATATGATCCCCCGTTCGACTGAGAACAGTCAGCCGAGGGAAGTTAAGGCTGATTCACATTATAACATCACGTCACCGACACGTCACGTCACGTCACGTCAAAGCACGTGAGAATTTCTTACATGCAATCACATTGACTTGTTCACACCAAGTCACGTCACCATCAAGCACACGGCATCATCCTTCGTCACATCACGACACTCTTCTTGGAAAGAACAGTTTGACGTGACGTGACGGTGCTTAATGCAAGTCTCTCAACACTAAATCCGCGAGTTGTTGAGATTGGGACAACTCATCGCCGCCTTCTCATCACCGATTCCAAATAACTGTCTCGACCCCTTTGAACTTTTTTGACTGCATTAGTGAATTTCCAGATTGTAGGATGTTTCACCCCTAATTCCTTCCGGAGTCGTCTGTGTCCTGCTTCTGCGCGGTTGTCGATTTTATCTTCCTGATTTAAAGTATGAAAATGCAGTGGAATTTCCATCGGGAAGAGCTGGGGTATACGTCTGCTATTCCCGCGTCTGTTTAACCGGCCTATATCATCGTCTTCGAGCCAATTCAGAACTGGAATGTGCTCTGTAGATCATTCGTCAGCTAAGGCATCCACATAGCAGTCTGTCTGTTCAAAAGGTACAAAGGAAGAGCCAGTATCATCGTTACTTGTAACGAAGAATTGCTGCCGTTATTATAACGAGAGCTTAGACCCGAAGCCGCTATATGCTTCTGCATACTTTGACGAAAGTAAAAGAAGCAACCTTTTAATTCTACTTTCGGATATATTTCTTTGATTGCACTAAATGCCGCGCGAGTTCAAAATCACACAGAATCGAGTTAGGCCTCAGTTTCTTTAATAATTTAAAATAACCTTGAACATATAACTTTCTGTTCATTAGGTAAAAGAGCATAATAAAATACTGGGATGACACCACCTACTTTTTCAGCCAGTACAATGTACTGTACACCTGAGAAAGTAACTTCGGAGCTATCTTAAAGGTTCCATCTCCATACCAAATTTCTGAAGACACCAAATGGTGCACCCAGCTTCTTCTTCTTCTTCCAAATAGCGAGATTCTCTCTGGTTTGGTTCTAGCAGTCAAAAAGCGACTTTGTCATCTAAGTTAACAACAGACAGTTGAGTTGGTAATTGGGTAATTAGTGGGTGAATGGGGGTAACAGTTGTGGCTGTCGTTATTTACTGTGTTTTAAATAAAGGTGTCGTTTAGTGAATTTCGATTTTTAGTATAAGTTCGTTGAGGCGATGAGTTGCGCCGACGGCGATAGTGTTCTACTATAATTATATGAGGCGATGAGTTGCGCCGATGAAGTCATGCTATAATTAAGAGGCGATGAGTTGCGCCGGCGATAAGTCGTACTATAATTATATGAGGCGATGAGTTGCGCCGGCGATAAGTCGTACTATAATTATAGACCTTGGTCCGTACAGCAATGCATACTTTCGTATGCACTGTGTCTATTTGAATTCCGAATTATAATGGACCAGCCATTTTTTCCATGAGCTGTTTTTTTCTTATCGCTAAATAATCCTTTCTGGTACGTAGATGATACTGATGAAAACAGCCTCATGTACATATTCGACATCTGACGAGTGTTCATCAGCTGAACTTTATCTTTGGCTGTAATCAATTTAAGCTTTATTGTAAGTGATAAAGATACACACACATATGTATATATACAGACATACATGCGTATATATATGTATGTATATATAAATATATAATATACATATATGCATATATATATATATATATGTGTGGGTGTGTGTGTGTGTGTGTGTGTGTGTGTGTATAATCTTGATAGACACATGGATTTCAGAAACTCTTTATCACTGTATCAGAATCCATAGGCTCACGCTCGAATCCTGGTAGGGGCAGAGGCACAAAATATTCGTGAGTATAAAAAAAGTCATGCGTGTATAAGTGACTTGAGATATATGTATAAATATATATGTGTGTGTGCTGTAGGCAATTTTCTATAACCAGCAAAACTAATAATTTAATATCATGTTTCTGCAGTACACTACGATGCAAAAGAAGTCCTTGACAGAATGATGAATGTTGCAAACAGTGAGCTGAAAAATCCAGTTCCCTAAAGAAATAATACAAAAAAAAAAATTCGATGGAAGAGAAGAAAACGGCATATGAAAATCAATCTCCCTAGTATAATGTCATGCTACATTACAATGCACCGTAGACAAAACCTAGCATAACTGTTGCTGAGAGAGAGAGAGAGAGAGAGAGAGAGAGAGAGAGAGAGAGAGAGAGAGAGAGAGAGAGAGAGAGAGAGAAGGCTGACTGCAAGGCCGGTAGGCTTGAGTTTAAAAGATTGCACAGGTACTTTGGGAGCGGGTCTTCTCTTCCCCCTCCCCATTCCACCAACCCTACCACACCTGGCCAACGGTTGTCCCCCCCCCCCCCACCACCACCACTAACAACTCCTCCTCCTTCCCATCCACACTGTCCACGGTTGTCGCCCCCCTCCCCCCACCACCATCACTAACAACTCCTCCTCCTTCCCATCCACACTGTCCATCGACCAGTCTCATAAGGGTGCGATGAGCATATTTATTTTTCTCTCTTTTCGACGACAGACGAGTACAATAAAAAGGCAGAACGCTAACTAACCATCGCCTTCTTAAACAAGAAAACAGGGAGATGATATTATTATTATTATTATTATTATTATTATTATTATTATTATTATTATTATACAGAAGATGAACTCTACTCATATGGAGCAAGCCCACCAAAGGGGCCACTGACCTGAAATTCGAGCTTCCAAAGAATGTGGTGTTCAAATCTACTTCACAATCCCGTGAATATGTTTATAAAATCCAGAATCCACATTTATGTAAAGTACTGTATTTACAAATAATAAAATGAATTCTAGGAGCTTTCGAGAGCCTGCTCAGCTCCTCTTCAGCTAGAAAGGGAGCTGAGCAGGCTCTCGAAAGCTCCTAGAATTCATTTTATTATTTGTAAATACAGTACTTTACATAAATGTGGATTTTGGATTTTAATGTGGTGTTCATTAGAAAGAAGTAATAGGAGGTAATTAGCAGTACAGAGAGAAAGAAAGATAACTCATCAAAAAAGAAAAAATAAATTAACAAATTAATAAATATACATGGATAAAAATGCAAGTAAACTATTAAAATACAAGGAGAATTGAACTTCTGAAGTTCCCACTGCACGACACGATTACTGTTCATAAAAACCTCATAATAGAATGTGTCACTAAAAATGGTGAAGAAATCCACAGCGGTGTATATGTAAATACATATTAGAAATATATATATATATATATATATATATATATATATATATATATATATATATATATATATATATATATATATACAAACGAGAGCTTTCGCCAACCGCTCGATTCCCTTCCTCTGTCTGACGGAGAGGTGGGGGATCGAGCACCATGATCACTATTGCCAATGTGGCAGTGTCAATAGTCATACGAACTCTTCACCGTAAAAAAAAAAAATCAGACTCCAACTTTTAACTGCGCGATCTACATTGACTCTGACGAGCCTAATGGCTCTTGACCTCCCGTCTCCTGATCTTGGTGACTTCACGTGACCTAAGACCAGAACAGAACGGAAAAGAATATAGAAATGAGGCCAAAGACCAAGCGCTGGTACACACCTATGATAAGGTCAGTCAGCGCTGAAAAGGAAATTGACAGTCAAGAGGTCTGAAAGTTGTAGAAGGAGGTAAACCTCGCAGTTACATTATGAATCAGTTGTTACGAGAGGATTGAGGAAAGTCAGATGGAAGAAAGAGAATATGAAAGGAGGTACAGTCAAATGAATGAAAGGGGTTGCAGCTAGGGGTTAAAGGGACGCTGCAAAGAACCTTAAGTAAGGCCTACTGCAACGCCAGAGGTACACTGACTGGTGGAAATTACTATAGACGACTTTGTGCTTATAATAGGAGAAGCTCCGTGGATAAATATTAGCGAAGAAGAGGATTAGGGGACGTCATAACAGGTTCAAAAGCACTCAATTAGCTGAAAGAAGAATTAGTAGATAAAAAGAGAGTAAAAGTGCCAAGGTTTTTTAAGCAGGATTGCCAATGGAGGACGCGAGAGAATTTTAACCGGTGGATGGATGGATTCATGGAGCTTCATAAAAAAATTATCTGAAAAACAATAACAAAGAGATTGTTTTTAAGATAACAATTTTTTTCGGCGACAGGCACGAAGAGAAGACAAAATTAACACTATTTGAAGAAAACGAGACAAAACTAGGCCATGAAAGTTTCAAAGGTAATTCCCCAATGCTTTACGGTACAATAAATTTCAAAGAAATTAAAATACTAAATAGGATACTTCCGAGAACACACATACATCATAAACACGAATTTTTGTCACTGATACACGGGTGCTTGGTCAAAGTCACTGTCTACCGCTGTTTCTCGACCAGACCATGGTTTGAATGCTTGCCTGCGCAGAGGCATTTATGATTGATAATTTCCCTCTGTGTAAGTTATTCTCCAGGTATAGTGAGTTCGATAAACGATAGTTGTGACTTAATATTTGTGAGAAATATAAACATACGTGAGTGTAATGCATATTACATAATTGTACACATTCCAAGTTTTTATTAACTTTATTTACTTTCATATTCCGATTGAACTGACTGATCCATTCAGAAAAAAACGAGTGAAGGCCTCTTTAACAAGTCAGCTAACCAACGTAAGGACACCCTTTCAGAAGTAGGACTCGCATACACTGCAATCATATAAATCGCAGGACGTACTTGAGGACATTTCCCCAAGAAAGGACTTCCCAAATAATGGAAGTCCATTGAGGGGCCTGGCACTGCCTGCTGGACAGAGTGAATGCACCATTGTTCTAGAGCTTTTGCCTTGTCCCCGCTCTGCTGCAGAGCTGTCCTTTGGAAAACAATCTCTGCGCAGCGGCCATTG
>NC_089765.1:10475875-10500875 GCF_040412425.1 Macrobrachium rosenbergii | reverse complement strand
CACAGAAGACATTACATAAGGTAAACTCCTAGATGTACAGACACGCAAATAAAAGTTTGTCCATTCTCCTAGCATGAAATACAACTTTCGGGAACAAAAGCCACACAATAAACACTTTCTTTCTTTAAATCTTCGGCTAAAAACCGTCGCGGACAGAGAGTCAACAGACTACAAACCCAACAGGGCTCCAAAGGAAATCACCCAGTAGCAACAGCACAGAGCAGGGGTGAATTTTCTCCTCGCTGAGACGTTGCAGATCAGATGACTGCACACCTGCACTAGGCGAACTATTCCGCGTTTTAGTCGTAGCCGAGACAAAACGCCTGGGAAACCGAGTGGCATTCAGCCTAATGCTAGAAAACAACAAGGTCTTTCAGAAGCAGCCCGCCTAGTGTTGCGTGCAAAAGCAGCTAAGTCAGGCAAGGAAGAATGCAGAGGATGTACTTTTGATGCAACAGACGTAATGACATAAAACAAGTGACAAATGCGCAGAAATTTCTTCGGCGCAATCGAGTCTTCTGTACAGCGTATAATCAAGGCCATCGAAAATAGGTATCCGTCTTTCGGTGGTCTCGGTACAATGCTGTATGAGCCGCGGCCCGTGAAACTTTAACCACGGCCATATCATTGCCAGATGCACGGTTATGGCTAACTTTAACCTTAATTAAAATAAAAACTACTGAGGCTAGAGGGCTGCAATTTGGTATGTTTGATGATTGGAGGGTGGATGACCAACATACCAATTTGCAGCCCTCTAGCCTCGGTAGTTTTCAAGATCTGAAACCGGACGGACAGACGAAGCCGGCACAGTAGTTTTCTTTTACAGAAAACTACAATCCAGGGACATTCAGTGCCCAGAGATTTTCTTCTGTCGAGGGGAAACTTCTCGTAAAATTCTTGCAGTACAGCAAAACCTATTCGTATAATTTGTGAGAATTCAGTCTGCTATCAGCAAGATCTAGAGACCTTGGCTCGCGGCTTCCCACTCCCACAAAAAGAGGCAGGAATTTTCTGGAATCAAGGCAGCTTTCACTCATTCTGTAAAAAGCCCGCACTCTTGGATCCTGAGTTACTTCAAAAGGCTATAAACAAGTGATGAGAGGTTGTAAAAAAAACGTTATGATGTAATTACACCTCGTGTTAGGAAAATCGGAACTGATCTAACATTCGTATACAAATAAATGAACAAAAGAGAAAACATTATGGAAAGTGGTTTTCAAATTCACCATCATCAAAGCTGTACCTTCGAAAGAGAGGTTCCTTTTAAAGCGAAAATGAGACATGGTATAAGCCTCTAAGAAGTACACTGCAATAGCTAGAGAGGTTGGACAGCAAAAGGCTAAAAGGTTGGAAAGTAAAAGGCTAAAGGAACGCTGCAAACGCCCTACAATGCACCAAATGCGGAGCACTGTTGGCACTGCCCCCTTACGGGGCTTTATGATGGATTTCGCATCTGAAAACTTTTTATTTACTATTTTTTCGACCAGAGTCTAGTAAGAGCAAGAGCCCGTGCCAGTACAGAATGTACAATATAGAACTGAGGCCAAAGGCCAGGCGCTGGGACCTATGAGGTCATTCAGTGCTGAAACGGAAATTGACGGTGAAAAGGTCTGAAAGGTGTAACAGGAGGAATACCTCAAAGCAGTTGCACGATAACCAATTGTTAGGAGAGGGTGGGAAGTCAGATGGAAGAAAGAGAATATGGACAGAAGTACAGTAAAAAGGAAAGGACGGGGTTACAGCTAGGGGCCGAAGAAGTGACGCGGCAAAGAACCTCGAATAATGCCTACTGTGCGCCGCACGAGCTGCACTGACGGCTAGCACATGGCTAGCCTGAACGGAAAACAAAATAACGACAAGTCCTGCCATAGCTCTGGTTTGCAGCCCTTAGGCCACGGCAGAAATGGCTAGATTATCTCATTTGCAGACTCCCTTTTTAATTGGTTCGTTAGAGATTCCGCGTGGATTAGAGTCAGCGCACAATCTGAAATATCATATGTTATATATTTCAGCTCTAATTAAGGGACTGCTATTTTTGGGGGGGTGTTTACGGCGGGAGACTCCTAATCAACTCATCCATTTGGCCAATTATCACCTCAATCAAGGCTTATTGTTGCCGACGAAATTAACATAATTATAATGTTGGGCATAGGTTTTATTCATTCTGTATAGAAAAGAATAGAATATAGAATTTCGGCCAGAGGCCAAGCGCTGGGACCTACGAGGTCATCCAGCGCTGAAAGGTTGGAAAGGTGTAACAAGAAATAAAACTTTCGCAGTTGCACAACTAAAATATTAGAAGAGGGTGAAAAGTAACATGGAAAAAAGACAATATGAACAGAGGCACGGTAAAAGGAACGAAAGGGGTTGCAGCTAGGGGCCTAAGGAATGGACGCTGCAAAGAACCTTAAGTAATGCCTACAGTGCACCGCATGAGGTGCACTGGCGGCACTACCACTAAGGGAAAAAGCTGGAATAGACACATCCCGTGAAGACATGAAACAAGCAACTGCTGTACCAGAGTATAAGACTAAAAACCCTTGAAAGCTTTGACGAGCGCGACACTGCCGACGGACTCTCTCTATCCCCCATTAAAGGTCCACAAAGAATCCATTGAATTCACCTTAATTGCTCACATCCTGGTAGCGAACAGGTGCGCTCTGCTGATAAATACCGGGTCGGAAAGAACGCAACTCCATAGGACTAGTTTGAAGGTCTCTCTCTCTCTCTCTCTCTCTCTCTCTCTCTCTCTCTCTCTTCGTATCCTTTCTTCCTCTCGCTTCCTCAGACCATATACATCCTTCCGGCTACGGAACAGACGCAGACAGATACAGGCGGACATACAGAAACAGACGCGTGGCCTCCGTCTTTCATGATCACCGAAGGAGAGATCCGATTCGCTTTTGTTTACTGGAATCGTTGGGGCTTAATGGTCTCTATACGCCTATTATCTATTATCATCTATGATCGACGATGCTGCATACGTAAAGGTTGCAACACAACCTGGGCTTTAGTATGGTCGGTAACGAGTGGATGTTGCGGGCATTTGAGACTGTCGTCAATTTTAAACGCGATGTTTCGCGCGCCAAGAATGATTTGCGCGCCAAGAATGATTTGTCGCTTCAACAACCGCTAAAGAAGCCTTCAACACGCACCACAGATGACCGGTTTTTGGCGTAATAATAATTTTGCGTCAACATTTTGATCACCCAGTAACATCTTCCAAGTTGGCGCGACAAACACTGAAATCTCAAGAGTTGAAATACTTTAAAACAATAACTGAAGTATATCTGTTCACTATTTGGTGAGCCAGTTTTCGTGAATGATGTAAGAGAAATCTAACCTAGCAACTGGGTATGGCTACCCAGTCCAACCCAGTGCCGGTCCCAAGCCCGGATAAATAGGGAGGGCTGGGGTCAGGATGGGCCAGGGAATGGCAAAGGGAATGGTATCAGTCAACGAAACATCTACCAAAACCAGTTATGAACTGAGCCGCTCAAGATAGAAACAGGTGGTGGAAGGTCATTAAAATCAGCGACCCCGACTAAGGATTAAGCACAGAAGAAGAAGAAGAAGGAGGAGGAGGGGAAGAAGAGGTAGTCATAAAGACAAAAAAAAAACATTACATAATGCACCTGTTAGGACACATGCCTCAGATAGACTGTTCTGGAAGACTGGTCTGGATCGCCATCAAAACTCAGTCAGTTGAAAACGTAATTCTCTCTTACGATACCTGAAGCCAGACGCATTTTCTCAACAGCTACGACGTTCACGTCAGAGTCTGCGGCCACCTTTCCTTTTCAGAAAGTTTTGTACTAAATCTTCCTACACTGAAATAAAATTGGAATATAATATCTAAGCCAAGGGCCAAGCGCTGGGACCTGTGAGTTTCCAGTTGCACTGTGAATCAAGCGTTAGGAGAGGGTGGAAAGTAAGATGGAAAAAAGAGAATATGAACGGAGGTACAGTAAAAGGAACGAAGGGGGTTGCAGCCAGGGTGCTAAGGAAGGGACGCCGCAAAGAACCTGAAGTAATGCCTGCAGTGCACCGTGTGACGTGCACAGACGGCGCTATCCCCCTGCGGGGAGGATTTGCTATTGGCCTCAGACCAAAATTTCCCGCACACAAAATGTTAGGAAAAAGCCTCATCACCAGGATCTGGTTGCCAAGAGAGTCGAACTGGTTTTCCCTCCGTCTGAGATCATTTCGCGCAAATCCAGAAAATTTATGAGTCATCCTGTGCCCACTTTCCCTTTCCCGACCTCCGTTTATATTCTCCTTCTTCCCTCTTCCTTTCCTCAGATCTCTCCTGACAACTGTCTCATAGTGCCACTGAAGAAGGTTTTCCTCCCGTGACGCCTTTGAAAACTTTCTACTCTCAATTTCCCTTTCAGCGCCGAATGACCTCGTAGGTCCCACCGTGTGGCGTTTGACGTAAATTCTACATTCCATTTCATTCAGTTGCCCCCGTTCCCGCCTCTAGAAGGAGACCTAATGATGTGAAAACCTAAATTCGTTCGCAAATATGGCTAAGAGTTTTCTGTACAACGTCCTACGACCGGCCAGTGGTTCATTTGCTCCCCAGATGCGGTCAAGTTAAAATGACAGACGCACGATCCACGGCTAACGTTAACCTTAAATAAAATCAAACTAGTGAGGCTAGAGGGCCGCAATTTGGTATGTCTGATGATTGTAAGGTGGATGATCAACATACCAATTTGCAGCCCTCGCCTCAGTAGTTTTTAGGATCTGAGGGCGGACAGAAAAAGTGCGGAAGGACAGACAAAGCCGGCACAATAGTTTTCTTTGAAAAGGACAGAACACGAACACGAATTTCTACGTATATGATAGCTGCTGATAAATTCTAGCTAATCAAATATTATATTACATAGAAAAAGTTGTTGTAATAGTCTGACAGGGCTCATTTAACACAGTTCTCTCTCTCTCTCTCTCTCTCTCTCTCTCTCTCTCTCTCTCTCTCTCTCTCTCTCTGGACAATCAGGTCAAACAGGGATGTTTAACACAGCTCTCTCTCTCTCTCTCTCTCTCTCTCTCTCTCTCTCTCTCTCTCTCTCTCTCTCTGGACTATCAACAACTTTGTCAGTTCAGAAACATATCACTTAGGGAAACAACACTTACATTTTAGTTACTGAACCCAGTCGGTGAAGGCAAGCAGATGCCTTTATGACACAATATTATATCTTAGGACATAAATACTGAAAGCACTAACACCCGCAACCATAATGGTTGTCATCAAATGCAGGTGTTATGGTTCTACAACTTGAGATTATATCTTAGGGCATAAAGTAAAAGATACAGTGTTATGGTGCACTAGTCAAGAATGAAATAAAATGCTAACAATATTCCTTATCTTATTAAAGAACAGTAATCAACACCACTGCCGTCAACAGGACAGATAGATAGATAGATAGATAGAGATAGAACATACAAGCGCTGGGACCTAAGAGGTCATTCAGCGCTGAAAGGAAAATTGGGAATAAGAGGTTTGAAAGGTGTAACAGGAGGAAAACCTCCCAGTTGCACTATGAAACGATTTGTTAGATGAGGGCGGAAAGTATGATGGAAGGAAGAATATAAACGGAGGTGCAGTAAAAGGAATGAAAGGTGCTGAATCTCGGGGCCGAAGAGGCGCTGCAAAGAATCAAGAATCTTTCACAGCCTACCTCCTTATTCACCATACCTCAACGCTGGATTTTTCGCGAATTTTATGCCTCCTTATTCAACATAACTCAGTGCTGAATTCTTCACAAATTTTATACACCCTTATTCACCATACCTCATACCTCCTTATTCACTTCAGCGCTGAATTTTTTACGAATTTTATTTTATTCAACATAACTCAGTGCTGAATTCTTCACAAATTTTATACACCCTTATTCACCATACCTCATACCTCCTTATTCACCATACCTCAGCGCTGAATTTTTCACGAATTTTATACCTCCTTATTCAACATAACTCAGTTCTGAATTCTTCACAAATTTTATACACCCTTATTCTCCATACCTCATACCTCCTTATTAACCATACCTCAGCGCTGAATTTTTCACAAATTTTATACACCTTTATTCACCACACCTCTTTATTCACCATATCTCATACCTCCTTATTCACCATACCTCATACCTCCTTATTCACCATACCTCAATGCTGAATTTTTCACAAATTTTATACCTCTTTGTTCATCATACTTCAATGGTGAATTTTTCACAAATTTCCAAATATACGTCGATATGAGTCTTCGGTTGACAACAGGGAAGGACGGTTCCAAACCCAGCCATTCGGATGTTTTGGGAAGAAGAGGAAAACTCGCCAAAGGTCCTGGAATAATGGATAATGACCTCATGCCCACTTCAAGAAAAGCAAAATAAAAGGCTAGGCGTAGATAAGGGCATCAGATACCCACTAGGCAACATACGCATACTACCCGTGAGAGAGCGCTGTGTGTAGTTACACATCAAGCAGTGAATACTTCTATTTATTTTCTCCTCGCGAAAGGAATTTCACCTTGATTTATGGGATGACTGTGACAATGTCTGTTCTCGATTTTATGGTAAAAATGAATTTGGCCTCGTGGAATTTTAAGATGTATTAATAATAAGCAAATTTTATATATACATATATAAAATATATACACATTATATATATATATATACATATACATATAAATAAATATATATGTAATATATGTTAAATATTTACACACACAAATATATATATATGTATATATATTTACATATATATATATATACATATATATACATACATATTTATATATATATGTATTTATACATATATACATACATACAAATATATGTATTTACACATATACATATATAAATATATATATATTATATATACATATACATACATATGTATTTTATATATATATATATATATATATATACACATATACAAATACAAAAACACACGTGTGATTCCGCGTCACAGCAAAGCAACTTAAAGCAATCCCAGCAACTTGCAAACCAACGGGACAACATTCTCGACCAACCCAGGGAGCCATTTGCAGGCATACTGACATCGCAATTAACCAATCAATAAAACAATCAAGGGTTGCAATTTGCATCGGTCATTCCACCGCGCACATTATGATCAACACACAACTGATAGGTCAGCGACGAAGATTGCAATAATGAAAAGCTATGTTTTAGCAGAGCGGTGACCTACTTCGGTGAGAGAGAGAGAGAGAGAGAGAGAGAGAGAGAGAGAGAGAGAGAAGGCGGCGTCAGTGAAGTGTGATATTCTTGTATATAAATGTTTATAAAAATTCATTTTATTTTCATTCGAATTTGAATTCTTATAATAGTATATTTGGGAAAGGATGTACTCGCAATCATACACGAATATATATATATATATATATATATATATATATATATATATATATATATATATATATATATATATATATATATATATATATATTTTTTTTTTTTTTTATTTTTTTTTTTTTTATAAGCCTTGAGCGATCCGTCATCAGGTGGACTCGAACCACCGAAAGGCTGGGAGAACACGACTTCTCGTGGATCGCTTATCACTTTTATAAATTCTCCACCGGTGTTTATTCCGAGGTCGAGGAACTTCATATTAAACGACATTTGTAGCTTATGGTTTGTGAATATGAAAAATGTCACGATGTATTTGACAAAAATTCATATATATATATATATATATATATATATATATATATATATATATATATATATATATATATATATATATATATATAGATATATATATATATATATATATATATATATATATATATATATATATAGAGAGAGAGAGAGAGAGAGAGAGAGAGAGAGAGAGAGAGAGAGAGAGAGTGTTGTTGTAATCTTCACTCTCTTGAGTTATATAATGCAATATTAATTCTGGCTTCCGGTTTAGAGGAACAATGTAAATACACTTGCAAGATATAGCTGAGAGAGAGAGAGAGAGAGAGAGAGAGAGAGAGAGAGAGAGAGAGAGAGAGAGAATGCAATTATTCATTACCGTCACGTCCCAGAGTAGGGGGTGGGGGCGACGGTTGTCGGGGGCTTCGGAGTAGTTAATCAGAAGATAAACCGGGCAATCCTTTTCACGGCGAAAAAAAAAAAAAAACTGTTAATCCCGATCGATAAAAACGACCTGAAACGAATCCTGCCTCGTTTTCAAGCAACGAGTCACTTCTGACGCAGCAAATGCAGCGATGAACCTCAATAAAAAGACTCGTGATAACTCGTGGGAGGTTTTCGAGAAGCTCAAAGAAATAGAGAGAGAGAGAGAGAGAACATAAATGATGAGAATCATGATGTAATGTAGAAAGTCTCGAGAGGTCGGTCTCTCAAAACGACCTTCCTTACTGCGCTTTTATTTTTAGTTTTTTTTTCTCTCTCTCTCTTTTCCTGCTAAAGAGGGAGGGAACAGGGGTAGGGGAAGAGATGTTAGGGTGGGGGAGATGTTGTGTTGATCTCACCAGAGAGAGAGAGAGAAGAGAAAGAGAGAGAGAGAGCGAGAGACGCTAAAGGTATATCTATCGTTGCAGCTTGACCAAATGGCTCAGTAGTGGACGGGAGGTGGCGGAACGCGGACGCACGCACACAGTCGCTCTTGCAACTTCCTCTCGCCTGGGAAACTTTTCCAACGGCACACTGCCGCTGTAGCACAAACACACACATAGCCAGGAGAGAGAGAGAGAGAGAGAACTCTAGCATACCCAAACGGAGTGTATTAATTCCCCGGTTCGAAAACTAGGGCACCCAGCGCCACCCCGCATTGAAGGTGACCTCTGCCGTGAATTAATTGTGAAGATGCGCTTCCTGCTGATGATGGTGAGTGTTGACCCCTATCTTTTTCTTTCCCTTTTTTTTTTTTACTTTTTTCTTTCATTCGATCAGAGATTTCGTAAATGGCGCCGACGACGGTTTGCCTGATTTCTTTTCACGACTGATTTATGTCTACTGAAACTGGCGTCGCAACGTCTAGGTTATTCAAGCCGTAATAAAATTGAATAGGACACTAAAAAGTTAGTATAAATAAATAAATAAATAAGTTTAAAAGGAGTTCCATATAAGAAATATCTAATATATATATATATATATATATATATATATATATATATATATATATATATATATATATATATATATATATATATATATATATATATATATATATATATGCATATATATGATGACCGTGTGGTTTAATGCGCGTCACTGTAGTCCTGAGTTCTTGTCTTCCATGGTTCGAGCCCACGAGACGACGGACTTATTATCAACTAAAAAATTCCCCTTCGGGTAACATATATGAAAATATATTATTTCTGAGGTAGAGCGAATTGGATATTAAAGGACGTTTGTAGCTTAATGATTGTATATGAATCACGGTGATGTGATAAAATTCATTTATATATGTATATGTATGTATATATATATATATATATATATATATATATATATATATATATATATATATATATATATATATATATATATATATATAATATAAAAAAAGGAAGAAGGAAAAAACGAGCCAGCCGCTTGCACGAAATCGATCCCAGCGGAAAGAAGGGGGCAGCGATAAAACAAAACCTACGGCCAATCGCCTGGTGCATTTCCTATCTAACTCTCAGATGCTTCCCATGAAAAAAAAAAAAAAATAGACATATTTCTTGCCGACCCAAAAATAGGAAATCAACAAAATACACATGGCCTTTAAATTGGATGAAGTTATCGACACATTTTCTTTATTTAAATGTTATGTGCCTCTTTACGTGTATACATAGATGTAGGGAGAATGTATTCAGGGAGAGCACATTCATATGCATATACCTACTGAATTTGTCTCCGTTTTTGTATAATATATTTTCTTCGTCTACATCAAATGTATGTTCCTGAATGAAACTTACTCGATCTATTTACCAGACTTGACATTTTTTGTGGCATATTTTATATATACGAAGGACAAAAATACTCAATATATATACATATATATTTATTTATTTATTTATTTATATATATATACATATGTTTATATATGTAATGTATATGTTTATATATACATATATATATGTATATACATATATACAAGTGTATATATATACATATACATATGTATATGAAATTATATATATATATATATATATATATATATATATAAACATATATAAATACATGTATGAAAATTTATATATATATATATATATATATATATATATATATATATATATATATATATATATGACTTTTTTATCACATCACCGTGATTCATATTCAATTCAATTATTTATTTATCAATCATTAAGCTACAAACGTCCTTTAATATCAATTCGCTCTACCTCGGAAATAATAAATTTTTTCATATATGTTACCGAAGGGGAATTTTTTAGTTGATAATGAGTTCGTCGTCTCGTGGGCTCGAACCAGCGAAGACAAGAACTCAGGACTGCAGTGGACGCATTTTAACCCACGCGGTTAAAATGCGTCCACTGTAGTCCTGAGTTCTTGTCTTCGCTGGTTCGAGCCCACGAGATGACGAACTCATTATCAACTAAAAATTCCCCTTCGGTAACATATATGAAAATATATTATTTCGAGGTAGAGCGAATTGATATTAAAGGACGTTTTAAGTTGTGGATTAATATATATATTATATTAATATATATATATATATATATATATATATATATATATATATATATATATATATATATATATATATATATATATATATATATATATATATATATATATATATATATATATATATATATAACTTTAAGAATTCTTCCTTGTCCTGAGTCTAAAAAAAACCTTGCCTATTATAAGGAAAGGTGTTGAACTCAGTTTCCCCCCACAGAACTTGCGAGGTTATAAATCTGTTATACCCAAGGCACGTGAATGAGGAAGCGCCTATAGCATTCAAAAAACCGAGGCTATAAACAGTGATCCTGCATCCAATGCTTGTTTCTTCTTCTTCTTCTTCTTCTTCTTCTTCTCAGCTTGATCCCTAGTCGGGGTCGCTGCTAGTATGATGTAATAAGTAGTGTAATATGATTTCTTACGTCGTGAGCATAAATTTGATAGCAACTTTGAAGAAAAAGAAATAGCTCCCAACAAATTTCCTTAGGTTTGTTTCTCATATTCGTGCAAAGAATGATATAATCCAACATCTTCTTCTTCTTCTTCTTCTTCTCAGCTTAATGCGTAGTAGGGGTGGCTGTTAGTAGGATTTATTCCACAAGTAGCATAATATGAATCCCAAGTCGTCAGCATAAATTGAATGGCAATCTTGGAGAAAAATTGAAATATAACCCTGCAAATTTCTTTGTTTCTCATACCTTCTCAGCTTAATCCCTAGTCGGGGTCGCTGTTAGTACAATTTTGTCCAGAAGCAGCATATTATGCTTCCCAAGTCGAGGGCGTAAATTTGATAGCAACCTCGAAGAAAACCTTGAAATATCTCCCAGAAAGTTATTTTATGCTCGCTTCTCACTATCCATGGCACTGATGTGATCCAGCTTCTTCTTCTCCGCTTAATCCCTAGTCGGGGTCGCTGTTAGTACGATACAATAAGTAGCATACTATGACTCCCAAGTCGTGAGCATAAATTTGATAGCAACCTTGACGAAAAGCCTAAAAATATCTCCTTGTAACATGGCTGTGGACTGGACAAAACTTCCGTAAACAGGAGTATTATGATTTTTATCAATATCAGGAACAGTTCTGTTACTGATTTTGCCAATGACTTTCTGCAGTTCTGAAAACTTAGCCGCAAACGGCCCGGTAATATCGAACTCAGTGCAACCTGCGGGTAATGGACCCACGAATGGGGTTCCAACACATGACTCTGAGAATTCGTTACACTGGCTGAGTGTATTAGGTTTACTGTTGCCCGTGCAGCTACCCAGAGAGGTAGGAGTCCGAATTCCTGATTATAATCCCTTCTGGGATTATAATCTGAATTCGATACCGATGGGCTGTTTGGTGATTAATATTTGAATGAGTATATATATAGTATATGTATATATATATATATATATATATATATATATATATATATATATATATATATATATATAATGTGTGTGTGTGAGTTCACTTAAAACGGAACAATTCACATATACACAAAAATGCAAAAACACAAGTATGTATAGGTATGAATATATGTGTATAAATACACACACATACAGGTATGTATATATATATATATATATATATATATATATATATAAATATATGTATACAAACACATACATACATTATATATATGTCATATATAAAAATATATGTATATAAATACATACATAAATTATGATAATAATATATATATATATATATATATATATATATATATATATATATATATATATATATATATATATATATATATATATATATATATATATATATTAAGCTGAAACCAAGCGTTAGCTTCCCGGTGCTCAACGAATACCTTAGAAAGAGGTTGTCAGCCGACGCACCTCCTCACCACGGCTGAAACTCACCACAATCAGTAAGCTACCAGGTGCACGCTTCACTCATTCGATTAACAGAAACGCAATAAGTTAACTCTTATGTTATTACTGAAGTCATCAATAATGTGGACTACAATCATTTATAATAATTTACCTTTTTAAACCAGGAAGCAAATTCCTCAGATGTATGCTAGTATTGCACCAGCCCGGTTTTTTTTTGCCATTCCCCCTAGGTTAGGTTAGGTTAGGAGGTTAGGTTATATTGTAACCCCTACGGTAATTTGGGTGTGGGAAACATTACGAGATTATTTTCGGTTAGGTTACATGAAGACTCCTCCCGTAATTTGGGTGTGGGAAACATAATGAGATTATTTTCAATAAACTGCTATGGTTAGTTTTTCGGGGAAAGGTCCCGTACTCGGTTACATCTCGGGGTAAATGCCACCGGGAAGGAACTTTTGACATGATTTTGATCGATTTTTCATTCAGCTTGCAACGCTGGGGAACAAACTCCGCCCTCTCTCTCTCTCTCTCTCTCTCTCTCTCTCTCTTTTCCCAAACCTTCTCCACTGCCCCCGTCTTGTTCCCAAAAACTTACGTTGCATTATTCTTGGCAAGTGTAAATAATCCAGGAGCCGTTTATCACACGGCGCCCAACCTAGCCTAAATTCGGCGTTATTAAGAGCCCTCTTCTTCTGGGAGAGAGAAACTGTGCAGTCTCATTATCTCGGGCTAAGATATGGCCCCCGCCTTCCTCCTGGAAGCTGCTGTAAAATGGGAAACAGTTAGAGAAATCGTACAAGACAGCGTGGTGATCAAGAGAGAGAGAGAGAGAGAGAGAGAGAGAGAGAGAGAGAGAGAGAGAGAGCTAGGGCTTCCAGTAAGTCGCTGAGTTGTAGTCAACTTGTTTGTGATGTGTGTGCGACAAGTTTCCGACATATGTTGATTACATGTTTTACTGCAGTGTGGACACAGTGAAAGGCTTCAGTAGTAGTAGTAATATTAGTGAACTAGTTAAAACTACCAATAAGTGTTAACTTGTATTAAACTTGTTTCAACAAGTTTCCGACATATGTTGAGAGTTAGTAGTGAGTGAAAGGCTTCAGTAGTAGTAGTGATATTAGTGTGGAGAGAGAGAGAGAGAGAGAGAGAGAGAGAGAGAGTTAAAACTACCAATAAGTCGTTAACTTGTATTAAACTTGTTTGTGATGTGTGTGCGACAAGTTTCCGACATATGTTGATTACATGTTTTACTGCAGTGTGGACACTCCGTTAGTAGTGAGTGAAAGGCTTCAGTAGTAGTAGTAATATTAGTGGAGAGAGAGAGAGAGAGAGAGAGAGAGAGAGAGAGAGAGAGAGAGAGAGAGAGAACTAGTTAAAACTACCAATAAGTCGTTAACTTGTATTAAACTTGTTTGCGATGTGTGTGCGACAAGTTTCCGACATATGTTGATTACATGTTTTACTGCAGTGTGGACACACCGTTAGTAGTGAGTAAAAGGCTACAGCAGTAGTAGTAATATTAGTGTGGAGAGAGAGAGAGAGAGAGAGATTGAGAGAGCTAAGGGCTACCAACAAGTCGCTGACTTGTATTCAACTTGTTTGATGTGTGTGCGATAAGTTGCCAACATGTTTTAGTATATATTTTACTGCTGTGTATAAGCACCGTTAGTAGTGAATCACAGACCACAGTATTATTAATAGTAATGCAGAGAGAGAGAGAGAGAGAGAGAGAGAGAGAGAGAGAGAGAGAGAGAGAGAGAGAGAGACAGAGAGAGAGAGAGACAGAGCACCAGTTAAAACTACCAGTAAGTCACTCACTTGTGTTCAACTTGTTTGTGATTTTTGTGCGACAAATTTATGACATATGTTGATTACATGTTTTACCGCAGTGTGACCACACCTTCAGTAGTGAGTAAAAGGCTTCAGTAGTAGTAGTAATATTAGTGTGGAGAGAGAGAGAGAGAGAGTTAGGGGTACCAACAAGTCGTTGATTTGTTTCAACTTGTTTGTGATGTGTATGCGACAAGTTTCCGACATAAGTTTTTTACATATTTTACCGCAGTGTGACGCACCTGTAGTAGACAGTAACAGACTACGGCAGTATTAATAGTAGTGCAGAGAGAGAGAGAGAGAGAGAGAGAGAGAGAGAGAGAGAGAGAGAGAGAGAGAGAGCATGTAATTATCCGATTAAAAAACCTATCAAGCGCATCTGAGCTTATTAAGTCTATAATAATCTACCTTCAACTTGCAAACTTCTGGCACGCACAACATTAGTTTGGCGATAATCCTAATTATAATTATATAAGTCAATAAACAAGTAAAAAATGCGCCCAAGTTCCTTCGGCGCAATCGAGTTGTCTTTACAGCCGCTACAGCGTACAATCAAGGCCACCGAAAACAGATCTATCTTTCGGTGGTCTCGTTATAATGCTGTACGAGACGTGGTCAGTAAAACTCTCAGCCGGTCGTGGTGGCCTGTGTTGTTGCGTTGCCAGACGCACGATTATGGCTAACTTTAACCTTAAATAAAATCAAAACTACTGAGTAGGCTAGAGGGCTGCAATTTGGTATGTGTGATGACTGGAGGGTGGATGATCAACATACCAATTTCCAGCCCTCTAGCCTCAGTAGTTTGTAAGATCTGAGGGCGGACAGAAAAAGTGCGGACGGACAGACAAAGCCGGCACAACAGTTGTCTTTTACAGAGAACTAAAAGCAAATAAATAAAAATATATTTAAAACGCCAGCTATAGGAAATTCACTGCAACCTTTAAGCTCGAAGGATTCTTATTGAAAGTTGCAAATCCTTTAAGCTCGAAGGATTCTTATTGAAAGTTGCAAATGCAACTTGACGATGTCAATGTGTTCGTAACTTCAGTGCAAACAGAATAACAGCACAAACCTTGAATTGAATTGCCGCTTTCCAAAGCTGACTGGGCGATATACAAAAGTCATGTCTGGAATGACGCGTCTGACAGGCATGACTGGTGGTGCTGACAAGTCTCATGGCTTCGTGAGGTTGTTATTATTATTATTATTATTCTTATTATTATTACAAGAATATTAAGTCATTAATACACACATATATACATATATATATATATATATAAATGTGGCATTCATATATATATATATATATATATATATATATATATATATATATATATATATATATATATATATATATATACATGTACAGAGAGAGAGTGAGTGAGAGAGAGAGAGAGAGAGCAGCTATAGATACTGAAACCTTCACAGAAGAAATATAGACAAAAGGTATGAAAAGGAGAATAAAATATGTCCACACATATTTTGTTCACCACTAACAGAAAAAACGCAAAGAAGTGAGCACCAAATTCCAAGCTTCATTAGCAAAAAATAAAATAATAATGAATTATCTGTGGCCCTTTCTTTATTCTTAATTTCTATCAAAAAAAAAAATTCCTTTCCTTCACACCATTCTTAACGAATGACAAGAGATAAATCTATGCAGTTTTTTTTTTTTTTTTTCCTATCGATTCACATTCTACGCAAAAGTCTTTCTAAAATGTTCCTCGAGATATATATATATATATATATATATATATATATATATATATATATATATATATATATATATATATATATATATATATATATATATATATATATATATATATATATATATATATATATATATATATATATATATATATATAAAAGTATGCAGGCCAGTCCAAGGTCAGACATCTTGGAACGAGTCCACCACAGGGGCCACTGACTTGAAATTCAAGCTCCCAAAGAATATGGCGTTCATTTGAAAGAAGTTTTAGAAGGTAATATGAAATACAGAAAGGCAAGATCAGCTGTTGGAAAAAAAACATGAGTACCGTACTACTCCAGAGTAAGATTCGCTTTTAAACATTTCCGATACGTTTGACAAGGGAAAACACGTCGTTTCCTCCGACAATTTTAAAAGTTTATTTTACTTCGCAATTTCAAAGACGTGCCATCTTGTTGAACACATGGCCCAGAAGGGCTATGTTTTATTTTCTAGCGCAGTTCAGTCGCCTGCGTGTACTATTCATTCAAGAAATTTTGTAAAGTTCAAAAATGCCAATACCAAAACACACAATCAATCAATCAATCATTTCCTGTGGCCCCCACGGGGATGCATAGGGTCTCGATGAACTCACGCCACCACATTCTGTCCTGGGCTAACTCCCAACACTCGTCTCCTGCTTCCCGCCTCATTGTCCTTAACCACGTCTCCTTTGACCTACCTCTACCTCTTCTACCAGGGGCAGCCAACCCTGGTGTATCTCGTACCATTCCCTGTCTTCTATGCAAAGGCCTAGCCACTTCCAGCGTGAGAACCTAACGTACTAGTACCATCGACCGGCTGCACTCCCGTTACTTTTCAGTTTAAAATTTCTCTCCTTTCAAACACGAAAACAAAGATTGTCCTTTTTCAGGTAAAAAAAAAAAAAAAACTCTGATACCAAAACACAATATCTCCAAAAAAAATCTAAAAAAAACGATCTTTCGATGAGAACAATGGCCCCAAAAAAAAAGCATTCTAAAACAAGGATCTCTCGATGAGACCGGTCATTTTATTTGCCAACTCGCTCGCTGGGACTGCAAATCCTTCATCTTCCAGTCACGAGACCTCCGTGTTTATTAGGGATAATTAATCATGATTAGCATTCCTTCACGAATGAAAAAGAAGGGAAAAGTGCGGTTCTTGTTTACCGAAGTCAAAAAAAAATTCCAAATTACGCCGTGCTCTGAACCGCGGTCAAAAGACGGACGCTGCGTATGACTCAAATCTCGATCGACGCGATGGAAATGGGTATTCGACGCCAAAAAAGACGCTGTTTTTAACGAGATTCAATCGAGCGGAATGGAATGAAATATAAAATTTAGGCCAACGGCCAATCGCTGGGACCTACGAGGTCATTCACTGCTGAAACGGAAAGTGAGAGTAGGAAGGTTTGAAAGGCGTAACAGGAGGAAAACCTCAAAGCAGTTGCACTAGGAAACAATTGCTAGGAAAGTAAGATGGAACAAAAAGTATATGAAGGGAGGTACAGTAAAAGGAATGTAAGGGGTTGCAGGTAGGGGCCGAACGAATACTGCGGAGACTCTTAAGTAATGCCTACAGCGCACCGCGTGAGGTGCACTGACGGCACTAACGCCCTGCGGAGAAGTTTAAATAGATTTCTTCTAAGCATTCACGCCTAAAGCACTGTCTGTCATGAAGTACTTTCATAAAATAGTTATTTTTCCATTTGGATTTTATTGGAACTTCGCACTTTGTGGGAATCACATATCTATATTGTTCTTATTACTGCTATTTTGAACCTTGATCACCGTCGATTTCTGTTTGTTGAACGACACCCGAGTTTAAGTGATAGCATTCCCTATGGCTCAATCATTATTATATTCAATACTTTCTCTTGTCATTTAATATCATGAACAATGTCAAGAAATTCACAATAGCTTGATAAACTGTTTTGTCACCAAAATCCATAGTTATGCAAATAAATTGTATCAATATGCAAAATCTCAATTTCTACGTTAAAATCTTCACTTAAAACACTAAAGAGAAACGCCGTTCAGGTATTCCAAAGCCTTTGTTTTATCTGTTGCATGTTAATACAATTTATTGATATAATTGTGGGTTTTTATTGTGTATCATGAACAATGCAATTAAGAATGAGGTTCACAGTAATCTCTGACACTGTACATCTCATCATATATAATAATAATAATTGAAATTTTATTACCATAGTTACTTGCATTACGATGCAAAAGTCAAAAAACAAACTTTGTCAAAATCTAATTAGTTTTTCCATTGGTTTTTCTAAAGGGTAACAATAATAATAATAATAATAATAATAATAATAATAATAATAATAATAATAATAATAATAATAATAGTAACGTTAACATTTCAAAACTGCTTCACTACCTTTCCACTTTCCTTTGATCCTCAGCCTTGATAAAAATTCATCTGAATTATTGACAAAAATTCATCTGAACTATTGATAAGAATTCATCTGAATTACAGGAGTTTTTTTTGGCAGATTTGATGTTCATTAATCATTGAAATTATTTTCATCAAATTTTTTTACACTTAAAAATAAAAGAAATTTATTTATTTATTTGCTTTTGATGGATACGGGAATTTTATTTTCATTTATTTATTTTTAAGTTATTATTTTTTTTTTTCGGGGGCTGGGGGTTCGTGCTGGAAGGGACCTGCTATGACATAAGTGGTACTTTGGTATTTTCGTTCCTTCATTATGGTACTACTGCGCTCTAGTTTTGGTTGATTCATGCTCAAAATAGTGGACTATTGCACTCTAGTTTTCGATGATTCATGTTCAAAATAGTCGGAGATATTTCGGGTCAAACAAGAGTAGGAATAATACGACCATCGCCAGTGTAACGCCAAAATAAAAGCAATGAGCGACCAGATTTGCTGGATGTCAGCTTCTGCCAGAGATTTTATCTCTTTTAGACAGAGTGGTTCGTGGTGGTAGGTTTCTCTCTCCTAATATTAGCCGTTACGACTTGGACCATCGACGGATGGTCCATAAGTTATATTTCAACAAAGATCTTTCATATTCACAATTGATCCATGATCCTCTGTTCCTGCCGAGAGAAGTCAGATTCGCTGAACAGCAGAAGCACCAATAAAGCAATGTTCCTCGCTGTCGAACTTCTCAGTTCCAGAGGTCTTTAATTCCTCACAACTCTGGACTGTGGAACAGCCTCCCAGAGGATGTAGTGTCATCAGATGCAGTGCATTGCTACCATAAAGCAATTCTTCTTGTACCCTAATAATTTGTTTATATTCTGGTCTATTTATTTATTAATCTGTTAATTATTCTTCTTTCTAGTAACTGATCTTTCCTTTCTGTATTTCCTATTACCTTCTGTGGCTTCTTTCAAATAACCACCATATTCTTTGGGAGCTAGAATTTCAGGTCAGTGGGACTTATGGTGGGCTTGACTCATATGAATAGGGTTCATGTTCTGCATAATAATAATAATAATAATAATAATAATAATAAAAGTTGTCATACGACTTTCCATGAAGTTTAAAAGCTGAAACGCGACAAAAAAAAGGGAATAGAGCAAGTTACAGCAGAACACACAGTATATATATATATATACATACATATATACATATATTTTCTACCATACACCATTTCCCTTTGGTAGGGTTAACACCCGAACGGTACAACCTTCCAGCTCCTCGACAAGTCTTCAGAATGAGGTTGCTAGCCTCACTTCCTGTTCTCGGACCTCAGCAGATTCTGGGTGGGCTGGTCGGCGGCAGATAGGAGCAGTCCACGGACCTCACAAATGTTTGCAGAGTGCTGTACCACTCTGACACGACGCTCACTTCAACTGATTTACCCTCTGTATATATATATATATATATATATATATATATATATATATATATATATATATATATATATATATATATATATATATATATATATATATATATATATATATAAAACTGGATCACGAAGATTTGGAAAAATGGAGTGGTTGCTAGGCCTTTCGACTACAATAGTCCTTTACTAGCAGTATGTGTATATATATATAATATATATATATACATATATATATATATATATATATATATATATATATATATATATATATATATATATAATAAACTAGCATACATTTCCAAAGATGGTGTGTGTGTGTGTGCACATGAAGACCGAAAACTACGAAACTACAACGATAAAAAATAACATCTTCAATATATATCCCCCCCCCCGAGAAAAAAATCCCTAAAATTTTCAAGAAATATAAAGTTTCAGAATTTTTATGATGATACCACTGGATCCCCAACTTTTCCCTGAGAGAGAGAGAGAGAGAGAGAGAGAGAGAGAGAGAGAGAGAGAGAGAGAGAGAGAGAGAGAGAGAGAGAGAGAGAGTATATTTTTGACCACTTGAGTCTGGGAGAGGGTTGGAACTTATCTCCTTTATAATTTCTGAGTGACAGGGGGCTGACTCGCTCTTTTTGTTTTCCATTTCTCCCCACCCCATCCCCAGTTCACCCCCTACAGAAAACAAAAAAAATTTTTCGTAAGGAAAGAAAATTAATGGACATTTTTTTCCGCGGAAATCATCTGAAATAATCTGCTTCATGAGTACAAAGATTATTTTCTTCTCAGAGATCAATGATAATCGTTTGCGCTTCTTCATGGCTGTGAGTTATAAGATGCTGAACTGATCAGGGATCATTGTTTACTGGTCTACGCTACGAAACATGCAGAAAGGAATTTGACGCCATCAACCAGAGAGAGAGAGAGAGAGAGAGAGAGAGAGAGACCTTACCTTTTACCTTACAGACCTTACAAGGGTTGCCCCAGGTCCCTCAGTGTGAGGCACCTTTGATGTCTGAGTTGCCACTTGAGTATATTTTGCATCTTCCAGTCTTGGATGGTCTGGGATGCATCTTAGTTATTTGTCGAGCTTATTCTTAAACACATCTATCTCCTGTTATGTTTCTGGAGCGCATTGACGCTGCATTATCGATGCTGGTGCGTGGTGGATTAATGTCCTGTGTGCTTTCCTTAATTTTCCTGGTATAGCTGACTCTTGCTCTTTTTGTTTCCTTCTATTTACCATGTAGCGTTCTCTTCTCCTTTCAAGACCAGTCTTTCCCAGTTCAGGTCCTTAACTTCTTCTATTCTAGTAAAAACAAATCCTTTTTAGTGTGGGTATTATATTGCAATATTCAAGTGGACTAAGGACGTTTTATAAAGCATAATCATGTGTTCAAAATAGACATTTTTTCCCAGAAATCATTTTGCCAATAATCTATTTGATCATTGCAGAGTATTCAACATCACAAAGATTATTTTCTTCTCAGAATCAATGATAATCGTTTGCGCTTCTTCATGGCTGTGAGTTATTAAGATGCTGAAATGATCACACCGGGATCATTGTTTATCTGGCAAAAAATTCTTTTATCCATCTTCTACTTTGTCAACAATGGCTAATAAACATAAAAAAAGCTTTTGCAAAGAGTAAACCACATCTGTATCTTTTTCATTTATCATATATTTTTATATATGCTTTCATGTGGACGTTGACATATACTTTCATAATATGAGAGAGAGTCTTGAACCAGAAAGAGAGAGAGAGAGAGAGAAGAACCACTTTCTTTCATCCAATGAATATCTAAATGAGGGAGAGATCTTTCTGAAGTTAATCGCCCTTCAATTCTTAGAGAAAGAGAGAGAGTTCCATTTTTTCATTTTCTTTTGATTCATGAATAAAAAAGCAAAAGAGAGAGAGAAAATTAGAGAATGAGAGAGAATTAACGAAAAGAAAAAGAGACATTCATGAATAAAAAAGAGAGAGAGAGAGAGAGAGAGAGAGAGAGAGAGAGAGAGAGAGAGAGATTAATAAATAAAGAAAATTAATGAATGAAAGAGAGAGAGAAGAAAATTCAATCAATGAAAAAGAACAATGAATTAAAAAAGGGAGAGAGAGAGAGAATTAATGAATGAGAGAGAGAGAGAGAAAGAAGAGAGAGAGAGAGAGAGAGATTAAGAGAGAGAAGAGAGAGAGAAAATTAATGAATGAAAAAACGGAGCATTACATCCAAGCGTAACTCCATAAAAGTCTGTGTTTCCACTTAACGTCCACTGGGTAAATGAGAGAGCTATTTATTTTATTTTCATTACCAAAACTCGCGATTATTTCCTAGGCTCGTCCTACCTCCCAAGGACCTCCCAAGGACCTCCCAAGGACCTCTCCCAGCCCCATGGAAAAAGGGAAAAAGACACGCCGAAAAGGTTTCAAGCAATCGAGTTTTCTGTACAGCGTATAATCAAGGCCATCGAAAATAGATCTATCATCTGGTGGTCTCGGTACAATGCTGCATGAGCCGCGGCCTGTGAAACTTTAACCAAGGCCCGGTGGTGGCCTGGCCTATATCGTTGCCAAACTCACGATTATGGCTAACTTTAACCTTAAATAAAATAAAAACTACTGAGGACAGAGGGTTGCAATTTGGTATGTTTGGTGATTGGAGGGTGGATGATCGACACACCAATCTGCAGCCCTCTAGCCTCAGTAGTGTTTAAGATCAGAGGGCGGACAGAATGAAGTGCGGACGGACAGACAAAGCCGGCACAACAGTTTTCTGTCACAGAAAACTAAAAATACAAATCAATAGACTTGCGATCTGAGGCGTATGTTTCCCCCCTGCACGGTGCGGTGACGTCATAACTACGTAAACCCATACGCAACACAGCTGCCACTCAGATGCATTACTGGCAGGTGAAAGATAACGGTTTTAATCACGCACAGACAAGACTTAAGACTTTCAAGTCTCTTATGGAAGCCTTAGACTTGAACTGCTTGCTATCCTTTCCACCCCTAATATTGTCCTACTTCGATTTATGAAGTCTGAATATTATATAAAGTTATTGGCATGGATCCTTGGTGGCAGTTATGTCAGGTGGGTCAATAGGGGTTTGCTCATTTTCTTTTTCATGCTGGTTAACTCATATTCACGGGCAGACAATTGTGATTATTAATTAACATATACATGCTCATTATTTAGATATATATATATATATATATATATATATATATATATATATATATATTTCTGTAATACAAGCACTACATTATTTGCAAATATCAGTCATGCTACTCCATCCATAGTTGGCTCAATTCCTTATCCTACAAACTTTACTCATATATATGTATACATCTACAGTATGTATGTATGTATGTATACATACATACATATATATATAAATATATACTTATCTATATAAATAATATACACATCTATATAAATAATATACACATCTGTGTGAACTTGTCTGAGCAATTAGCAAAGAACTTCATGTGAATATATGTAAGTACAAATTAAACCACATGATTTTTTAAGAAAAAATAGCAACGATCTTGACTCCCCTGCTGAGTATGTAACACAGTAAGTCTCGACTGGTTTGAGCTGCGTTCACCCTTCCAGTCCTCCAATAATAATAATAATAATAATAATAATAATAATAATAATAATAATAATAATAATAATAATAATGAAGACATACACAGTGGTGTAAATGTAAATATTCACATTTAAACCACTGTGGATTTCTTCACCATTTTAGGGACTCAAGCTATTAGGAGATATTTATGAATAATAATAATAATAATAATAATAATAATAATAATAATAATAATAATAATAATAATAATAATAATAATAATAATAATAATAATAATAATAATAATAATAATAATAATAATAATAATAATAATAATAATAATAATGAAGACATACACAGTGGTGTAAATGTAAATATTCACATTTAAACCACTGTGGATTTCTTCACCATTTTAGGGACTCAAGCTATTAGGAGATATTTATGAATAACAATAATAATAATAATAATAATAATAATAATAATAATAATAATAATAATAATAATGAAGAAATACACAGTGGTGTAAATGTAAATATTCACATTTACACCACTGGATTTTTTCACCATTTTCGGGACTCAAGCTATTAGGAGATTTTTGTGAATAATAATAATAATAATAATAATAATAATAATAATAATAATAATAATGATAATAATAATAATAATAATAATAATAATAATAATAATAATAATAATAATAATAATAATGACAACAGAAGCAATTACAAAATTTATCTGGATAACAATTAAGATCTTGTAGTGCTCAGTGGCACATCTGAACCATTCAACAGACATCAAAACTCCGCCAAACCCAAAGCCATCCGTACAGAATCAATACCTGACAAGAGAAACGTATAAATTCATTAGTGAAATGACTTCCCAACAACGGCCTCTGAAACAAAAGCCCCATGACTAACAAAGGGCGACATTCGAGACTTTAAAAATTTCCCCTCTCGGAAAATAATGGCTATCCGTACCTAATGGAAGCCTCGCTTCTTCCAGACGCGTGCAGTTTGAATCTCAGGTGTTATTTATCACATTTTCTTGTAAGTTCTCTCTCTCTCTTCTCTCTCTCTCTCTCTCTCTCTCTCTCTCTCTCTCTCTCTGGACCTTTTCCTATAACTTGTCTTTCTCTGGACCTTTTCCTGTAATTTGTCTTTCTCTGGACCTTTTCCTATAACTTGTCTTTCTCTGGACCTTTTCCTATAATTTGTCTCTCTCTCTTTCTCGCTGGACCTTTTCCTACAATTTGTCTTTCTCTGGAACTTTTCCTATAACTTGTCTTTCTCTGGACCTTTTCCTATAATTTGTCTCTCTCTCTTTCTCTCTGGACCTTTTCCTACAATTTGTCTTTCTCTGGAACTTTTCCTATAACTTGTCTTTCTCTGGACCTTTTCCTATAACTTGTCTTTCTCTGGACCTTTTCCTGTAATTTGACTTTCTCTGGACCTTTTCCTATAACTTGTCTTTCTCTGGACCTTTTCCTATAATTTGTCTCTTTCCCTGGACCTCTTCCTATAACTTG
>NC_089765.1:10455875-10468375 GCF_040412425.1 Macrobrachium rosenbergii | reverse complement strand
ATATACTGTATATACAAATATACCAATACATTATATATACACATACATACAAATAAAAAGGAGCCCATAAAAACGCCAAATTATAGAAAATAAACGCTATATTTCAAAGACCAAGCTGTCTCTCCTCAGGCAAAGTACTGAATACATTGCCTGAGGAGAGAGAGAGAGTTTGGTCTCTGAAATATAGCATTTATTTTCTAGATTTTGGCGTTTTTATGTGCTCCTTAAATTTGTCAGTGGAATTCTGTTTTAACAGAAAATATTTCACAGTCATATACATATATATGTGTCCATGAATAAGTGCATGAACATACGGAGCTCACTAGTCCAAACTCTGCTTCACAGACCACAAGATCAGAATTCAAACCCTGCTGAAAGGAAACGGCATTGAGCAGTTTCCTAAAAAAAATACATTGTGCCTTTGATGACGTCAGCAGTTATGAACATGGTGTTGAGACAACTGTGGTGGGTTGAAAAAAGGAAGGTGTAACACACTTTACAGCTAACCATCCCCCCCCCTCTCACAGGGGGAAGGGGGAAAGGCGCATAGCTTCAAAAAGTATATATATAATTCACTTGTATAGCGAAATTCATACAACCGGGAACTCGAACATGAGAGAGAGAGAGAGAGAGAGTATGGAGTTACAGGGTATTGATATTTCTCTGTTCCGAAGAAACGAGGCAGTGAGACCATTACAGATAGAGGGGGAGTTGAGAAAGCCATTGCACGAACGAGGGAATAGGGTGAGATCTAATGAGGAGATATCAAGTGTCGTGTTGAGAGAGAGAGAGAGAGAGAGAGAGAGAGAGAGAGAGAGAGAGAGAGAGAGAGAGAGAGAGAGAGAGACCTTACAGACCTTACAGAAAATATATACTCTTTAGTGAAAAGGTTTTCACAGACATATTTTGCATCCCACTCTTTGACAAAACACGTGAGAGAGAGAGAGAGAGAGAGAGAGAGAGAGAGAGAGAGAGAGACAATATGTACTCTGCCCAACCAAACTTATTTCAGTGACAGATTTTCACAGACATATTTTGCATCCCACTCTTTGATAAAGCACACTGAGAGAGAGAGAGAGAGAGAGAGAGAGAGAGAGAGAGAGAGAGAGAGAGACCTTACAGACCTTACAGAAAATATATACTCTTTTAGTGAAAAGGTTTTCACAGACATATTTTGCATCCCACTCTTTGACAAAGCACGTAAGAGAGAGAGAGAGAGAGAGAGAGAGAGAGAGAGAGAGAGAGAGAGAGAGAGAGAGAGACACAATATGTACTCTGCCCAAATCAAACTTATTTCAGTGACAGATTTTCACAGACATATTTTGCATCCCACTCTTTGATAAAGCACACTGAGAGAGAGAGAGAGAGAGAGAGAGAGAGAGAGAGAGAGAGAGAGAGAGAGAGAGAGAGAATACAGTATATACTCTACCAAATCAAACTTATTTTTGTGAAGGATTTTCACAGGCATATTTTGCATCCCACTTCTTCATAAGAGAGAGAGAGAGAGAGAGAGAGAGAGAGAAAATAACGTGCCCAACCAAACTTATTTCAGTGAAAGATTTTCACAGGCATATTTTGCACCCCACTTTTTGACAAAGCACTGTGTGAGGTGCCAGCGAGCATAACGTTATTTTACGAAAGATTGCTGGAGAGAGAGAGAGAGAGAGAGAGAGAGAGAGAGAGAGAGAGAGAGAGAGAGAGAGAGAATAAAAAAGACATAGACATTCATGACAAAACAAGAACGGAATGATAATGACAAGATGCTTCTTGAATGGATGTCATCTCGAACAGTTCAGAGAGCGAATGACACATCCCTTATTGATCTGCCTAATTAAAAATGCATTTACCGCGAATATTCTCTTTCCTTGAAACCCGGGGACAATTAGAAACTAATTGTGCCCTAATGAGAGCCGTATTTAGGTGTCCTACGCCAAGACCCGACGAATCATTCATGTGGAAGTTTTTTTCAAAAGGAATGAACTTAACATCGTGAGAGCATTGTATAACAGTATTTCGTCATTATGATTTATTGACAAACTCGTAATAATTTTCACTGGGGATATGTCATTATTATTATTATTATTATTATTATTATTATTATTATTATTATTATCGGGGATATGCCATTATTATTTTTATTATTATTATTATTATTATTATTATTATTATTATTATTATTATTATTATTATTATTATTATTATTGGGGATATGCCATCATTATCATCATCATTATAATCATTTTTACTGGTGATATGCCATCACTATCATCATTGATAATGATAATGATGATGACCATGATACGATATCACCAGTAAAAATGATAATAATGATGATAATAATTGTAGCACATCACCGGTAAAAATGGTGATATGCCAACATTATCATCACCATTATAATCATTTTTACTGGTGCGATGACATCACTATCATCATTATAATCTTTTTTACTGGTGATATGTAATCATTATCATCGTCATGATAATCATTTTACTGGTGATATGGCATCATTATCATCATTATAATCATTATTACTGGTGATATGCCATCATTATCATCATCATTATAATCACTATTACTGGTGATGTGCCATCATTATAATCATCATTATAATCATTATTACTGGTGATGTGCCATCATTATCACCATCATTATAATAATTTTTACTGGCGATATGACAATCATTATAATCATCATTATCATTCATTACAGCCTCAATAAAGGAATCCACCATTTCAACAAAGCAAACATACGCTTGTACTCGAAGACATTACACCATCGCGTGCAACATCTTGGCTCGGACGGTCATCATGATTGCCAGGGTTCTAAACAAAAGACGAGAGAGAGAGAGAGAGAGAGAGAGAGAGAGAGAGAGAGAGAGAGAGAGAGAGAGAGAGAGAGAGAGAGAGAGCGTTACTTTAATGTGCCAGAGGTGAAAGACAAACAATAGGAAGATGTTTTATATACCTTATGTTACAGGGGTCCTGGGCTCCTACTGAAACACCCCCCCCCCCCGCCCACCCCCACCCCCGGGGTCCCACTCCAGCATCATTTCTCATTACAGGTAGTGCACACGACTGCGCATTTCACTCTCATACTTAGTGTGATATTCACTCTGCCTTTCCCTCACTATGGCCTTGACAAAGTGTGACACTCGATATCTTCCACTCCGGGAATAAACAAACATCATTTTCCATCATTCTTCAGTCCTCCTCTCTCTAATAATAAAAGGAGAAGAAGAAGAAGGATTAATATACAAACAATAACATTTTTATCCTCTCTCTCTCTCTCTAATGAACACCATAATATTCTTTTGAAGCCTCTCAGTGGTTCCTGTATGGGCTTGTTCCATAATCTCTCTCTCTCTCTAATAAAAGGGAGAAGAAGAAAAGGATTAATATACAAACAATAACATTTTTATCCATTTATTAATTTATTAATTATTTTGTTTTTTAATACGTCAGATCTCTTCTATTTACGTCTTCCTAATGGAAAACACTGATAATATTCTTTGGAAGCCTGAAGAATTCCATTTTAAGTCAGTGGTTCCTATCATGGAAAATGGAAAGAAATTCCAAGAACTCAGGAGAAAAGCTTGTTCCAGCAAAGAAATAACTAATAATACTCAAGTCCAGTAGAGGATCTAATAATCAAGTAATCCAATAAAATTTCAAGTCCATAGAGGATCCATTTTTAATCTCAAGTCCAGGAGTAAGCCAATCAAGTCCAAAATGAGTTTATTTTTACATAATTTCAAGTCCAGTAGAAGGCAGTCCAGTAGAGGACTATAAGTCCAAGTCCAGTAGAGGATCTACAAACTGAAGTCCAGATAGGATTTATTCTGAAAATGAAATCCAGTAGAGACTCGAAAAAAAACAAAAAATTGCCAAGTCCAGCAGGAACTGACTGACCGAGGGTGAGGATGCTCAAGTCCAGTAGGGATCTAGATGGAGGTTTGAGAGGGAGGATCTATTTTTCTATAGTCAAGTCCAGTAGAGGATCTATTTTTCTATAATTGGTGTCTAGAGGGGGAGGGTTAGAGGTTATTTTTCTTAGACCCAAGTCCAGTAGAGGTGATTTTTTATAATTTCAAGTCCAGTAGAGGATCTATTTTTCTATAATTTGTGTCCAGTGTGTATTTTTCTATAATTTGTGTCAAGTGTGTGTCTGTTTTTGTATAATTGACATCAAGTCCAGTAGAGGATCTATTTTTTTATAATTACTCAAGGAGGATCTATTTTTTATAATTTTCGGATTTGGATCTATTTTTCCGGGGTCTCAAGTCCAGAAAACCTGCTGATATGTTCTCTTGGACATGACCATTTGCTATAATTCAAGTCCTGCCATTTTACTAATCAAGTCCAGTAGAGGATCTATTTTTCTATAAGTAAGTGGAACTGCTCAAGTCCAGTAGCCTATAATTTTCAATCATAGAAATCTAATAGAAAGTCCAGGATCTATTTTTCTATAACTCAAGGAGAAAAGTTGGCCAAGTCCAGCAAAGAAATGGAAAGTGACTCCAGGAATTCTTCTATAATTTCTCAAGTCCAGTAGAGGATCTATTTTTCTATAATTTCTCAAGTCCAGTAGAGGATCTATTTTTCTATAATTTCTCAAGTCCAGTAGAGGATCTATTTTTCTATAATTTCTCAAGTCCAGTAGAGATCTATTTTTCTATAATTTCTCAAGTCTAGAGGATCTATTTTTCTATAATTTCTCAAGTCCAGTAGAGGATCTATTTTTCTATAATTTCTCAAGTCCAGTAGAGGATCTATTTTTCTATAATTTCTCAAGTCCAGTAGAGGATCTATTTTTCTATAATTTCTCAAGTCCAGTAGAGGATCTATTTTTCTATAATTTCTCAAGTCCAGTAGAGGATCTATTTTTCTATAATTTCTCAAGTCCAGTAGAGGATCTATTTTTCTATAATTTCTCAAGTCCAGTAGAGGATCTATTTTTCTATAATTTCTCAAGTCCAGTAGAGGATCTATTTTTCTATAATTTCTCAAGTCCAGTAGAGGATCTATTTTTCTATAATGACTCAAGTCCAGTAGAGGATCTATTTTTCTATAATTTCTCAAGTCCAGTAGAGGATCTATTTTTCTATAATTTCTCAAGTCCAGTAGAGGATCTATTTTTCTATAATTTCTCAAGTCCAGTAGAGGATCTATTTTTCTATAATTTCTCAAGTCCAGTAGAGGATCTATTTTTCTATAATTTCTCAAGTCCAGTAGAGGATCTATTTTTTTTCAAGTCCATAATTATAATTTCTCAAGTCCAGTAGAGGATCTATTTTTCTATAATTTCTCAAGTCCAGTAGAGGATCCTATTTTTCTATTTTCAAGTCCATAATTTCTCAAGTCCAGTAGAGGATCCATTTTTCTATAATTTCAAGTCCATTTTTCTATAATTTCTCAAGTCCAGTAGAGGATCTATTTTTTCAAGTCCAGTAGAGGATAATTTTTCTATAATTTCAAGTCCAGTAGAGGATCTATTTTTCTATAATTTCTCAAGTCCATAGAGGATCTATTTTTCTATAATTTCTCAAGTCCAGTAGAGGATCTATTTTTCTATAATTTCTCAAGTCCAGTAGAGGATCTATTTTTCTATAATTCCTCAAGTCCAGTAGAGGATCTATTTTTCTATAATTTCTCAAGTCCAGTAGAGGATCTATTTTTCTATAATTTCTCAAGTCCAGTAGAGGATCTATTTTTCTATAATTTCTCAAGTCCAGTAGAGGATCTATTTTTCTATAATTTCTCAAGTCCAGTAGAGGATCTATTTTTCTATAATTTCTCAAGTCCAGTAGAGGATCTATTTTTCTATAATTTCTCAAGTCCAGTAGAGGATCTATTTTTCTAATAATTTCTATTTTTCAAGTCCAGTAGAGGATCTATAATTTTTCAAGTATAATTATTTCAAGTCCAGTAGAGGATCTATTTTTATAATGACTCAAGTCCAGTAGAGGATCTATTTTTCTATAATAATTTCTATTTTCAAGTCCAGTAGAGGATTTTTCTATAATTTTTCAAGTATAATTTTTCTAAAATTCTCAAGTCCAGTAGAGGATCTATTTTTCTAAAATTTCAAGTCCAGTAGAGGATCTATTTTTCTATAATTTCTCAAGTCCAGTAGAGGATCTATTTTTCTATAATTTCTCAAGTCCAGTAGAGGATCTATTTTTCTATAATTTCTCAAGTCCAGTAGAGGATCTATCTATAATTTTTCTATTTTATAATTTCTCAAGTCCAGTAGAGGATCTATTTTTTTTCAAGTCCAGTAGAGGATCTATTTTTCTCAAGTCCAGTAGAGGATCTATTTTTCTATAATTTCAAGTCCATAGAGGAATTTTTCTATAATTTCTCAAGTCCAGTAGAGGATCTATTTTTCTATAATTTCTCAAGTCCAGTAGAGGATCTATTTTTCTATAATTTCTCAAGTCCAGTAGAAGATCTATTTTTTATAATTTCTCAAGTCCAGTAGAGGATCTATTTTTCTATAATAATTTCTCAAGTCCAGTAGAGGATCTATTTTTTTCTATAATTTCTCAAGTCCAGTAGAGGATCTATTTTTCTATAATTTTCAAGTCCAAGATCTATTTTTTATAATTCCAAGTAGAGGATCTATTTTTCTATAATTTCTCAAGTCCAGTAGAGGATCTATTTTTCTATAATTTCAAGTCCAGAGGATCTATTTTTCTCCATAATTTCCAAGTAGAGGATCTATTTTTCTATAATATATTTTTCTATAATTTCTCAAGTCCAGTAGAGGATCTATTTTTCTATAATTTCTCAAGTCCAGTAGAGGATCTATTTTTCTATAATTTCTCAAGTCCAGTAGAGGATCCTATAATTTCTCAAGAGGATCTATTTTTCAAGTCCAGTAGAAGATAATTTTTTATAATTCAAGTCCAGTAGAGGATCTATATAATTTTCCAGTAATAATGACTCAAGTCCAGTAGAGGATCTATTTTTCTATAATGACTCAAGTCCAGTAGAGGATCTAGTAGAGGATCTATTTTTCTATAATGACTCAAGTCCACTAGAGGATCTATTTTTCTATAATTTCTCAAGTCCAGTAGAGGATCTATTTTTCTATAATGACTCAAGTCCAGTAGAGGATCTGCTTTTAACTCACGTTTCATCATATACTATCATTATCTTGATAATATGTCTGCCTGTCTAACTCTCTCCCATACAATTAGAACAGACGCAACTAGAGTTATCTTCTGCAACAGCAGACTATATACGCAGCCCTCTTACTATAAGAATTTCCCATCAGCCGTGGCTTTTAGACTGATTGTTAGTAAACACTGACACTGAGTGCTGGACAACTGCGTAGCTGTCATTTTTGCACATTTTCACAATAATGTACCAGCGTGAAAACGACCGTTTGAATCAGGCAGAGCAACACAGGAAGGAGAAGCACAGAAACTTCAGCGAAAGACAAAATTACAGAAGCAATCTCACTAATAGCCAAAAGTCACTGATGTCGAACACAGCAGAAGAAACTACAGGTGCACCAATAATAATAATAATAATAATAATAATAATAATAATAATAATAATATAATAATAATAATAATAATAATAATAATAATAATAATAATAATAATGGTGAAGAAATCACAGTGGTGTAAAAGTAAATATATATTAGAATCATATACATACAAACGAGAGCTTTTGAAAATCTTCTCATTCTGACTGAGGAGAATCGGGCATATTCTCGAAAGCTCTCGTTTTGTATAGGCCTATACATCTAATATATATGCACATCTGCACCACTGTGGATTTCTTCACCAATAATAATAATAATAATAATAATAATAATAATAATAATAATAATAATAATAATAATAATAATAATAATAATAACAGATCCTAAATAACAAAAAATCTTTAATAACTTGGACAAAATAATTCAGGACTTAGTAATACTCTATTGTCCAAAAATAACTCGTAATATAATTATTCGTTTTCCTGTCAAATTACCAGTTAATGACAATTACTCTTCAGCATCATTAACACATTCAACATTTCTCCACGTCATTCTGTAAAGAATATCTTGAACCAAGGTAGCATGCAATAGGAAGAGACATAAGTATTAAAGGGAGAGAGTCAAATATCTTCAGTCAGGGTAGCATACAGTATTAGGATACATAAGCATTAAAATGGGAGGGTTAAATATCTTAAATCAGGGTAGCATATAATATCAAGATACAGAGTTAAATATCTTAAACCAGGGTGGCATACAACATCAAGATACAGAGTTAAATATCTTAAACCATGGAGGCATACAGTATCAAGATGCAGAGTTAAACATCTTAAACCAGGGTGGCATACAGTATCAAGATACAGATTTAAATATCTTAAACCAGGGTGGCATACAATATCAAGACACAGAGTTAAACCATGGTGGCATACAATATCAAGATACAGAGTTAAATATCTTAATCCAGGGTGGCGTGCAATATCAAAAAACAGAGTTAAGTATCTTAAACCAGGGTGGCATACAACATCAAGATACAGAGTTAAACATCTTAAACCAGGGTGGCATACAATATCAAGATCCAGATTTAAATATGTTAAACCAGGGTGGCACACAATATCAAGATACAGATTTAAATATCTTAAACCATGGTGGCATACAATATCAAGATACAGATTTAAATATCTTAAACCATGGTGGCATACAATATCAAGATACAGATTTAAATATCTTAAACCATGGCAGCATACAATATCAAGATAGAGTTAAATATCTTAAACCAGGGTGGCATGCAATATCAAGATACAGATTTAAATATCTTAAACCATGGTGGCATACAATATCAAGATACAGAATTAAATATCTTAAACCAGGTTTGCATGCAATATCAAGATACAGATTTAAATATCTTAAACCATGGCAGCATACAATATCAAGATAGAGTTAAATATCTTAAACCAGGGTGGCATGCAATATCAAGATACAGATTTAAATATCTTAAACCATGGCAGCATACAATATCAAGATAGAGTTAAATATCTTAAACCAGGGTTGCATGCAATATCAAGATACAGATTTAAATATCTTAAACCATGGCAGCATACAATATCAAGATAGAGTTAAATATCTTAAACCAGGGTGGCATGCAATATCAAGATACAGATTTAAATATCTTAAACCATGGTGGCATACAATATCAAGATACAGAGTTAAATATCTTAAACCAGGGTTGCATGCAATATCAAAATCAGATTTAAATAAAATATCAAGATAGAGTTAAATATTTAAACCAGGGTGGCATACAATATCAGGAAACAGAGTTAAATATCTCAAACCATGGCATACAATATCAAGATACAGATTTAAATATCAATATACAATATCAAGATAGAGTTAAATATCTTAAACCAGGGTGGCATACAATATCAGGAAACAGAGTTAAATATCTCAAACCATGGTGGCATACAATATCAAGATACAGATTTAAATATCTTAAACCATGGCAGCATACAATATCAAGATAGAGTTAAATATCTTAAACCAGGGTGGCATACAATATCAGGAAACAGAGTTAAATATCTCAAACCATGGTGGCATACAATATCAAGATACAGATTTAAATATCTTCAAACCATGGTGGCATACAATATCAAGATACAGATTTAAATACCTTAAACCATGGCAGCATACAATATCAAGTTAAATATCTTAAATACATACAATATCAGGAAACAGAGTTAAATATCTTCAAACCACATACAATATCAAGATACAGATTTAAATATCTCAAACCATGGTGGCATACAATATCAAGATACAGATTTAAATATCTTAAACCATGGGGTGAGCATACAATATCAGGAAACAGAGTTAAATATCTCAAACCATGGTGGCATACAATATCAAGATACAGATTTAAATATCTTAAACCATGGTGGCATACAACATCAAGATACAGAGTTAAATACCTCAAACCATGGCAGCATACAATGTCAAGATAGAGTTAAATATCTTAAACCAGGGTTGCATGCAATATCAAGATACGTAAGTATTAAAGAGAGAGAGAGAGAGAGAGAGAGAGAGAGAGAGAGAGAGAGAGAGAGAGAGAGAGTCATATATCTTAGACCAGGGTAGCATACAATAGCAAGAGACACGAGTATTAAAGGGAGAGTATTTCTCGTTCGCTTCCGTCTCTCTAATGGATTAAGTTTCCTAATAAGTGTGACCATTTGTCATCAACCGGCCATGCGGAATAAACAGCCTTCGGGAACACACACGAAGACTGAAAACCTGCTTAAATATTGTTATGTCATTCTTCATGTAATGTTAATTAAAACCTGCTTAAGTATTGTTAATATCATTCTATATATAATGTGAATTAAAACTTGCTTAAATATCATCATATTCTTTGTATAATTTTAATTAAAACCTGCTTAAATATTACTAATATCATTCTACATATAATGTTAATTAAAATCTGCATAAACATCATTATATCATCCTTTATATAATGTTAATTTAACCTACGTAAATATTATATATACAAAGAATGATATTAATAATATCATTATCTATAAATATTAATAAATATTATTAATATCATTCTTTATATAATGTTAATTAAAACCTGCTTATATATCATTATATGATTCTTTATAAAACATTAATTCATCTCAATCATTCTTACAATAATATTAGTCTTGTTACCTGGTTTCAATTTGATTTCAAAGGAAAAAAATAAGCAAAAAAACTTTAAACAAATTGATATATATAAAAATACAAATTTGATTTCATATATATATATATAAATAAGACAAACAAAATTATATACCATGAAAAAAAATTTGATTTCAAAGGGAAAAATAAAGGTAAGTAAAGCCAAACAAATTGATGTACGATAAAAATACAAATTTGATTTCAGTGGGAAAATAAAGGTAAATAAGACAAACAAAAATTATATACCATAAAAAAAATGTGATTTCAGTAGAAAAATAAAGGTAAATAAAGCAAAAAAAAATATACGATAAAAATCCAAAATCTGATTTCAGAGGGAAACTACAGATAAATACATCAACAAAAAACTGATATAAGATATTCTCGAAAAAAAATTTATTTTCAGAGGGAAAATAAAGTTAAATAAAATTTGCAACAGAAGATAAAGTAAATGAATTTGAAAAGATAAAAAATCAAAATCTGATTTCAGAGGAAAATAAAAGTAAATAAATAAAAAAAAAAAATATATGAAAAGATAAAGGTAAATAAAATTTGATTTTCGGGGGAAGATAAAGGTAAATAAAATTTGATTTCAGAGGGGAAAATATAAAGATGAATAAAGCAAAACAACTGATATATGAAAAATAAAAACAAAGTATGGTTTCAGGGGATTAAAAATGAAAAATTTGTTTTCAAACTGAAAATGAAAAGATAAAACAAAACAAAAAAAAAGATAAAACAACAACAAAAAAAACCTCAGAAACAAAATTTGATTTCATTGGGGCAAATAAGGCCATTTCCAAAATTTTCAAAAAAATGTGAAATGGTAAAATAGGATGATTTCGGAGAGAAAATAAACACAAATAAAGCAACAACGAAAAAAAAACATGCGCCAAAACCCCTGGAAAACAAAATTTGATTCCGTTGGGGAAAACGAAGCTATTTCTAAAATAAAAGGAAAACGGGTAAAATGGTAAAATCGGATCTCAGGAAATTCCATCGCCGGGAAATCAATTAGCCGGGTAATAGAATCGCTGGGAGATGATTGACCCGAGACAAACACGGTAAACACTCGGCTTTCGACAGAAAAAAAAAATAAAAGAAATTACGATAAAACGTTAACATAATTTTGTTCGAGGCTCGAGCGTTTCGGGAATCTGTTTCAAAAATTGAGAGAGAGAGAGAGAGAGAGAGAGAGAGAGAGAGAGAGAGAGAGAGAGAGAAAGAGAGAGAGAGAGAGAGAGAGAGAGAGAGATCAGAATTAAATGAGAAACATTGCACACACACAAACACAGAGAGAGAGAGAGAGAGAGAGAGAGAGCGGTCAGAATTAAGAAAAAAGAGAGAGAGAGAGAGAGAGAGAGAGAGAGAGAGAGAGAGAGAGAGAGAGAGAGATCAGAATTAAATGAGAAACATTGCACACACACAAACACAGAGAAAGAGAGAGAGAGAGAGAGAGAGAGAGAGAGAGAGAGAGAGAGAGAGAGAGAGAGAGAGAGAGAGAGAGAGAGAGGGTTAGGGGAACAATTTGTGCCTATAGTACATATTTATAAGATAAGATTACACTAAATCATTCACTGACCGTATAGCCGCATTATTATTCATCGCTTGCTAAAAAAAAAAATCTTTTTAAAGAACCATAAACAAAAAATCATATATAAAAATATATATATTTCTGGCTCACACCAGGATCGAACCCAGGTCTTTCAGATGAAAGACCAGAGCGCTACCAACCAGGCCGCACAAGTCATTCCTAGGGTACAGTTGTATTCAGGTTCCAACTTCTCTTATGACTTGTGTGG
>NC_089765.1:10448375-10450875 GCF_040412425.1 Macrobrachium rosenbergii | reverse complement strand
CCGTTTATGAAGAAATTTATCTGACGTAGGACAATCCTCTCTCTCTCTCTCTCTGAGACACTCAAATGAAGAAAGCCTACAGTGCACCGTACGAGGTGCACTGACGGCAAAGCTCCCCCAAATGAGAAAATGCCGTTTATGAAGAAATTTATCTCTATGTAGTTTTCCAAATCCTCTCTCTCTCTCTCTCTCTCTCTCTCTCTCTCTCTCTCTCTCTCTCTCTGAGACACGGCTTTCAAAATGAGGGGGAAAGCGGGTCCAATTAGCTGCGTGATTTTTTATTTTCCACATTTTTATTTTCCTGTTTACTAAAAGAAATGCCTTGAATTGGCTTTACAGATACAGTATTCGAAAGAGCGGTTGGAACATCAGTTGTAATTATGTTGCCTCTATGTGAAAAATCACTGGTGACTTTTTGGAAAAGAATTTCGAATTTCGTGCTGAACATCTGACTCTCAGACGTTTGAAAGAGAGAGAGAGAGAGAGAGAGAGAGAGAGAGAGAGAGAGAGTTTGTCAATGAGATTTTCTGGCAGAGAGAGAGAGAGAGAGAGATACCTTACAGACCTTTAATATTTGAGGCGCCTTTGATGTCTACCAGAGAGTTGCTAACATCTTCCGGTATATTTTGCATCTTCAGTCTTGATGGTCTGGGAATCTTAGATATTTGTCGAGCTTATTCTTAAATATCTACGCTCACTCCTGTTATGTTCCTCAGATGAGCAGCATTGAATAGACGCTGCATTATCGAGAGATTAATGTCCTGTGTGCTTTCCTTAAGTATAGATTAAGAGCTTGCTCTTTTGATAAGAGTTCCAGATAGATCTGTTTCCATGCTTGAGAGAGAGTTCTCTTCTCCTTTCAAGACTATATAAATTTAAGAGAGAGAGAGAGAGCTGTAAATGAGTTCTATTTGTGCAATATCCTTTTAGTGTGGGCAACCATATTATATTGCAATAGTTCATCAGTGATTTGAATATTTTTTTAAGTTCCTTGTTTGTGAGAGACTAATATTTAGGTTTTGAAGAGCAGAGAGAGAGAGAGAGAGAGAGAGAGAGAGAGAGAGAGAGAGAGAGAGAGAGAGAGAGATAAATATTAATATTCACGTATTTATCCCAGGAAGTTTATCAGTGAAGGAATATTTTGTGCAGAGAGAGAGAGAGAGAGAGAGAGAGAGAGAGAGAGAGAGAGAGAGAGAGAGAGAGAAAATTAATATTTACGTATTTATCCCAGGAAGTTTATCAGTGAAGGAATATTCTGTGGCAGAGAGAGAGAGAGAGAGAGAGAGAGAGAGAGAGAGAGAGAGAGAGAGAGAGAGAGAGAGAGAGAGAGAGATTAATTCATCAACAATCATTTATATGCATAAAGACTTTGAAGAACAATCGTGTTCTTTGAAAAAAAAAAAGATGAAAAAATAAGACTTTTCTTGTGTGTAAATCTTGGTATATTTTTTAACAATAAACTTCAAATCCTTAAGCTTAAAGTTGTTAAAAAAATTTCAAATCCTTCAGCTTAGCGTTATTTAAAAAAATTCAAATCCCTAAGTTTACCGTTGTTCAAAAAATTCAAATCCTTAAGCTTACGTTGTTAAAAAAAAATTTAAATCCTTAAGCTTAGGACTGTTAAAAAATTCAAATAGTCAAGCTTAGCGATATTTAAAAATAAACTTCAAATCCTCAAGCTTAGCGTTGTTAAAAAAAAACTTCAAATCCTTAAGCTTAGCATTGTTTAAAAATTCAAATAGTCAAGCTTAGTGTTTTCTAAAAATAAACTTCAAATCCTTAAGCTTAGCATTATTAAAAAAATTTCAAATCCTTAAGTTTAGCATTGTTAAAAAAAAACTTCAGATCCTTCAGCTTAGCGTTGTTAAAAAAACTTCAGATCCTTAAGCTTAGCATTGTTAAAAAAAAAAATTCAAATTCTTAAGCTTAGCTGTTGCTGTTATGCTTCCCACCTGCTGCTCAGTTGGGGTCGCTGCTGATCTTGGTTTTGGGTCACGAGGAATAAGGTCAGGCATTTGGCTTGCAAATATCCCAAGGAATGAACCCCGATTATCAGCCTCCGTGGCGTATCTGGAGAGCATTATTTCTCTAAGGATATGACTGGCGCTTATTCACGGAGATGGTAATGTGCATTTATGAATGATCCTTTCTCTCTCTCTCTCTCTCTCTCTCTCTCTCTCTCTCTCTCTCTCTCTCTCTCTCTCTCTCAGAAGGCAAAAGGGAATACTATTATTATTATTATTATTATTATTATTGCTAAAAGATTCATAACTTCGTGAAAAACAATGTGTAATAAAAATCCACAGTTATATAGTAAACATATTACTATGTAAAATAAACAAAGATTTTCGAAAACTTGAACGGTGTTCCTCATCAGTGCTAACGTTATTATTATTATTATTATTATTATTATTATTATTATTATTATTATTATTATTATTATTATTATTATTATTCAGAAGATGAACCCTATTCATATGGAACAAGCCCACCAAAGGGG
>NC_089765.1:10293375-10443375 GCF_040412425.1 Macrobrachium rosenbergii | reverse complement strand
GAAAGTAATAAGTAAAGGAATCAAACCAGGAAATGATTAGACAAGCAGAGAGGGGATTCAATAACCTCTAATTTGGTGAAAATTTGAATTGTTGCAACATAAATATTATATTATACAGAGGATGAACCCCATTTACACGGAGCAAGCCCCCCCAAAGGGCCCACTGACTTGAAATTCAAGCTTTCAAAGAATATGATGGGTGTTCCCTAGACAGTAGCAGAAGGGAATGGGAAACAGAAAGAAGGGTTCATTTATTAAAAAAAACAAATTAACAAATAAATAGATGGAAAAAATGGAAGTCAATGTACAAAGCGACGCTTCTTCAGGCATGGCAAGAACGCAGTGCCCAAGTACCCCCCAAAAGCATCAGGCTGGCCAAGAGGGGCACCAGGTGGCTGGAAGTGCTTGCTGACTCGATAATGGGCTTTTGAGAAATGCACCAGAGGGGCTAATGAGCAAATCTCTTCCAAGGAATTCATTCTGAACATTACTCACACAAAGAGAGAGAAAGAGCTGTGACTGGTAAGAGGAGATATCGCCTCAAATACTACTACAGTGGTGATGGAACGGGCAGTTTCCTTCCACACTTCAAAGATGATAACACGTAAATCGAGTGTATATAAATATAAGCACTGAAATAAATAAACAGAGATATACAGGATATATATATATATATATATATATATATATATATATATATATGTATATATATATATATATATATTACAAACACATATATATATCAATATATATAGTGAATATTTTTATACACATATAGATATATACATACATATAAATTTATATACATATATATATAGGTAGATATAAAATATATGTATATATATATATATATATATATATATATATATATATATGTACATATATGTATATAGATAGATAGTGTATAATTGAAAAATATGCACATACACACACACAGACACACACACACACATATATATATATATACATATATATATATATATATATATATATATATATATATATATATATATATATATATATATATATATATATATATACAGAATACATATACATATATATATCTTCTCATATTATCACGTACATCTGTGTGCTTTTTCTCTTTTCTCTCTCTCTCTCTCTCTCTCTCTCTACTCTCTCTCTCTCTCTCCTCGGTCTCTCCTCCCTTATTTCACACAGATATTTCCCGGGGTCACTTTTTTGGACCTTTTAGCTTTCTGACACCAAGTAAACAGAGTCTTCCATTTAGGGCATTTACATTGGGACTAACAGCCTTATAGTCCCTCACATTCACAGAGGCATTTATAAGCTTGGAATGTTATATATATATATATATATATATATATATTATATATATATATATATATATATATATATATATATATATATATATATATATATATATATATATATATATATATATATATATATATATATAATATATATATATATAAGTATATATACATATATATATATATTATATATATATATATATATATATATACGTATATATACATATATGTATACCATATATATAAAATATATATATATTTTATGTATATATATTTATATATATATATATTACACTTATCAGTATTTGTTATTTATATTTATACATAAATACATATATAAATATTTATATATTGATTATATATAATTTTGGATTAGTAAAAATATCATGTACAAAATGGAATCGAAATTGAATTATCGGGCACAAAGTTATTTGTACACATACATACATACATACACATACATACATACATACATACATACATACATACATACATACATACATACATACATACATATATATTATATATATGTATATATACATATACATATATAGTTAATGTATAGTTAATGTATATATATATATATATATATATATATATATATATATATATATATATATATATATATATATATATAAAACAGTATATATATGTATGTATATAAACAGCACTTAGGTAAATTAAAGAAAATGAATGTTAAGTCTGATACTGTCTACTCATGGAAACGGCTGATGTCAAACACTTATCAAAATAATACAATCAATAAGTTAACGAATGGTGAGACAGCTGTTGCCAACAGCATAGTATGTGAGACGCCAGCGTACAGTAGCAAAAGAGTTAATGCGAGACTGACGGGGATGTATAAGGTATGTCTGGACGGTGGAAAGGTTCCAGAGGAATTACCGAGATGCGTACTTGCTCCTTCGTAAATAGGTTAAGGCGAGACAAGCGACAGCGTACCACAGAGTATGTGGTAATACTTTCACTCAGAAAGTTAGACAGATGGAAGGACTGGCTGGGGAAGAGCAGGACTGGTTTAGAGAGAAAAAGTGTGTGAATCAGCGTGTTTTACGAAACCACTGAGAAGTTCTATTGTGAAGGGGAAGTGCTTTGTGTGGTGTACAGGGAGGTGAGTGGCGCATAGTGTACAAAAGGAGGTTTGGCGTCCCACAGCTTTCTGCATTTCGAGTTCCATCCCCAATTCACCAGTTAAATATTTAATGTGGTTCGTGACAATTATCTCGCTGTGGCAGGGGATATGAAGAGATAGATACATAGATACAATTTAGGCCGAAGGCCAAGCGCTGGAGCCTATGAGGTCATTCAGCGCTGAAAAGGAAGACTGAGAGTAAGATGTTTAAAAGGTGTAACAAGATTAAAACCTCGCAGTCGCACTATAACAACACTTGTTAGGAGAGGGTGGAAGGTGAGATGGAAGGAAGATTATAAATGGAGGTAGAGTAAAAATAATGAGAGGGGTTGCAGCTAGGGGCCTAAGGAAGGGACGCTCCAAAGAACCTTAAGTAATGCCTACAGTGCACCACGCGAGGTGCACTGACGGTACTGCCCTCCCTACAACGGGAAATGATGCGACAAGATGTACTTACAGCTGTGTTTATGAATTCGTATATTCCCTTTCAATCAACCGAGATGGAAGGAAACGCGAGCGCGCGCGCGCGCATACTATTCTGAGCTGTCACCGTGACGTGTAACTTCGCATGTCCAGCGGGCAGGGGCTTCGCCTGCAGGAAATGAGGGCTGGACAGAGTGACTGCAACATGCAACCTGAGGGGAAAATGAGGAGTTCCTTCTTTGCAAACCGTCAGACCAGACCATCCACATAATTAAATAAACGTAATGGTGGATATTACAGCGAGGCGTTCCTTCCTTGGTTGGCCTGGTCAGTGGGAGAAGGAGCAAGTGTCTCGTCGCCATGTTGGATTAAGGCTTAGTAGAAAAATAAAGGGATTTTCCAGTCATTTCATCTTCTTGGTTCCATCAGAGAGAGAGAGAGAGAGAGAGAGAGAGAGAGAGAGATTATAAAGTAGATATCATACAGTCCTGTAGCACTTGAGAGAGAGAGAGAGAGAGAGTATACAAACTAGTTAACATGTATTTCAGTAGCACTTGAGAGAGAGAGAGAGAGAGAGAGAGAGAGAGAGAGAGAGAGTATACAAGTTATTTACCATGTATTTCAGTAGTACTTAGGGAGAGAGAGCGAGAAAGATAAACCAGTTACCATGTATTTCAGTAGCACTTAGAGAGAGGAGATACACCAACCAGTTACCATGTATTTCAGCAACATTTACAGAGAGAGAGAGAGAGAGAGAGAGAGACCAATGCCATTATGTGACATGGAACACGCCCTCAGAGCAAGCAAAAGTTAATATCCTCGAAACACGCACTTTCCTCCAACTACAGTAGATTTTATCTACTGCCGAGGGAAGAATATAAAACAAGTAATAAATGCGCCGGAGTTTCTTCGGCGCAATCGAGTTTTCTGTACAGCTTATAATCAAGGCCACCGAAAACAGATCTATCTTTCGGTGGTCTCGGTATAATGCTGCATGAGCAGCGGCCTTTGAAACTCCCACCCGGCCGTGGTGGCCTGTCCTAAATCGTTGCCAGAAGCACGATTATGGCTAACTTTTGAACCTTAAATAAAATAAAAACTACTGAGGCTAGAGGGCTGCGATTTGGTATGTTTGATGACTGGAGGTGGATGATCAACATACCAATTTGCGCTCATCTAGCCTCAGTGTTTTTAAGATCTGAGGGGTGAACAAGTGCGGACGGACAAACAAATTAAACAGTTTTCTTTTCAGAAAACTAAAAAGTAAACCATTAACACGGCGATTAAAAGGTTTGAAAGAAGTAATGGGAGGAAAACCTCAAAGCAGTTGCAATATGAATCATTTGCTTGGAGAGGGTGGAAAATTAGATGGAGGAAAGCGAACATGAACGGAGGTACAGTAAAAGGAATGAAAGAGGTTGCAGCTAGGGGCCGAAGCGACGCTCCAAGGAATCTTAAGTAAAGCCTACAGTACAAATTTCAAGTAATGCCTACATTACAAATTTCAAGTAATGCCTACATTACAAATTTTAACTCAAGTTATACCTACATTACAAATTTGAAGTAAAGCCTAAAGTACAAATTTTAATTCAAGTAATGCCTACAGTACAAATTCTAGTTTAGGTAATGCTTACAGTGCAAATTCTAATTTAAGTAATGCCTACAGTACAAATTCTAGTTTAAGTAATGCCTACAGTACAAATTCTAATTTAAGTAATGCCTACAGTACAAATTTTAATATTAGTAATGCCTGCAGTACAAGTTTTAATTTAAGTAATGCCTACAGTACAAATTTTAATTTAAGTAATGCCTACAGTACAAATAAGCAATGCCTACAGTACAAATTCTAATTTAATTTACGCCTACAGTACAAATTTTGATTTAAGTAATGCCTGCAATACAAATTTTAGCACAAAATTTAACCCGTCACCAAAACAAACATCAGCAACTACCAGAGCCTTTGTAATCTCAACCAAGTACAGCGAACTGGGGTCAATGGCGTCGTCGCCTCTGCCAGGACACGTAGTACCACGCCCTTGGTAGCTACGGATTCTAAAGCGTGATGATCATGAACTCATTACCAGACACGAAGACCCTGGGCGCGTTCCCCTACGCATTAAGACTCCCAAACAAAAGGTTCTCAAAAACGATCGTGAAATTACAGTTCTGATCGTAAATTCAGACTCCCAGACAAAGGTTCTCAAAGCCGATCGTTCTGAAATTACAGTTCTGATCGTAAATTTAGCTCCCAGACTCTCAAAACCGATCGAAAAGTTTCTGATCGTAAATTCCCTCAAAACCGATCGAGAAATTCCAGTTCTGATCGTAAATTCACAGACTCCCAAACAAAAGGTTCTCAAAACCGATCGTGAAATTCCAGTTCTGATCGTAAATTCACAGACTCCCAGACAAAAGGTTCTCAAAACCGATCGAGAAATTCCAGTTCTGATCGTAAATTCACAGACTCCCAAACAAAAGGTTCTCAAAACCGATCAGAAATTCCCAGTTCTGATGATGAACTCCCAGACAAATCCGAGCGATATGAAGTACAGTTCTGATCGTAAATTCCACAGACACCAGACAAAGGTTCAAAACCGATCGAAAATTCAGTTCACGATCGTAAATTCACGAACTTAGGTTTCTGATCGGTAAAATTACAGTTCTGATCGTAAATTCCGAACTCCTAAACAAAGGTTCTCAAAAACCGATCGTGAAATTCCAGTTCTGATCGTAATTTCAGCTCTGAACAAAAAGGTTTCAAAACCGATCGTAAATTACAGTTCTGATCTGAACTCCCAGACAAAGGTTCTCAAAACCACGTCAGAAATTCCCGATCGTAAAATTCACGAACTCCCAGACAGGTTCTCAAAACCCGAGAAATTCAGTTCTGATCGTAAATTAAACTCCCAGACAAGGTTCTCAAAACCGATCATTGAAATTACAGTTCTGATCAATAAGATTCTGACCCAGACAAAAGGTTCTCCAAAACCGATCGAGAAATTCGGTTCTCGGTCGACAAATTCTGAACTCCCAAAAGGTTCTCAAAACCGATCGTGAAATTACAGTTCTGATCGTAAATTAAACTCCCAGACAAAGGTTCTCAAAACCGATCGAAGAAATTCAGTTCTGATCGTGATTTCACAGACCCCAGACAAAAGGTTCTCAAAACCGATCGAAATTCCAGTTCTGATCGTAAATTCACGAACTCCCAGAGGTTCTCAAAACCGATCGTGTTACAGTTCGATAAATTCACGGACACCGACAAAGGGTTCTCAAACCGATCGAAATTCCAGTTCAGATCAGAGAAATTCACGAGACTCCCAGACAAAAAAGGTTTCTCAAAACCGATCACGAAATTCCAGTTCTGATCGTAAATTCTGAACTCCCAAACAAAAAGGTTCTCAAAACCGATCGTGAAATTCAGTTCTGATCGTAAATTCACAAGACCCCAAACAAAAAGGTTCTCAAAACCGAAATTACAGTTCTGATCGTAAATTCACGAACTCTCCAAAGGTTCTGATCGTAAATTCAGTTCTGATCGTAAATTCCCCAAACGGGCGGGTTCTCAAAACCGATCGAGAAATTCAGTTCTGATCGTAAATTCTGATCCCAGACAAAAGGTTCTCAAAACCGATCGAAATTCAGTTCTGATCGCCAAGTTTCTGAACTCCCAGGCAAAAGGTTCTCAAAACCGTCGGTAAATTCCAGTTCTGATCGTAATAAATTCTGACTCCCAGACAGGTTCTCAGGCCGATCGTGAAAGTACAATTCTGACCGTAAATTCTCCAGACTCCCCAGACAAAAGGTTCTCAAAACCGATCAAATTACAGTTCTGATCGTAATTTCAGAACTCCCAAACAAAGTTCTTCATTGAGTTCTGATCGTAAATTCACAGACTTAAACAAAAGGTTATCGCCAGTTCTGCATCACGCACACTAAATGCACGAATATTTCAAAGCAAGCACAGATCGGAGGGAAAGCCAAAGACAGACCTCACAGAGGGAAAACGGAAGAAGAGTGAGGAAAGAAATAAAGGAACCTCAAAAAGAAAGGCGGCTACTAGTTGGTACGCCTGCTATTATTGACATGTCCGTCACGGGGGAGATTAGGGGCTATATAATTTTCGGGGCTCAGTGACGTTCCAGCGTCTTGGCTCCTGCCGGGTTGGTGGCAAAACAACTGGGCAAAACAACGGGAAAAGCGAGGTGTCAGAAGGAGAATAACAGGAACTCTATTACAGCACAATAGATAAATAGATGAAGGTTATAAGATGAAATCGAGGGCACGGGGAAAAAGAGGCCAAAGACGATTTCAAAATACCCTCCGAAAAAGGTCGTGTTAAAAAGATGGTAAGATGGTTGTCAAGAAATAGGTCGACAGAGTTTACAACTTACGCCGAAGGCCAAGCTCTGTGACCTATGAGGTCAATCAGCGCTGAAAGGAAAACTGAAGGATTTAACAGGTGTAACAGGAGGAAAACCTCAAAGCAGTTGCACTTTGAAACGATTTCAAAAGAGTGGAAAGTACGATGGAAGAAAGAAAATATGAACGAAGGTACAATAAAGGGAATGCAAAGAATCTTTACGTGATGCCTACAGTGCACCGCGTGTGGTGCACTGGTGGCACATCCCACTTCGGGGTCAAGACAAATAAAAAAAAAAGAAATAGGAGAAGGCGAATAATTCAGGAAAGCCATACCCAATAATAATAATAATAATAATAATAATAATAATAATAATAATAATAATAATAATAATAATAATAATAATAATAATTTCCAGCACTTCGCTACAAGATCCAGGTAAAGTCACAGGTAAACCAGTCCACAGGATAAACAAGTCAGGAAACAGAGAAAAAAAGTCACAGGAAAAAAAGTCACAGGAAAAAAAAAGAAAAAAAGCAAGTCACAGGTGAAAAAGTCAGAGAAGTCACAGAAGTCACAGGGAAAAAAGTCACAGAAAAAAGTCACAGGTAAAAAAGTCACTGGAAGAAAAAGTAACATTAACCTTTCCTAGAGAGTGACCACCAAGGGTTTTATAAAAACCTGGTATGTATCATCCACCTTTGCGGCGTGTTTAGTACAAGCCCCTTGGGCACGACCGTAAAAACATAAACAAAAGACTGTAAATATCATAAAGATAATGACCCCCTAGGAATATTAGTCCTGAATAACGACCCCCGAAAGCCCTTAGGGCTCACTATCTAGGAAAGATCCCAGATATTTTCTGTTTTATTTACCTGCCACCATAAATTAATGTGACTTTTATCCCAGTCAAAATTGACTTTTTCTGTGACTTTTTTCCTATTCAAAATTGTGACTTTTTTCTGTGACTTTGTCCTGGTCAGAATTTACTGTTTGTGACTTTTTTCTGTGAATTTTTTCCTAGTCAAAATTTACTTTTTGTGACTTTTTTCTCTAGCCAAAATTGTGACTTTTTCATAAAGTGACTTTTTCTGTGACTTTTCCAAAAGTGACTTTCCCAGCCAAAAGTGCTTTTTCTGTACTTTTTCCTACCCAAATTGACTTTTTTTTCTTTGACTTTTTTCCTGGCCAAAATTGTGACTTTTTCCTAGCCAAAATTGACTTTTTACTTACTTTTCTTCATAGCCAAAATTGTGAGTTTTTCAGTGACTTTATTCCTAGCCAAAATTGTGAATTTTTTCTGACTTTTATCTTAATCAAATTTATTTTCTTCTGTGAATTTTTTCCTATCCAAAATTGACTTTTTCTGTGACTTTTTTCCCTGTTAATTTTTCCTAGCCAAAAATGTGACTTTTTCTGACTTTTTTCCTAGCCAAAATTGACTTTTTGCTGAGACTTTTTTCCTTGCCAAAATTTATATTTTCCGTGACTTTTTCCTGTCTGTTTCCTAGCCAAAATTATGACTATTTATGTGACTTGTTTCCTAGACAAAATTGTGATTTTTTTCCGTGAGTCGTTTTTCCAGTGACTTTATTACCGGCCACCTTCGCTACAAAGGCCAAATTCTCAACTAAGTTTTTCCTTTCCGATAATACTAATTTCAACCACTTTGCTGTATTTCTGTTTCGTGCCATCAACTAAACGGAGGAGGCAGAAAATTTACCTTTAATAACTGATAAATTTTGATCTGGAAGAATCTTTGAGAGTGTCAGAAAGAAGAGGAATATCTATTTTCGTGTTCCCTTACTCGTAGACGCACTGTGCAAAACTTTTGAAAAATGACTGCCAACGCTCTCTCTCTCTCTCTCTCTCTCTCTCTCTCTCTCTCTCTCTCTCTCTCTCTCTCTCTCTCTCTCTCTCTCTCTCATATATATATATATATATATATATATCTCTATATCTCTCTGTCTGTCTGTGTGTGTGTGTGTGTGTGTGTACGTATACAGTTCGGCTACTTGTATGTATGTATATATATATAAATATGTGTGTGTGCATGCTTACTTACTTACTTTTGAAGTCTCCCGAAACAAAAAGAAATGTTAAGATTAAAGTAAATAATATATAATATATATATCACCTCTCTCTCTCTCTCTCTCTCTCTATATCTATACATATGCATATACCTTATAATCAGTATTTATACCGTGGATTCATCAACATCTGCACTGTTTTGAATTCCTCAACAATCTTAGTCTTATATTCCCGCATCCTTCACTCTTCTCTTGCTTTACACTCAGCAGGCAAGCAATCCTTGGGAAAACGAAGGCAAAATGTGACGGACAAAGTAACGCTATTAAAAGACAAAAAAGGCATCAAAGAGGACCTTCAAAGCCAGCAAATGCTGTTATCATGATCATTATTATGGCTGATGACGCGAGACCAGACGAGATTACAAGCAGTGGCTTTGTCACGATTTTAAGCTTACACAGTCACTGAGAATTCGGCCTTCTGTCCAGTCGCCTGTGACAAGCATCGAGTCCTTCCCTGGAAGGTTCTTGATCTCTGTTCTTACTGTACTTCCCTTGACCTTTTCTTATTTCCTAAAGAACACCATATTCTTTATAAGCTTGAATTTCAAGTCAGTGGCCCCTTTGGTGGGCTTCTTCCATACGAATAGGGTTCATCTTCTGAGTAATATAATAATAATAATAATAATAATAATAATAATAATAATAATAATAATAATAATAATAATAATAATAATAATAATAATTGAATTTCACGCCATTGGCCCTTTGTTGGGCTTCTTCCATACGAATAGGGTTCATCTTCCGAATAATATAATAATAATAATAATAATAATAATAATAATAATAATAATAATAATAATAATAATAATAATAATAATAATAATAATAATCGTTGCTTCCTTTTAAAAGGAAAGTTCATTTGCGCAACCTTACAACAGAGAACTTGTCAATTTCTAAGTAGCCTTGGCGTCTCGAGGCTTGCTAAGAAAAACACGAGGTAAAAAGAAGTTGAACGCCCCACCCCCAAAAAAATTAATAAATAAATAAATTAATTAATTAATATATTTGTAAATTAATTAATTAATATATTAATAAATAATAAAGTCGAAACTGAAACTAAGATTTACACTGAAAGAGGTCTTACGAGATTTAAATGAACCTGAGTACAAAAGAAAAGTGAATATCTTAGAACCTGCTCTCTCTCTCTCTCTCTCTCTCTCTCTCTCTCTCTCTCTCTCTCTCTCTCATTATCCGGGAGTGGAAACTTCTCTCTCTCTCTCTCTCTCTCTCTCTCTCTCTCTCTCTCATTATCCGGGGGTGGAAACTTTCTCTCTCTCTCTCTCTCTCTCTCTTTCTCTATTATCTGGAGGTGGAAACTATCTCCCTCTCTCACTATCCCGGAGTGGAAACTCTCTCTCTCTCTATCTCTCATTATCCCGGGGTGAAAACTATCTCTCATTATCCCAGGGTGAAAACTCTCTCTCTCTCATTATCCCAGGGTGGAAAACTCTCTCTCTCTCTCTCTCTCTCTCTCTCTCTCTCTCTCTCTCATTATACTTCGGTGGAAATATCTTTCAAAAGCGAGAGTTAAACAAACGACCCCTTGCGAGGTAAGCTACGCCTCGGCCAAAGCACCGAATGTCTGGCGATATTAAGTTTTTAAAAGGGAGGACGTGTAAGAGAACACTTTATTGAGTCCGGGGCGTGAATTTACGAGCCCAGCTAGGCCGCTTAGATCAGACATGGCGGCCGCAGGCCCTGCTCTCCCATTGGCCAAGCTGTTGCCAGTTGCCCATTTAAGTGAGACATTACTGCGTGCAAGGCCACCACAGTATAGGACTCCAGTGGATTTATGGTCGTGTTATTTCAGTTTTCGCTTAGATCTTATTGAAAGTATTATCTAAAGAGATGATTTATTTTCCGTCATCGTATTAGCTGGCGAGAGCTTTGAGCAACTGAATGATATTAAATGTAATTTATATAAAATGCAATGGAAGTTGGTTTTAAATGCACTTTATACCAAATTCAACAGAAGTTGGATGTTTGAAGGTGGTTTGGAATTCGACTCAAGATCAAGGCGATCCGAGTTTTGAAAATATTTCTTGGACAGTATACTGGGAAGTCTAAAGTAATCAATATTTCATGGACAGTATTCTGGAAGCCCAAAGTAACCAATGTTTCATGGAGAGTATACTGGAAGTCCAAAGTAATCAATATTTCATGGACAATGTGCTGGAAGTCCAAAATAATCAATATTTCCTGGACAGTATACTGGAAATCCTACTGGAAGTCCAAAGTAATCAATATTTCATGGACAATATGCTGGAAGTCCAAAGTAATCAATATTTCATGGACAATATGCTGAAAGTCCAAATTAATCAATATTTCATGGACAGTATACTGGAAGTCCAAAGTAATCCATATTTCATGGACAGTATACTGGAAGTCCCAAGTAATCAATATTTCATGGACAGTATACTGGAAGTCCCAAGTAATCAATATTTCATGGACAGTACACTGGAAGTCCAAAATAATCATCTTAAGCAATATTCATGTATTTGAACATCTTTATAAATATATGCATTGGCATATGCATCCTCATACTCACAGGTACCCCTCAAGAAAGTCACCAGTAACAGTGTCTTCCCTTTTATCGTGTTTTGAGATTTTCAAATTTCCATGAAGTCAGATCTGAACGTATTTCACAGCTGTTTCTATAACCTCCAGAAATCCCTATGCGCAGGGGTTAATGTATCCTGACTCATCCACCATCATAATCATCCTCATCTCGCATGGGTTCCTAGCGTCTTTTTTCAAAAGCTTCTGACTCTCCTTCAGTCAGGCTACTTTTTCGTATCAGTCTCTCCCTCGTTCGCAAAACATTTCACGCTACCTTCCGTTCTCACTACACGACCAAACCATATCTGGACCATCTGACAAACTTCTGCGTCTTACGCGTAATCTGGTTCAGGGGCTTCTGAGCTTTTCAGAACATCTTAACAAACTTCTGCTTCTGTCGAGTGTCTTTGTTCAGGAGCTTCTCAGTTTTCAAAGCGGCGAGGAGCACCCAGAGGTTTTCTGGTCAACGGTGACAGCACCACCATCATTCTGGATTCTGCAAAGCTGTCCAGTCAATAACACCACACCTAAAGATACACGTTAACTTTATTCTCCTCCCTTGGGGATTCGAACCGTCGACCACTGAAGCAGTTGCTCAGTGTTCAGTCTACTCATCTACTAAAATCAGAAAAGATGAGGAACCAGATATGACATTGATTATGCATGTTATCATAACAGGCACCACGCATAAGTAAGATGCCATGCTCTCCCAGCCACAAGTGCAGTGACTGTGCACACACACACACACACACACACACACACACACATATATATATATATATATATATATATATATATATATATATATATATATATATATATATATATATATTACATTTCGACCAATTTTTATTCAACAGGTGGAAACTTTTTACTGGAAGCTTTTAAATTATAACCAAGCTTAACTTTTTTTTTTATCTTATATTGGAAAATAACATAACACTGCAATTTACAATCAGACCATATCAAGTACATTTTTACATATATTTCTAAGCTTCTCCTGGCTTTATGGAAAAAGGACGCATTTTTACAATGACCATTTTCTTACAATCTGCTCAGGAGTTTTATGACCACAACGTCGCATATTTAAGTAGATAAGTGTAAAGTAGGTTTTAGATTTTTACTCGTAAGACTTAATCTACTACGCTTAACTAGGGCAGAACAAAACCAGATGGAAACTGTGTGAGATGTATGTACTAACCCTGAAAGGAAGTAGAATCCACATTGCCGGAAAAGAACGGAATGGAGGGGATCCAATCCATAAAGGGACTTTTATGGAGTGGCAAGTATGAAATGGTTTTAGGGAGCGAGAATCGGAGAAGATTTTATTGACCACAAGAAAGAACCCAGACATAGACACCGTACGCAGAAGATGAAGCCTTGAAATACACTGCATTGCTAAGTATATATGCATGTACACACACAAACACACACATATATATATTATTTATATAAATATACATATATATATATTATATATATATATATATATATATATATATATATATATATATATATATATATATATTTATATATGTACATAATTAGGGGAAACAGACCCGACAAACATCTCAGGTTAGGTAAGGCAAGCGCAGGTCTCTTATAGTTTATATATATATATATATATATATATATATATATATATATATATATATATATATATATATATATATATATATATATATATATATATATATATATATATATATATATATATATATATATATATATATATATATATATATATATAGAGAGAGAGAGAGAGAGAGAGAGAGAGAGAGAGAGAGAGAGAGAGAGCGAGAGAGAGAATGACATCCGGTTTTCAGATCACAATACATTAAAATATTCCTTGATATGAACATGGCCAAACTCGTGACTGCAACGCCCTAGAGACAAACTCTAAAATTCACTTGCACAATATGATCACGAACAACTCTCCCATAAATATATTAACTAAGAGACACTCCCTTTCTTTCTTTTCGTGCCTCGTGCAACATCGAGACAGGCAGAATCCAAAACACGTCCATAATTATGAATGTTTTAAAAGAATCGAGTTTTCTGAAGCGCCGGATATATTATGTAGGTACAATACAAGGAATGCTTTCGCTGTCGATCCGAATAAAATGTCAGTGTATTCAGCTATGCTCCCGGCTCTCTCTCTCTCTCTCTCTCTCTCTCTCTCTCTCTCTATATATATATATATATATATATATATATATATATATATATATGTGTGTGTGTGTGTGTGTGTGTGTGTGTATGTATATATATATATATATATATATATATATATATATATATATATATATATATATATATATATATATATATATGAATGAAATTTACCATATAGCCGTGATTCATATACAAGCATTAAGCTACAAATGTCCCTTGATGGCCGTGTGGTTTAATGCGCGTCACTGTAGTCCTGAGTTCTTGTCTTCCATGGTTCCAGCCCACGAGACGACGAACTTATTATCAGCTAAAAAATTCCCCTTCGGATAACAAATACGAAAATATATTATTTCCGAGGTAGAGCGAACTGGATATTAAAGGACATTTGTAGCTTAATTCTTGTACAATATATAATATTTATGTATATGTATATATATATATATATATATATATATATATATATATATATATATATATATATATATATATAAAAGACAGACACGAGTACCTCTTAGTCAAGGATATTTGGCACATGGTCACTCATAACTGCTCATTTTGAAGAAAGGCTGTGGCAATTCTATTCACCATATCTAATTTAATGTTCAACATCATTAACTTTCCTAAACTGTACTATTTTTCTCTCATCCCTGTTGTTCACTTCATTCAATTTTACAACTACTGTCCAGGACGCATTTTCCCGAGACGTAACCGAGTACCGGGACCTTTCCCTGAAAAGAGCGAGACTCCATATCTTAAAAACTAACAATAGAATTTTGTTGAAAATAATGTCATCATGTTTCCCACGCCCAAATTACTCCAGAGTTATTAATCTGACCAAGCTTAACCTAAACCTAACCTAACCTACCTAACTGTAAACCTAACAAAACCTAAGTACTGTAAACTAGGGGCATGGCAAAAAAACCATAGAATTTTCTTGAAAATAATCTCATCATGTTTCCCATGCCCAGATTACATTAGATGTACAGTACTAATCTAACCTAATCCAACCCAACCTAGCCTAACCTAACCTATCTAAGCTAACCTAACCTAACCTAACCTAACCTAGGGGCATGGAAAAAAAAACCGGGGCTGGTGCAATACTAGCATACATCTCAGGAACTTGCCTCCCTCGTGGAGTTAAATGATTGCCCCTCACGGGAGGAACTGCAAGTGATGAAAAGCCGTTACTACTACAACTACAACTACAGAGTGGGATGGTGGTTACAGGGGAATTTATCATGAACCCTGCATTTAGGGTACCTTCAACACATCCACCAGAGGGGAAACTAGTTCTTTGAAAATGCCCGTACACCAGCTGTCACACTCAAGGGAATTGTCTTCGAAAGATTTTGATAAATCGATCAATGTGATACAGAACTATATGCACACACACACACACATATATATGGTGTGTATGTGTGTGTGTGTGTGTGTTTGTCCCAGATCATAACATGCCTTTCCAAATGAAGTTTGTCCATGCAAGAAAAATATATGTTAACAGTCTCCTATGTCAGAGGTGCCTCACACTGAGGGACCTGGGGCAACCCGAACGAACTGTAAGGTCTGTAAGGTAAGGTAAGGTGATCTCTCATCCAACTCTAACAAAGAGGAATGTTAAACAGTTCAGTAACTCTGGAGGAAACGAGAGAGCACCGCTGCCAGGGAGTAAATAGTGTGAAAAACTATTTATTATCCACATACACATACTACCCGCAGAACTGCAAACTCTGGGGTGTACAGAGTAAGCGTGAGAATGGAGAGGTATATAATCAGTGGCTCTCGAGAGTAATTTCATTAAAAATCAAGTAAAAAATAAACGCTGAAGTTTCTTCGGCGCAACCCAGTTTCCCGTACAGCTGCTACAGCGTATAATCAAGGCCACCGAAAATAGAGCTGTCTTTCGGTGGCCTTGGTATAATGCTGTATGAGCCGCGGCACACAAAACTTTAACCACGGGCCTACGGTCGCCTGGCCGATATCGTTGCCAGACGCGCGATTATGGCTAACTTTAACATTAAAAATAAAATAAGAACTACTGAGGCTAGAGGGCTGCAATTTGGTATGTTTGATGATTGGAGGGTGGATGATCAACATATTAATTTGCAGCCCTCTAGCCTCAGTAGTTTTTAAGATCTGAGGGCGGACAGAAAAAAGTGCGGACAGACGGACAAAGCCGGCACAATAGTTTTCTTTTCAGAAAACTAAAACTTAGTCCCGACGTTTTAGACGCTGTACAGACGCCAGGATTAAGTTTACTGAACTCTATTCGAGTAATTGTTAAGATTTAAAAGTTCCTTCCACTTCGATTGTTCACTAAATAAAATGAAAAAAAAACTTAGATAAACTCAGTCATTTATGAATACTAAGGCTGATTCACATTATAACATCACGTCACCGACACGTCACGTCACGTCAAAGTACGTGAGAATTTCTTACATGTGATCAATTGGACTTGCTCACACCGTCACGTCACGTCACCATCAACAAGCACACGGCATCCACCGTCACATCACGACACGTTTTCTTGGAAAGAATATTATTTTGAAGTGACGTGACGGTGCTTATGCTAGTTTTTTAACGCTAAATCTGAGAATCGCTGGAATTGTGATGGACAGTGCGAATACAAAGCACGGGTGATGGGACGGGTGACGTGACGTGATGTGTCGGTGACGTGATGTTATAATGTGAGTCAGCCTTAATTCCAGTTATTACATGCATCCTGAAAACAAACACATCGTGATTACTAGGTAGTTAGAGGGCACGACGATTAGGAGTTTTTCCAGCACATGTTACAGATATCGAATAATTCCGCTGGAATGGAACGAAAAAAAATGTAAGCCAAAGGTCAAGCAGAGGACCTGAAAAGAACCTTAAGTAATGCCTACAGTGCACCGTATGAGATGCACTGACGGCACTACCTTCCTGTGGGAAATAATTCCTCTGTGTTTAAGCGATTCCCTTTTTGGCAAGGCAGTCATTGGATATCAGTCAACCCAGTTACTTATTTGACTGGTTGTTAATATGTGTATGTGTGTATATATATATATATATATATATATATATATATATATATATATATATATATGTGTGTGTGTGTGTGTGTGTGTGTGTGTGTGTGTGTGTGTGTGATTGTGTTTCTAAGGTTCTCTAGTTCAGCTACAGAAACAAAAAAGGCGATGTCCGAATGCGTGACTCCCGGGAAAACTTAATGTTCTAAGTTTTTAATTAGTGTTCTAAGTGTTTTATTAGTATTCTAATGAACGAGGTTCAACTCTCACTCGAAAACTCTCCACATCAGCGACCACGTGCGCTTGCTTCATTTGTTAGGATCGAATCTCTTTTCTCAAATGTTACGCAAGTCACTCTCCCCGGGATCGATTCCTCTCCCCACGCACTGGGGATCGTCTCTCTCTCTCTCTCTCTCTCTCTCTCTCTCTCTGTTCCTTGGCGTCGCCGGTACAAAGAAGAAAAAAAAGCATGTGCGTGATTAACTGACAGCGGCTAATACCGCGTGTGGGCAAAAACTTGCGTATAACTAAAAATATACCTGCTAAATCGTATGATGCGCCATGCAGCGCTGAGACGGAAACTGACAGTAAAAAAAGGTTTGCAGTTGCACTATACAACAACTGTTAGGAGAGGGTGGACAGAAGTATCATGGAAGAAAGAGAATTTGAACTGTTGGAGTGGTCAGACAGCATAATAAATAAGCTCCAGAAATGAAAGACAGAGTAAGAGGATCTAAAGGTGGAACTGAAAGATAACCCCACAGTTCCACTAAGAAGTAACAGTTAGAGAAGTCAGACAGCTAGACTGAAGAAAGGAGGCGGGCATGGAGGTGACGTAAAAGGCTTTGAAAAGTGGGTGCGGCTAGGGGTCAGCCCTTTGGTAATGCCTACAGTGCACCACCCACTGTGGGAATCAGGATCTAGGAATTCTGAGCTAAACAGAAATTCAGAGTGAAGGGGTAGGAATAAACCGCCATATTACAGCTAAAAGGATAAAACTCATTTTGACGGACCTTGTTTCATGATATCTGGACACCAGGGGAAACAGCCACTTACCCTTGGGGACTCCACCTCCCAAAATGAGCCCCGCGCTGCTCTGGCAATCCACGGAACAATTTTCCCTCCCCACTGTTGCTAGGCTATGGAATTCCCTCACTGTATTCGTGTCCCGTAATTCCTATGGTCTTTTTCTCTCTTTTGGAAAGCGGGTATACTCCTTTGATACCGCAGCTCTGGACTTCTACGCTCACTTCTCTGCTCTAAGTCTACGTTCTCTACTCAATCGAGCTTGAGATATGACCATGAAGTGTATTTTTAAAAGCATGCACAAGAAACTGACACACATACATATATATATATATATATATATATATATATATATATATATATATATATATATATATATATATATATATATATATATATATATATATATATATATATATATATATATATATATATATATATATATATATATATATATATATATATATATATATATATACTCCCTACGAATTTTACACAGACACGAACATAACCACATTTTTGCCCCTTGTACATGCGTGACTTCCTTATGTTTACGAATATTTACCTACAGATATCGAATAAAACTTTCATCTTGAGAATAACTCACATCCATCCAAAGGGAATTATAATCGGTCCATTCCCAAGTTCCCTTGGTGAAGCAAATTCGATTTTAAACGATATTTGTGACGATATTATATATATATATATATATATATATATATATATATATATATATATATATATATATATATATATATATCTGGCCTTCTGATATTAGCGTAGGAATTGAATCACCCATCTTGAAAAATAAATCTTTGGTTTTTCCATCTTCTAAAGAGATAAAAGCCACCATAAAATATATATATATATATTATATATTATATATATATATATATATATATATATATATATATATATATATATATTTTAAGAGATGAAATCCGCCACATTGGCGTGTTGCGACTCGACGGGAAACCTCCACAGAGCGAACATCGTCGCTAGCAACTTGGCAGAGGAGGAGGAGGAGGAGGAGGAGGAGGAGGAGGAGGAGGAGGAGGAGGAGGAGGAGGAGGAGGAGGAGGAGGAGGAGGAGAAAGGCGGCGTGCAAGGCCGGCCAAAAACGAAAGCGGAACCTTCTTTCCTTCCTTCCGTCATTATCGATTCTCCTCCGGACGTCGTGACGTTGCAGCTACGACGGCGGCGGCGGTGGGCGATCGTGGCGGCTTCCTTGCAAGGAAATCGAAGAAGAAGAAGAAGAGGAAGAAGCAGGAGAAGAAGAAGAAGAGGAAGAGGAAGAACGAGTAGTAGTAGTCCTGGAAATCGAATCAGGGGTGACGCATCGGGTTTTCGGTCTGGGAGATAAAGGCGGGAAAATGGGATTTCAAAATGGTCTGCTTCGTTCTTCTTCTTATTTTTTTACCAAGAGCGTCAGACGCACGATGTCATTTTGCTGAAACCTTTCAGGATTGCTTTTGTTTACGTTGTCTATTTCTGAACGATTATCTTGAGCAAATATCTTTGTTTCTCTCATAAACATCTGGAAGTTTAAGTTACTCAAGATAAATTATCACTGTGAAGACACTGAAGAGAAATGAAGGCTCAATTTGTTTAAAGAACTGGTTACCTGTTACGAAGACGGGGAAACTATTCATCCTGTGGACTTTCTCTGTACTGACTAAGATTCTATCTCTGTAATGTTAAAAATATGTCATTCGTGTAATTTTATATGTAATCGCTTATGAATAAGGATTTTCATTTGAATTTGATTAAAGCGTGTAGTACATGGAAATTTGAAATACGAGGACACCGAATAGGAATAAGTCCACTCAGTGAAGCCTGGCACCGCCTGGACAAAAAAAAAAAAAAAGGAAAAGTGTGTTTGTCTTGTAATCTATATTGAGTATTCAACAGCAGTCGGCTGCCAAATGGGTAGGGCATTGGAGGTGGGGCTCACGTTTTGGGACTGATAACTTATCGTTTCATCGTGAATGACAGGAAGTGGGTAGTCCTTTTCAGCATTAAAATCTAGTCGATTCTTGTTGCTTACCCCTGTTGGGAAAGTCTGCAAAAAGTGAACTTTCGGTGAATAAGAAGAATAGAATAGAATATAGAATTTAGGCCAGAGGCCAAGCGCTGGGACCTACGAGGGTCATTCAGCGCTGAAAACTGAAACTGACAGTAAAAAGGTTTGAAAGGCGTAACAGGAGGAAAGCCTATAGCAGTGGCTGTTGCAATAAACATCAATTGTTAGGCGAGATGGCAAGATGGAAGAAAGAGGTTATGAACGGGGGTACAGTAAAAGGAATGAAAGGGGTTGCAGTAAGGGGCCTGAGGAAGAAACGCTGCGGAGAACTATAGTTCCTCATTGGAGCGGTCGAGATCGTACTCGGCTAGCACTCTGCTGGGCCCGCGTTCGACTCTCCGGCCGGCCAATGAAGAATTAGAGGAACTCCCGTTGCTAGGTGACCAACTGGTTCCTAGCCCCGTAAAATAAGTCTAATCCTTCGGGCCAGCCCTAGGAGAGCTGTTAATCAGCTCAGTGGTCTGGTTAAACTAAGGTATACTTAACCTTGCAGAGAACTGTGAGTCAAGCCTGCAGTGTACCGTGTGAGGATCACTGACAACACTAACCTCCCCCCCCCAACCAAAGAGGAAACACTGTCACTTATGCTATCGAACTGTATTAAGTTTTGTCCACCACTGACAGATGCCGTCTGAACAGGATGCGAGGCAGAACGACTTCTGAAAGAGAGTTTGAGAAAAGTTAACGAGGCGAGTGGAGCGTCAAATCTTCAGTAGCTGAATGGGAAGAATTGAATACAGAATTTAGGCCAAAGGCCAAAGCACTGGAACCAATGAGGTCATTCAGCGCTGAAACTGAAACTGACATTCAAAGTTTGAAAGGTGGGGAAAACCTAACAGCCGCACTGTGAATCAACTGTTTGGAGAAGGTGGAAAGTAAGATGGAAGAACGAGAATATGAAAGGAGGTACAGTAAAAGGAACGGAAGGAGTTGCAGCTAGGGGCGGCCGAAGGCACGCTGCCAAGACACCTTAAGTAATACCTAAACTGCACCGCATGAGGTGCACTGACGGCACTAACCCCTGCGGGAAAATGGAATTTTGTGACAAAGGAATGGGAAATACAGCGATTACAAGAGTGGGTGGACAGCAGAATGCACTGAGAGTATAAAATCCTAATTTAAATGCCTGGAGGTGATTAGAGCAATAAAATGGTCGAAGTCCCTTGTTCTTCTTCTCCTCAGCTTAATAACCAGTCGGGGTCGCTGTTTTCAAAGAGCCTCCTCCAGTCGTTTCTATCTCTGAGTGGCTCATTTTGTCCTCCTTCTTCTTCTTCTTCTCAGCCTAATCCCTAGTCAGAGACGCTGTTTTCAAAGAGCCTCCTCCAGCCGTTTCTATCTTTGAATGGCTCATTATATCCTCATTTTTCTTCTTCTCAGCTTAATCCCTAGTCGGGGACGCCGTTTTCAAAGAGCCTCCTCCAGCCGTTTCTATCTTTGAATGGCTCATTATATCCTCATTTTTCTTCTCAGCCTAATCCCTAGTCGGGGACGCTGTTTTCAAAGAGCCTCCTCCAGCTGTTTCTATCTTTGAATGGCTCATTTCATCCTCCGTTTCTTCTTCTCAGCTTAATCCCTAGTCGGGGCCGCTGTTTTCAAAGAGCCTTCTCCAGCTGTTTCTATCTTTAAACGGCTCATTTCAAAACAAGAGTTTAACGGATGGATGCCTTTCCTGACTTCAACCCTCCCTATTTATCCGAGCTTGGGACTGGCACTGAATTGGGCTTGCTTGCTAAACCCCCACACCCAACGCCCAACGTGGCTAGTATACTGACCAAAAACTCCTGCTAAAGAAATACCAAGCCTAAGAGGAAAGGACGAGATATGAGAACAAGTCAAGTTGAATCTATGATTGGTGTAAAGACAAGATTTTTTGGTAAATATCATCAGCTTGAAATATAGGTCTTCTAAAACATTTATTTACTTATTCATTAATTTATCTGTTATTCTAATAACTGATCTCCCCTTTCTGCATTTCCCTTTACCTTCTGTTACTTCTTTCGAATGAACACCTTAATATTGTTTGGAAGCTTGAATTTCAAGTCAATGGCCCCTTTGGTGGGCTTGTTCCATATGAATAGCCGTCACCTTCTGAACAATAATAATAATAATAATAATAATAATAATAATAGTGAAAAGTATTTTAGCTCCAGAATCTTTAACTACAAAAGAAACAGAGGTAATAAGTAGAAAGCAAGAGACACTGATGCAGTTACCTTCATTCAGACCAGACTGTGCAACCTCATGATTTGAAAGCATTAGAAAGTATGGGAGAGAATTCTGAAGATAAGGACGAAAATTATGCATTGTGAAGAGACATTTTTGTCATCGCAGGTTATGTTGACATATGTAAGGCGGTTATCCACAGATTTGGGTTCTGTCAGAGCATTGGTTCTTGATTTTGTTTGCCTTGCGCCCCCTTCTGCATTATGTATAGATTCCCACGCCCCCCTCCCCCTGAAATTTTTGCCAACCATAACAATAAAAGACAATTCATAAACAAGATCTGAAGTAAAAACTGACTTATATTATTAATTTCTGGTACGTTTTGAGATAATGATTAGAAAACATATGGGAGCAGTGATAATATTTTTTGGGCAATTTTGCAATTAACATCACAAAATTCAAATACTAATAGGCACCAGCCGGCACCCATGCTTGCGGTCGCCTTGGAAGCTTCTAGCACCCCCCCCCAAGTTTAAGAATCACTGTGTAAGAGGAAGAGTTAAAGCTAAGATAGAGGGGCCTTCGGACTAACGGACTGTAATCCATCAGAGGTCCACAAGCGAATTCAAATATATGCAATTAAGAGATATATACAGATACACAATTACGCACACACGCATATATATACATACACATAATACATATACAGTATATATATACATATATATTTATATAAAACATATCCGCTTATTTCCTGAGACACAACAATACCAAACAATCGCAAGGAACTTTATAAAGGTCTGCGTCTCACCGGCCGACATACTCCGGCGAACATGAATCGCGAATAAGCCCCAATATTATTCATGAAGGACCTTCAACTGCCTCCATTTATCTTTGGACAAATTCCTGCAATAAAACTCTCTCTCTCTCTCTCTATTCTGGAGGTGAACGTCACGCTTGCAGAGTGCCTTCGCTTCACAACTAAATTGCTTTTGCACGCATGTGTATATATGTATGTAAATACATATATATATATATAATATATGTGTTTTTTATAAATAAATATATATCATATATATGTGTGTATCTATATATATGTGTATATACACATATATATGTGTATAAATAAATCACGAAAATATGGAACGTGATGAATATATAGATATAGACAAAATCCACGAACGAAAGAGAAACAATGGAATGCTGCAAGGCCTTTCGACTGATAGTCCTTTACTTAGCTGACTAAGTAAAGGGCTATCAGTCGAAAGGCCTTGCAGCACGCCATTGTTTCTCTTTCCTTCGTGGATTTTGTCTTTTATATATATATATATATATATATATATATATATATATATATATATATATATATATGTGTGTGTGTGTGTGTGTGTGTGTGTGTGTGTGTGTGTGTAATATATTCAGATATCTTTTCCATTCAACTTCAAGCCGTTTCCCTACCAGCTACCATCGGGTGGCACTAAAAAAAAATCGCAACTGCTTCTGTCACATTCGCACGTTAAAAGTTGACTCGTGGATGAACCCACTGTGCAGAACACTTCCACAACATAAGCTCTTCAAAAGTGACGTTAATTTTACACAAAAGTTACAGTTTATGCTTTGACACTCCCTAAGCAAATTAACATATTGCCATTTGGCAAAATAATTTTTCTATGAAATAATGGCAAATGTGATCTGTTCTTTTGCTCTGTTCACTCGGAAAATGTGAAAAGAGGATAGAGTTGGGTGGTTTAGAGCCATTCCTTTTACTGTACTTCCATTCATATTCTTTTTCTTCCACTTTACTATCAACCCTCTTTTAACTACTGTTTGATAATGCAACCTTTCAAACTTTTTTTTTACCGAGGTTTCCTTTTCAGCGTTGAATGACCTCGTAGGTCCCAGCGCTTGGCCTCTGGCGTAAATTCTACATTCTATTCTCACAGTGTCAGTCATTAGAGGACTAACCTTACTTGAAGGTAAACCGGTACAAACCTTGAAGTGATAAAATTCGCTTTAGGAATTATTTGTTGCAAAATGCGTCACTCTCCCTTTATGTCCTATAAATAGAGAGAGAGAGAGAGAGAGAGAGAGAGAGAGAGAGAGAGAGAGAGAGAGAGAGAGAGAGAATATACAATTTAGGCCGAAGGACAAGCGCTGGGTCCTATGAGATCATTCAGCGCCGAAACGGAAATTGACAGTAAAAGGTCTGAGAGGTGTAACAGGAGGAAAACCTCACCGTTGCACTAAGAAACAATTGTTAGGAGAGGGTGGAATGTAAGATGGAAGAGAATATGCAAGGAGGTACATTAAAAGGGGTTGTAGCTAGGGGCCGAAGGCACGCTGCAGAGACCCTTAAGTAATGCCTACGCTACCCACCTACCGGGACTAAATAATAGAGAAGTTGAACAGCAAGACTGAACAAAGGCAGGCAACTTACAAAGCTAAAGAGTGGGTGCAGCTAGGGAGCGGAAGGGACGCTGCATACGCCTTTCTGCAATGCCTACGGTGCACTGTCGGCATTAAACCAATACCAGACATGAGAAGTATCCCTATTCTTCCTTCGTTAGAAATTTAGTACATTCCCAGTTTTAATAACACTTAACTTTCCCAACTTTAAAATTGGATATTTCTTCATTTCAATTCCACTAACACTAGGATACCTGTGCATGAATGAAATGCAATTCTCAGAGATGCAGAGGCCTCTGTTGCTTTATTTATATTCTACCAAAAACTGAGTCAAACACCCCTCTGTACATAATCTTAAATCAAGCTTTAATTCGAACACTCATTCTTTTATTTGTCAATACTTTCATTCTTTGGTTTGTCAGTAGTTTCATTCTTTCATTTCTCAATACTTTCATGCTTTGGTTTGTCAATACTTTCATTTTTTTTATTTGTCAGTACTTTCATTCCTTGATTTGTCAATACTTTCATTTCATTGCTTTCATTCTTTGATTTGTCAAGACTTTCATTCTTTGATTTCTCAATACTTTCATTCTTTGATTTGTCAAGACTTTCATTCTTTGATTTCTCAATACTTTCATTCTTTGATTTGTCAATACTTTCTTCATTCCCTGATTTGTCAATACTTTCATTCTTTTATTTGTCAATACTTTCATTTCAAAACTCTCATTCTTTGATTTGTCAATACTTTCATTCTTTGGTTTGTCAATACTTTCATTTTTTTGTCAATACTTTCATACTTTGATTTGTCAATACTTTCATTCTTTGATTTGTCAATACTTTCATTCTTTGATTCGTCAATACTTTCATTCTTTTATTTGTCAGTACTTTCATTTCAATACTTTCATTCTTTGATTTATCAATACTTTCATTCTCTGATTTATCAATACTTTCATTCTTTGATTTGTCAATACTTTCAGTCTTTGATTTGTCAATACTTTCAGTCTTTGATTTGTCCATACATTCATTCTTTGATTTGTCAGTACTTTCATTCTTTGATTTGTCAATATTTTCAGTCCTATTGATTTGTCAATACTTTCATTCTTTGATTTGTCCAGAATTTCATTCTTTGAGTCGTCAGTACTTTCTTTTATTTGTCAATACTCTCATTCTTTGATTTGCCAATACTTTCACTCTTTTATTTGTCAGTACGTTAATACTTTTATTTGTCAGTACTTCAATACTTTCATTCTTTTATTTGTCAATACTTTCACTCTTGTGTTTGTCAGTACTATAATACTTTCTTTTATTTGTCAATACTTTCACTCTTTTATTTGTCAGTACTTTAATACTTTCATTCTTTGATTTGTCAATACTTTCACTCTTTATTTGTCAGTACTTTAATACTTTCATTCTCTTATTTGTCAACACGTTCTTCTTTTTGCTATGGAAAATTCAACGGATGTCAAACTTCCAACACATGACATCAGGTGGTGAAATCAAGAACGCCTCACCCTAATTACAACTGCGTTTCAGTTATATATCTTCTGGATCAGGGAAAATTACTGTCGCCGTGTTATCGAGTCACACAATCTCCATCTCTGTCGCACGACGGAGGCACAATGCAATCTTCTATTTCTCTATTCGCTGGCTTACGCTGACTCGAACACAAACATTTCTACAGACAGATCACAAATGCAAATATTTATGTATAAATATACGTACTGTCTTCTATCAATGTATACACAACGACATTTCAGAATGTCACTGAATAAAATATACGTACTGCCTTCTATCCATGTATACACAATGACATTTCAGGATGTTACTCTATATAAAATATGTATATAAAGGTTGCATGTATACACAATGACATTTCAGGATGACATAAAAAGATATGTACAGTATATTATGTATGTATATGAAGGTTGCTATAGCGTTTTCCAGATGACATAAAAATATATATATATTGTATATATATATATATATATATATATATATATATAATATATATATATATATATATATATAATATATTTATATATATATACAACAAATTTTGCTCCCTCGACAGCAGTGGGTATATAAAGTTAAGTAAGTGACGGCTGAGGATCATAAATTTAGTTCATATTCCGACCACGGGAAAAGTAACTGACTTTGGCTGAGGCTTGAAAATTCTGAGAAGTTCATATATGTATATATATGTGTGTATATATATATATATATATATATATATATATATATATATATATATATATACATAATCATGTGTATATACATGTGTATATGTACATATGTATATGTGTTTATACGTGCCAACGCATGCATAAAATTAGCCAAAAGAATAAGCTTTAAAAATAAGCAAATATTTACTAAGGAAGTTAAATTTTTTTAGAATTTCTATGACTGAAGTCGATCATAAGAAGATTTACGGATCAAGTAGATCATAACGTCAGAGAGAGAAGAGAGAGAGAGAGAGAGAGAGAGAGAGAGAGAGAGAGAGAGAGAGAGAGGGAGGCTGGCTGATCAAATGCAGGCTCCCTGGCGATGCAGCTGTCAAAGAGAGAGAGAGAGAGAGAGAGCCAAAACCTGCAACTTAAGAGAGAGAGAGAGAGAGAGAGAGAGGGTGGGCCAAGAGAAACCTGCAACCAAAAAAGAAAAAGAAAGAGAGAGAGAGAGAGAGAGAGAAGAGAGAGAGAGAGAGAGAGAGAGAGAGAGAGAGAGAGTTTGGAATCTGCTTTCTGGACCTCCGCCAAATGCACCAATACCGACAGACTCTTCTAGAAGTGGACACCCCCACCCACCCCCATCCCCGTCCCCCTATCCAGCCCACCCCTTCGTCTCGTTCCCCTCCCGTTCCCTCCAGCTTCCGCCTTTTCCCGTGCCTCGGCCTTTTGAAATTAAGCCGTGGTCCTGAAACCCCCACTCAATTAGACTTTTACATTTATCTCTTCAGTTTATCGCATTACGAGCCAAAGCGCCCACTTTTCTCCTAGAGAAGAGAGAGAGAGAGAGAGAGAGAGAGAGAGAGAGAGAGAGTAGGTTCTAATTCATGCCATATACCAAGATAGTAAATTATTCTGTAGCGGCTTCAGTTAATGGATATTATGAGAATGAGTCCCACAGTACAGTGTTTAGGTTCACTGTACAAGAGAGAGAGAGAGAGAGAGAGAGAGAGAGAGAGAGAGAGAGGTTCTAATTCATGCCATATAGCCAAAATCGTAAATTATTCTGTAGCGGCTTAATTTAATGGATATTACGAGAATGCGTCCCACAGTAAAATGTTTAGGTTCACTTTAAAATTATTCTTAATTCACCACATTACCTAAACTAAGCTAAACCTATTGGCTACTGGAACGGAAAACATTAATTGATCCACACAGCAACAGCAAAGACAACATCAACAAATAAAGCTACGATGATTCGAAATCCACATAAAAAAGGCACCGGAAGATTTACATTGTTGAAAACTAAAGTTCTTTGGCCTTTTTACAAGTCCATGTTTTCGTAGGTTTTTTTTCTCTTTCAGGAACACTGACGACCAACTGTCAGATCGAATCAATTCAGATCACTAAGTCATATCACTCTGTTTATTTACGCTTAAGAACGTTGGTCTAAATCATTCTTTCCAGTTCAAGAGGTTGCTGACGAACAATAGCTAAAAAGTCCTTTATTCCTCAGAGAATGTCGTGCTGTGGGAACTTCAAAATTCAAGCGAAGATGCAATGCATTAGTACCCTAAGACTATTCTACTTGCACTTTAATACATTTTTAACTCTCTATCTATTTATTAATCTATTTTTTCTTTTTTAATAAGTGGGATCTCTTCTTTCTGTATTCCCCCTTATTTCCAAATTCTTTGGAAGTTTCTTGAATTTCAAGTCAATGGCCCTTGTGGTGGGCAAATTCCATATGAGTAGGTTTCATCTACTGAATAATCTTCTATAATAATGAAATCCGTGTGGATCGTTCTTGTTTGTCGGCCCTGGGTGGGGTGGGGTAGGTAGTGGATGGGGAGAGTAGGGGAGACATGACACATCCGCCCTCCTCCTGCAAACCTGTTTGTCCGCCCAGGATGGATTGGGGTAGGTAGGGGATTGGGAGGGTAGGGGAGACATAACGGGCAGAGCTGGGCTTCAGCTCAGTGTAGCGCACGCCATCAAGCTTGTAATAATAATAATAATAATAATAATAATAATAATAATAATAATAATAATAATAATAATAATAATAATAATAATTAAATACAACTAGAAAGGAAAAATCCCACATCAGCCCACTGATACAACTACACAGAAATCTCATCAGAAATTTTTCGAACCTCTTCCCAGACTTATATGTAAATTGAAATATAATAATTAGGCCGAAGGCTAAGCGGTGGGACCTATGAGGTATTTCAGCGTTGAAAATAATGTTGAAGCAACTGTTAGGAGAGGTGGAAAGTTAGATGAAAGAAAGATAATATGAACGGAGGTACAGTAAAAGGAATGAAAGGGGTTGCAGCTAGGGGACGAAGGGACACTGCAAAGAACCTTAAGTAATGCCTACAGTGCATTGCATAAGGTGCAATGATGGCACTACCCCCGTAAAAGTGTCAGCAACTTATACTTCCATCTATCTTAATTTTTTCACTTCCATCAAATAATGATTAGGTATACCTTCAAGCACTCCACTTGCATAAATCACCCTCCAGTCTGCTTTGCATATAACCTAGAATAAACTTCCACTCCATTTTCTCTTTCCCAAGTTTATTTTTTCTTTGGGAACCATGTATTTCCAACAAGCAATCCCCTTTTTAAACATATTTTTACTAAACTCTCTCCATTCTCATTTCCTCCACATACTCCGTAACTGACCACAAATACATAATTTTCACACCTACTTTTCCATCAGCCTTACCTATCAAAACCAACCTTCCACGCTCACCAAACCACCCCACAAGGTACGGACTCAAACTCTCCCAAAAACACTTACCCTTACTCTTTTCCAACCCTGGCCCACGCACTTTCACTATCATAAATCTCTCAAGAAATACTCAGTGTTACTGATACTATCCTGAAACCAATGCATTTTCACTCTAGCTCTAAGACATTCAACTACCTAAGGCACAATCACCCATGTCCTTGCCATTCCTGTACAAACTGGCTGTTCACATTGGCCTCTAGCCCGATCCCACAACATCCAGCTTTCTCCCCTTAAACAGTCAGGTATTAATAAATTTTTCACCTTCTGCACCCCATCCATGCACATTAAAAACCCTAAAACGAATGATCCTGTTTCTTTTCTGGCTCTTATCACAAAGATACAGGGTATGGGATGACATATGCCATATCCAAGGACATATAGTGACATTTACACCTTGCAACACAGCAAGGATGCTTCTACGACACCCCAGCATTCCACGGTAGAATGTGTCATTGTTACTGATCTATTGTAAAGAGGCTCATCCGCCATTTAGGAGGCTTTTCTTCCTCTCCAAGGGATACACAACCCTTCACGAGGAACATCTGAGTGAGAAAGTGAGAGAATGAGAGTCAGCATCTGAGGTTCAGCACTTTCAACCAACTCAGCAGCAAGTAATCAAACACAGGATGGATGTGTCTGGTCTCCTAAATTTCCCATACACTCGTCGAAACACGATGACTTACTTGTAAGCATGTACGCAATTGTTTTCTTTTACTATATGGATAATGTGCTTGTCTGCGTGTACTAATGTATTCAACAAGATGCCATTCAGAGAGAGATTTAATTTTCAAAAACGTAAAAATAAGCATATAAAACGTGACTGAGTCTGATTTCATACGTGAATCATTTCACTGATTATCTGTAAAATGTGGCAGTAGTCACTGAAAAAATATATGTATGATATTCAGCGTTGGTTCAAATCATATCTACTTCTTTCCCCTCTATGTCAAATACCGTTTCTCTCTCTCTCTCTCTCTCTCTCTCTCTCTCTCTCTCTCTCTCTCTCTCTCTCTCTCTCTCTCTCTCGTTATCAAACTTCTTACTGAAGGGTGATGTTTCATGGGAACTAATTAACTCCTTCAGAAAAAGGTTACATTTGCTCCTCAGTCGATATGCTTTCTCTCTCTCTCTCTCTCTCTCTCTCTCTCTCTCTCTCTCTCTCTCTCTCTCTCTCTCTCTCTCTCATTCAGCCTCTTCCCTCTCCTTCTCCAATGAAAACAATGACAGCAGCAGCCGTGTTAATGCTTGCCAAGGGACATCGCCAAAGAACCAGGACATGTGTACAGTCTTGAGACTTCATTGACAGATGCAGTCGATAGCTACTGTCGTTGTCATAAGAGTGAAGATCTAAAAAAAACAGCTAATGCACACGTTGATAAGAACCATACCGGTAGGGGATAGGGGGTAAAGGGAGGGGAGAGGGGGAGAAAAGAGAAGGTCGAGTGCATTACAGTAGCCATACCGAAGCGCATTACTGGACAGGATGCGACACAGACGGGCCAATTCAACCGGGTCAACAATTCACTGGTCGTTTAAATCAGGTCGCCGCCAGGTCGCAAGAGGCGCCGCTTTCTATGTCGTACAGTGTACACGTTTCAAAAACGTGGATCGTCTAATTACAAACTACATCTACGTCTAACTTTTTTCTCGCATTCTCGGGTCATTCTATGCCCTATTTTATCCCTCCATCTGTACAGTGTGGAATATAGAATTTTGGCCGGAGGTCAAGCGCTGGGACCTATGAGGTCATTCAGCGCTGAAACGGAAACAGACGACGATGCAAAGGTCTGAAAGGTTTGACAGGGGGGGGGGGAAACCTCGCACTTGCAATGTGAAACAATTATTGTTGGAGAGAGCGGAAAGTCTGATGGAAGAGAGACTATGAACGGAGGTACAATAAGTGGAATGAAAGAGGTTGCAGCTAGGGGCCGAAGGGAGGCTGTCAAGACCCTTAAGTAATGCTACCCCCTCTGGCCTCTATCTATATATACATTAAACACCGACAGAAACATGAATGCTAATCTGATACTTTCCCATTAGCATACCTCAACGCGGGTTTTATTCACATTATTCATCTGAACACTTTCAACATGCTACCTTATATATTATACACCCAGCATACTTGATATTCAAAACAGAGAGTCCGCATCAAATCCACCATAGGTCCTTTGGTACACGTACAGCAGGTCCGGAGTTTTTCTTTTTCTTCTCAAAACTTCCACTGATGTTTCAGAGCAAATGCTTCATCCATAAAAACTCTTTGTGACTAAATCCATAACTGTTCTTTCTTCATAAACCCTGATCTCTGTCATCCTTGTTCAATCAAAACACTTTCAAGCATGTATCCTGGTATTCTAAGAACAGCTGTGACCGTTTAACTTTTACAGTCTCTTTTTTACTCTTTTACAAAGGGTTAATTCATTCCTTCGTTCCCTCTCGAACCTCTCCTCTGTTTACTATTATCAATCCCAAACACCCTTCCATCCTTCAACTTTCTAACTGTTCTCTTTACGTCATCAACAGATCGACACAGAATTGCATTCATCAGGCAGAAAGTCTCTTCATTTGGTCTTCCTGTTCCTTTACGAAATTTAAAATTTCACTATCTTACCATCCACTTCTTGTCAAATTTATTTGCCTCTTTTGCGCTTGTACACTTAGGTAGTCACTACTCCTGGACCATACCCCCTCCCAACCTATTCGAACAACACACGAGTTCCCACTACTGTGTCGTTCTTTAATTTATATATGCACACCCTTTTATTCTCCATTTGCCTCAGTCATATAATGACCAGATATACCTCCAGATACTCCTCTTCCCACCCCTACATACCTGCTATTTACTCCTCCATATCGTCAGTTTTAAAACAAAAACCCTAACGAACAAGTTCTTTCCTCAATACATCTTTCCTAATTATTCTTGTGAACCGTTTTTCCTTTAAATCGCATTCTTAAGGTAATCAGTACCTTTTCAGAAAACAATTCTACTATCTGCCTTCATTCATAAACACTTCAGGCATTGACACTCTACCAACGACTCTACCTTTCCCTATCACAAGCTTTTTCATTCAAATCACTCAGCACAACCACCCTTATTTCCCGTAACCAGGCTTGATATGGGCCAAGAATCTCCCGGTAATTCCTTTAATTTTTTTTTACTTCCATACCTACGGCCAACACATTAAATTAAACATCTGGTTCTGTTGCCTTGATTTCCAACAGGACAGTGTTAACCTTTTCACTCAAAATACCTAAGAATATTAATGACCTTTATCTGGATAAAGCAGCTTTGGCTTTATGTAGATAAGAATAGAATAGAATGTAGAATTTAGGCCAAAGACCAAGCGCTGGACCATATGAGGTCATTCAGCGCTGAAAGGGGAATTGACAGTAAGAAGGTTCGAAAGATGTAACAGGGGAAAGTCAGATAGAAGGAAGAGAATGTGAATGGAGGTACAGTAAAATGAATGAAAGAGGATGCAGCTAGGGGCCAACGGGACGCTGCAAAGACAATTAAGCAATGCCTCTCAGGCTTTGCAGCCTCATACCAGCCCAAAATGACACACTGATTTAGGCTAAGTTTCCCCAGAGTAGCAACAAAAAAGGCCTTCTTATCCTCAAATATTTTATATGTAATAATAATATCTATTGCTACATAATACTACTCCTAGACATCCAGTCACGTGGATATGAATTCAACATTTTCGACCAAATTCACAAGTTCCTCGGTGGTTGAGTCGGTAGAGTTGTCGGCTAGCACTCTGCTAGGCCCGAGTTCGAGTCTCCGGCCAGCCACCAATGAAGAATTAGATGAATTTATTTCTGGTGATAGAAACTCATTTCTCAGTTTAATGTGGTTAGGATTCCACAATAAGCTGTAGGTCCCGTTGCTAGGTAATCAACTGGCTCTTAGCCACGTAAAATAAGTCTAATCCTTCGGGCCAGCCCTAGGAGAGCTGTTAACCAGCTCAGTGGTCTGGTTAAACTAAAGTATGCTTAACTTCGACCAAATTCTCAATAATTCAGCATAATCTGAAATACTGTACACAAAATTAAAAGCTAATTACTTGAAAATGAAAATTGCTTCGCAGATACAAGCTCAGGAGGAAATGTGGTCAGTGAATAACTCTGGTACATACACAGGCAGTTGCTATCATTCATTAACAACATTCATCGGAATTTGGAAGTGAGTTATCAGCATTTGGACAAAAAACTTTAGATGAAGACTGATTACCTAGCGATGGGCTTACAAACAAATTACAATTAATAATGTACTAACGCATGAAGATAAAGTGTATCTATTATTTCTAAATGCCTTAATTACTGTAATTCAGTTAGATTACAAAGGAGGGAAGTAGTTATCAAACATCCGAAATGAAAACATGAGGAAATGGGGTAGTAGTATTCGGGCATTGGCTTTGCAACGGCTCCCAAACATCGTGAGGAAAAGTGGTGGTAGTAGTAGTACAAGTAGTATTGACGTATTGGCTTTGCAGTGGCTCCCAAACATCGTGAGGAAAAGTGGTGGTAGTAGTACAAGTAGTACTAGGGTATTGGCTTTTGCAACGGCTCATAAACAACATAAGGAACAGGGGGTAGCAGTATTAGGGCATTGGTTTTCCAACGGCTCCCAAACATCGTGAGGAAAAGTGGTAGTAGTAGTAAAGAAGTATTGAGGTATTGGCTTTGCAACGGCTCCCAAACATCGTGAGGAAAAGGGGTAGTAGTAGTACAAGTTGTATTGGGCATTGGCTTTGCAACGGCTCCCAGACATCGTGAGGAAAAGAGGTAGTAGTAGTACAAGTAGTATTGGGCATTGGCTTTGCAACGGCTCATAAACGTAAGGACAAAGGTACTAGTATCAGTAGGGGGATTTGCCTTTGCAACGGCTCATAAGCAACATATGGAAAAGAGGCAGTAGTAGCGCGGTAGTAGTAAATTGTCTTTGCAACGGCTCATAAAAAATTAAGGAGAAGAGTGATGGTAGCAATAAGGTGGGACTTTTCTTTGCAACGGCTCATAAACAACGCAAGGAAAAAGAGTACAGTCTAACACAGAGCCACCAGAATTTAGCAGCACTGCTCCCATAACCAACAGGCAAGAAAGAGGCCAGGGGTCATACGAACTCAGAAGGAAATTTATTCAGCGAGAACATATATTTGTTGGGTCTTAACCAAGCACATAAAACAACGACGGGGGAGCCCAGGATTTGCTACACCGTAAACAAACCACGTAAACACGAAAATGTTTTTCACGGTTAGGAAAAGACGTGATGTGCATGTTTGTGTGCGTTTGCATATATCTTTACGTGCAGAGTTGTGTGCTGGCATGCGTATGTATAAATACACAATAAACACTCACACAGACATATACAGTATACTGTATATATATATATATATATATATATATATATATATATATATATATATATATATACATATACATATATACATTATATATTATATGCATCGCAAACAAAAATATTAATTGCCAAACATAAGCTCCAAGATCTCAAAGCAGAAACTTACTAATCAACATTAAAAAAAAAAAAAGCCGAAACGTACATCAAAACAGCGTCTCTATTTTCTTGCTCGACGGGGAACTCTGCCAGTCGATCTGAATCTTGTTTATGACTCGACACACACAGCCACAGACCCCATGGCAATAACAAGCTATCAGAAAGCGAGGCCAATGACTTTCCTTTCGGCTTTAGATAACAACAAAGTGTTCGTGTATGAGAGAGAGAGAGAAGAGAGAGAGAGAGAGAGAGAGAGAGAGAGAGGGCTGTGAAGCTTTCCTTTTCAGCTTCGAATAACAACAAAGTGTTCGTGTATGAAGAGAGAGAGAGAGAGAGAGAGCCAATGACTTTCCTTTCAGCACAGATAACAACAAAGTATTCGTGAGAGAGAGAGAGAGAGAGAGAGAGAGAGAGAGAGGCCAATGACTTTCCTTTCGGCTTCAGATAACAACAAAGTGTTCGTGTATGAGAGAGAGAGAGAGAGAGAGAGAGAGAGAGCCAATGAGCTTTAGAGAGAGAGAGAGAGAGAGAGAGAGAGAGAGGCCAATGACTTTCCTTTCGGCTTTAGATAACAACAAAGTGTTCGTGTATGAGAGAGAGAGAGAGAGAGAGAGAGAGAGAGAGAGAGAGAGAGAGAGAGAGAGGCCAATGACTTTCCTCTCAGCTTCAGATAACAACAAAGTGTTCGTGTATGAGAGAGAGAGAGAGAGAGAGAGAGAGAGAGAGAGAGAGAGAGAGAGAGAGAGAGAGAGGCCAATGACTTTCCTCTCGGCCTCAGAAAACAACAAACTCTTCCTGCATATGAGAGAGAGAGAGAGAGAGAGAGAGAGAGAGAGAGAGAGAGAGAGGCCAATGACTTTCCTCTCGGCCTCAGATAACAACAAACTCTTCTTGCATATGAGAGAGAGAGAGAGAGAGAGAGAGAGAGAGAGAGAGAGAGAGAGAGAGAGAGAGAGAGAGAGAGAGAGAGAGAGAGAGAGAGAGAGAACGAGTCTTGATATCTTTCTCGCTTTTTCTCCAGATGTTAACTATTTTACCAAACTGAACTAATCTGATCAAACTTTTATATTATTAAACACAAAAATCCAAGTAGGTCAAGCACTTGGATTCCATTTGTCACTGATCAATTACTGTTATTATTATTATTATTATTATTATTATTATTATTATTATTATTGTTATTATTATTATTATTATTATTATTATTATTATTATTTTTATTATTATTATTGTGTAAACTCTTAATGCCGAGAACGGGAGGAACTTTGTATGAGGTCCACAATAATATATCTACCATCGATATATCATTGTGGATCTTATGCAAAATTATTATTATTAATTATTATTATTATTATTATTATTATTATTATTATTATTATTATTATTATTATTATTATTATTTTCTCAATTCTTCTAATAATTCGCTTTTCCTGGGCATCAACATTAGTAGCACGAAAAGCGAATTATTAGAAGAATTGAGAAAATTCAGTATAAAATCAATTCGCAAAATGCAGCCACTTTATTCAACAAAACTTGCCTCAAGGGGGTCTTCTGCCTTCGTATTATTATTATTATTATTATTATTATTATTATTATTATTATTATTATTATTATTATTATTATTATTATTATTATTATTATTAAGAAGACCCCTATTCATATGGAACAAGCCCACCACAGGGGCCACTGACTTGAAATTCAAGTTCCCAAAGAATATATTGATGTTTATTCGAAAGAAGTAACAGAGGGTAGTGAGAAATGCAGAAGAAAGATACCAGTTTTAGAAAAACATAAATTGACAAATAAAAAAAATAAAAAATAAAAGTAAATTATTATTAAAATATACAAGGAGGATTGTATCAGGGTAGTATACATGCAAATATATATCATTTAGCCTTTTGTTCTTTCTCACAGAAATAAGTGTTATCTTAATAGATAACACTTATTTCTTCTGTAGTTATCTAAAGACCGGCGTTCAAAAAAATCACCTTCTGCTTAATTAGGAAGCACATAGATAGCCTAGTTACTACATCAAAAACTCCGTCACAATACAATATACAATTTAGGCCGAAGGTCAAGCGCTGGAACCTATGAGGTCATTCAGAGCTGAAAGGAAAATTGCGAGTAAAAGGTTCGAAAAGTGTAACGGGAGGAAAACCTCAAAGCAGTTGTTCCACGAAACAATTGTTAGGAGAGGGTGGAAAGTTAGATGGAAGAAAGAGAATATGAACGGAGGTACAGTAAAAGGAATGAAAGGGGCTGCAGCTAGGAGCCTAAGGAAGGTACTAACCACGCCCCCCACCCACCCTCCCGCCTTTCTTGTCTTCACTCTTTGTGGCCTGTGAGAGAATTTGGACAGAAAATATTTCTGGCACTCCAACAGGGAACCTATTGGTCGGTATCTATTGAGCGAAAGACCCTGTATGCCTTACAGTACAGTTTTATCAGGACACCCAGCGCTGGTCTTCTGCACAGAATACATGGCGCTTTAACTGGTGACCCAAATGGAAGAGTGAAACTCGCAAAACAGTTTTGTATTTTTGTATTTTTGTATTTTCGTGTCTCTGGCTTTTGTGACCTGTCAGTAACATCAATTGTTCAGTGGCAGTAGCAAAACAACGGCGTGTGTTCATATTGGCATAAAGGTTAAAAGGGTTTTTTTTTTGTTTGCTTGTTTTCGAAATACAGAAAAGGAGGGAGGGGGAGGGGGCGAGTGGGGTGCTATCGTTTGAATGCTCAATGAACAGCTCTGAAAAATATTTTGGTATTAAAGGGCGTAGAACATACAAAAATGAAAAGACCTTTTTTTTCTTAGATAAAAGATCAGTAACAAGTATAGTCAAAGAAAAAGTAACAATATATATATATATATATAAAATATATAATATATATATATATATATATATATATATATATATATATATATATATATATATATATATATGTTTGTTAGTATATCACGTTCATACCCGCAGGCATGCACAAACATGCATACATATATACGCAGAAAGACAACAGAGTAAAAACGCATATACTGACGCTCGCATAAACACACAAACACGCACGCAGTCACACACACATCGACCTTTCAGAAGGACGCCAGCACTGAAGAAGCCAGACCACGAGAAACACAGAGAGAAACAAAAAGTAAAAATAAAAACGAAAAAAAAATAAAAAGAGAAGACATTCCAGCATACCAGCGACCCACTCAGAAAAAAACGGAGGAATCTGAAAGTGGAACATCTCCAGGGCTTCGTTAAACTTCGCAGCCCAGTTATCAACATCAACATCGTAGCCAGTGTAAACTCATAAGAGAGAAACACAGCCTCTCTCTTGCGTCACGGGTTACCCAAGGGTAAACGACTGTCACCAAATGGGGTTGTCGTGTTCTCCTAAGGATACGTCGGCCTGCTAACAAGTGGCACTGTCTTCAGCATATTCTACTATGACACACACACACACACACATACACACATACAAACACACACACACACGCACACGTAATGCATAAACACTTTACGCCTAATGTCTAGCTATTATGATAATATGGAATCTGACGGATTCCAGAAATGGGTTCACTGTTGAGAGGGCTAGGAAGACATCAGAGAGAGAGAGAGAGAGAGAGAGAGAGAGAGAGAGAGAGAAGGGGGATGATGATATAAATGGAGAACAAGCACAGTCAATTATTCTGTGAAAGCCAAACTGTTCAATAGTTGGCAGAGAGAGAGAGAGAGAGAGAGAGAGAGAGAGAGAGAGAGAGAGAGAGAGAGAGAGAGAGAGAGAGAGCCCATTTGGTCGGTTCAAAAGAGAGGCATCCATATGAGACATGTCTTCATTACAACATGTTGGGTTGTAGAATGCCCAGACAAAACAATCCTTAAGATTGTAACAACTTCTGACATCAGTATAAGCAGAGAGAGAGAGAGAGAGAGAGAGAGAGAGAGAGAGAGAGAGAGAGAGAGAGAGAGAGAGAGAGACCCATTTGGTCGGCTCAAAAGAGAAGCAACTATATGCAACACGTCTTCATTACAACATCAAGGAATTTGATGGGATCGCCCAGACAAAACAGTCCTTAAGGTTGTAACAACTTCCGACCTCAGCATAAGCAGAGAGAGAGAGAGAGAGAGAGAGAGAGAGAGAGAGAGAGAGAGAGAGAGAGAGTTAACTGACCAAAGGCCACGCAACTCAAAATCTAATTAAAACGGTCAGATCATTCCATTACAATGGAAATCATATCATATCTACTTAAATCAATTCAATAACTGTAGAATAAAACAGAATATAGAATTTAGGCCAAAGGCCAATCGCCGGGACCTGTAAGGTCATTCAGCGCTGAAAGGAAAAATTGAGAGGAAAAGGTTCTAGAGGTGGAACAGGAGGAAAACCTCGCAGCTGCACCAAAAACAAGTAAGGTGGAAGGATATGAATGAAGAGTACAAGAATAAAAGGGGTTGCAGCTAGGGCCCAGAGGGACGCCGCAAAGAACCTCGAGTGATGCCTACCTCAGTTAATAATTATACGTTTCAAAGCGTTACGTCTTCATGAATGGATTTTAGCACCTTTGCAGCACATTCAAAAACGAAAGAAGAAGCATCCAGCCGATGTCCAACCTTCCCTAAAAAAAAGCTTCAGTAGAACTTACTAAATCTGGTTCTACATTAGACCTATTGTCAACATGATCATCAGAATTCAGTGAACCTTTTCGTACTTTCTGTCATCCCTCTGAAGTTAATGAACATTTATCTTGAAAGCTTGAAGGTTAGTCATTTCAAATACGATTATTATTATTATTATTATTATTATTATTATTATTATTATTATTATTATTATTATTATTATTATTATTATTATTATTATTATTATTATTATTATTATTATCCTGAAGATGAACAGTGAACTTACAGAACAAACCAACAGAGGCAACTGACTTGAAATTCATTATTATTATTTATTATTATTATTATTATTATTATTATTATTATTATTATTATTATTATTATTATTCAGAAGATCAACAACATACAGAACGAACCAACAGAGGCCACTGACTTGAAATTCAACCTTCCAAAGAACACGGTGTTCACTCGAAAGAAGTATCAGAAGGTAAGGGGGAATACAGACAAAAGAGATAACTTATTTAAAAAAAAAAAAAAGAACAAATAAATTAACAAGCTAATAGAGAGAACAAAAATGTCAATTATTAAAATGCAAGGATAATACCATCAGGGCAGTAATGCCTTGCACCCTCGCTTAAACTTCTGAAGTTTCAATTCCACGACATCCTCTGGGAGACAGGAACAGGGCTACTGTGAAAAAGAAAAAACTTCCCTGGGACGATAATGTAGGCTAATTGCGATAGGTGGGAGCAACGTCTAAAATACCTTCGTCAACTTCTTCGTTTCAAAATAATGAGTCCTTGTGTTTATTAAAGGTGAATTCGGAGGCCGTTTCAATTAGCCCACCTTTACCAGTTTTAATATTAATTCATACGTTCAGATATACGCTGCATAACCAGGCATACGCGTATATCTTAGTATGACCATGTAATGGGCGGGCGCATTTATAGTGTAAGGTATAAACTACAAAAATTTTATATACATACATACAGCCATATATACACACACACACACACATATATATATATATATATATATATATATATATATATATATATATATATATATATATATATATATGTATGTATATATATACGTATGTATATATATATATATATTATAAAAATATACAGGTGTATATATACATATGCATATATATATATGTATATATATATACACACACATATATATATATATATATATATATATATATATATATATATATATATATATATATTTTATAAAAATATACAGTGTATAATACATATGCATATATAAATTATATATAATATATATATATAAATATATATATATATATATATATATATATATATATATACATATATATATACATACACATTATATATATATACACAAACTGTATGTATATATATATATATATATATATATATATATATATATATATATATATATATATATATATATATATATATATATATATATATATATATATATTGCATACTGATATATAAAAATCTTTTATAAAACTGCATAAATCATTGCAATAAAAAAATATAACAACAAACTTTATAAACAAGGAACAAAGCGCACAAAAAATTAAATGTCTCCACAAAGACATAACTACCCTCACTGGAACGGAGAAACGACCAATCTCTTCATTTTGGCCTCTGTATAATGTTGTGTGAGCCGCGGCCCATGAAACGTTAACCACGGCCAGGTGGTGGCCTATCCTATATCGCTGCCAGAAGCACGATTAGGGCTAACTTTAACCTTAAACAATATAAAAACTACTGAGGCTAGAGGGCTGCAATTTGATATGATTGATGCTTGGAGGGTGGATGATCCACACACCAATTTGCAGCCCTCTAGCCTCAATAGTTTTTAAGGGAGGAAAGAAAAAGTGCGGACGGACAGACAAAGCCGGCACAACAGTTTTCCTTTACAGAAAGAGGAAAAGAAAATATTATGACGTAAAACACCACCGTCTTGCCATGTCGTCATTCTCCCTATACATTCACCTCCTTCGCTTCCTTACCACACTCTTCTTCTTCTTCTTCTTCTTCTTCTTCTTCTTCTTCTTCTTCTTCCGAGGAGCCATCTGCAACACGAGTCTTTTCTCAGAGACTTCTCTCCGACCAGCTATGGCTCTTTGGCACGAAACGTGACGTCACGCTGACGTCATGAGGCTTCATGGCAAGGAACGGGAATGTCAAGGAGAGAGAGAGAGAGAGAGAGAGAGAGAGAGAGAGAGAGAGAGAGAGATCTACGGAAAAATAATAATAATAATGAGAGAGAGAGATAGCGAGAGAAAGAAATCTGAAGAAAAATAATATTAATAAGAGAGAGAGAGAGAGAGAGAGAGAGAGAGAGAGAGAGAGAGAGAATGCCACTTGAACTTTACGAGAACGTGGGACGAAGAGGTTGGAGCGAGGGGGGGGGGGGGACTTCATAACTGGATGCCAGTGATTAAGCAGCCTTCATAATGATGGAGTGACGACACATTTACGACAATGAAACAAAAGCGCAACGCTTGTCATCAGGGCAGAGAAAAGTCTGAAGGAAAAGTAATCACACTGACAACAGAGAGAGAGAGAGAGAGAGAGAGAGAGAGAGAGAGAGAGAGAAAATAACATTAACTAGAGAGAGAGAGAGAGAGAGAAGAAAAATCATTAAAGAAGAAAAAAAGAAAAAAAAAGAGAGAGAGAGAGAGAGAGAGAAGGAAAATAACATTAACGAGAGAGAGAGAGAGAAGAAAAATAACAAAAACGAGAGAGAGAGAGAGAGAAATAACAATAGCTACATAAATAGCGAGAGAGGTCTGAAGATATAAAAAACAATAACGAGAGAGAGAGAGAGAGAGAGAGAGAGAGAGAGAGAGAGAGAGAATGATGGCGGAACCACACCGGCGGTGTTCGCGGACCTATTACCCAATCGATAAGGAGGTGCAACAGGGCAACAGCAGGAACAGGAACAGCAAGCAACTACAAGGGAATGGCAAAGGTCGTTACTGCCTCATTGCCGCGGCAGTCACACGACGTCAAAAGGCCAAGCCCTGAGACCTATGAAATCATTCGGCGCTGGAAAGGAAATTGACGACACAAAGGTCTGAAAGGCGTAGCGAAGAATCCTTAAGTACTGCCTACAGTCCACCGCGTGAGGTTCACTGATGGCACTAACCCCCTACGGGGAAGGCACTTCTGTTTCCCAGCCGGTGACGTCCGTGCTTGTAATCACCGCTTTGATGACATGTTGCAAGAGCAATGCTTTCATTGACATCGGAGCTGTTGGTGCTGTTGATTTTTTTTTCAAGGGGAAGAGCCCAAAGGTGCTGGAGTAACACAGCTATTTAACTTTGAGCTTTTTAAAATTCCATTTGTCGTGAAAATTATGTGAAATGGATATTTTGTCACATTTTCCAAAAATGATACATCTTCATAAAATGACCTGAATTTAATACGTTTCCTAAAATTAAGAAAAATCAAAATTGTTATACACATATCTGAACTTCTGCTATAGTTCGTCTACGAATCTAAACCATTCTGTAAGTCTAGAGCATCCTACTAACCCTTTCAGCCAACAATGGTGCAAAACAATGCTACTTTATGCGGCCCTTGAGGGTAAACAGTGGCCAAACAAATTTAGAAACAGCGCGAAATGTTTTCACCCAAAAGTTCGTGCCGTGTGAGAACAGCCTCTGCAACGAAGTTGGAACGGGTAATGTTTTCACTTATTCCCGAACTCTGGCATCAAAAGCCACTTCTCAAAAGTTGGATTTCTCTCAACAGATCGCTTAAAAACCTCTATATCCAACGAGCGTTTCCAATATCTTGTTTTACATTTCTACCATACAGTACATTCCAAACTAAATACATCTGTCCATTTTACTCCTCGAAGTAGTGCTTATGCACAAGAAAAGAAGTAGTAATGTGGTTTCTCTGTGTTGACAGCAGTACCTACAGGCCGCAATCCATCTGTGAGACCAAACACATCACAGTCCATAGGCTATCACCCTGTCAGTGTCTGTGTCTGGACTGTCAATTATTTACGAAAACCTCGGTGAACTGAGTAAAGTCCCTAAGAGAGATGATGCAAGCTCAATGGCAGCTAAGATCTGGTTAATGTAATTTACAGGGTCAGATAAGCTCAATCACCCTTACCAACCCCTCCCCCTTCGCCCCCTCCCTTATTAAAACGGAGAGTGGAAGGAATCTCCGTTTATGAGCTGATGCTCTAAGATAGGGTGCTCGATTATGTACTTTACCTGTGTCTTGGCCCAGTCCAGCACGCACGGAGTCAGGCTGCCTAAGCCGATTTGACTATATCGCAAAGCTAGACAGGAAGGATATTCATGAACATCCTCTTGTCATACCAGTAATGGCGAAGGAGCACAACACTGCCCTAAAAGTTGGGTTCATCTTAGGTAGTACTGTACAGCTCGCACAGGGTGCAAAACATCTCATCTGGACCACCACCAACAAAGTCCTGGAAGAAGTGAACTGAAAAACTCTTAGATCTCTTGCCAGATACTTGAATATAAAATCTAGTCCAAAGGCCCATGGGACCTATGAAAGTCATCCAGCACTGAAAGGGAAATTGAGAATGAAAAAATTTTAAAGATGCAGCAGGAAGAAAACCTCATAGTTGCACTATGAAACAACTGTTGGGAGATGGTAGAAAGTAAGACAAAAGAAAGAGATTATGAACAGTAAGAGAAATGGAAGAGGCTGCTGCTAAGGGCCAAAGAGATGCTGCAAAGAACCTTGAGTAATGCCCAGAGTGCCCTGGTTAAGGTGCACTAAAGGCACCAACCCCCTACAAGGCTCGCCAGATACTGATGGTTTCCGAGATTTTGCCACAAAGGACAGCAAGAGTGATTTCATCCCTCTGACCGCAACTCCACTGATACCTTCCTCAACTAGCAGTCTGACAAGAAGATTGTTGCTGCTCCTATGCCTATCAGTATGCCTGGGCACGCTGCCCACTTTTGAGGCATGAAATCCAACTTCTCCCAGTTATTGCAATCCCCAAATCCAGACAAAATACGAGGCAGTGATCTCTGTCCTGAAGCGCCTGCCCTCTGTCCTGAAGCGCCTGAACCTTCAAGGACACCAGAGCTAGTCAAACTTTCAAATAGGGCTATATGCCTTGCTGACATCTGGGTGTGAACGCTGGTGTGAAAACTGGAGGACAGGGATGGAAATATATATATATATATATATATATATAGTATATATATATATATATATATATATATATATATATATATTTTATCTATCCTATATATATTCATATATCAAACCATGATTCATATGAATGTTACAAACGTCCTTAATCCAATTACACCTGCCTCGGAAATAATATATTTTCATACATGTTACCTGAAGGGGGATTTTTTTTATTGATAATCAGTTTGTCGTCTCGTGGCTCGAACCACGGAAGACAAGAACTCAGGACTACAGTGACGCGCATTAAACCACACAGCCATCAAGTGAGGTATATATATGTATGTATGTATGTATACTTATATATATATACATATATATATATATATATATATATAGAGAGAGAGAGAGAGAGAGAGAGAGAGAGAGAGAGAGAGAGAGAGAGAGAGAGAGAGAGAGAGAGAGAGAGAGAGGGGTACAGAAATACTAAATAAAAATCAAATAACCTTTCTATCCTTTTTCGAGTAGCATGGTTATAAAAAAAAAAGTCTTAAATATATTACTCGTATACACATAGCCTACGTATCTTACTATATTTCTGTGTTTTTATATACTACACCTTCCATCCGGTTCCCACCAACCATGAGCTTTTTCGCAAACCGTTTTACTTCACATTTTTTTCTATATTTTACGAAACAGCAACAAGACATGAACACGTATACCTGTCAGAAATGAAAATATATGGTCACCCAGTTAGGATTAAGGGCCGATCTCCAACGAATTTCTAGCAGCAGAGACCCCCCCCCCCTAAGGAAGGCAGCTGGCCTCTGATGTTTTGTGTGTGTTAGGGAATAAGTAATGGGGATATATATATGTATATATATGTATATACAGTATGTATATATATATGTATATGTATATATATGTATGTATGTATATATTACGAGTATATACATACATATATATGTATGAAAAAACTAGAGTTGCTAAATTTCTATGTACAATATGTCGATGGGTCTTGTAAGATTCCATCTACATTGAAAGAAAAACCCAAGCACATTTTTTTCTACTGATATATATTATCTATATAAATACAAGCAAACTAGATGTTTGTTCCTGCTTCAAAACAGCAAACTCATGCCCGTCCTTCAGAGTGAAGAATATGCCAAGCATTATTATTTATCAAATGACAGAAATGCAAAAGTAATTCTAAAATTCAAGCACTGGGACCTATGAGGTCATTCAGCGCTGAAACGTAAATTGAGAATAGGAGGTCTGCAAGGTGTAACAGGAGGAAAACCTCAAAGAAGCCGCACTAATAATCAACTGTTAGGAGAGGGTTGAGGAAAGTAAGATGGAAGGAAGAAAGAGAATACGAAAGGAGGTACAGTAAAAGGAACGAAAGGGGTTGCATGCACATGTTATGGTACCCGAATTCTATGTCTACCCAAAAACCAAGGCCCCATTGGGGGCTAGTGCCATCACTGCGCCTCACTTGTTGCACTGCTGACAATACTAAACGAGTAAAAAATGCGCCAGTTTCTTCGGCGCAGTCAATTTTTCTGTACAGCGTATAATCAAGGCCACCGAAAATAGATCTATCTTTCGGTGGTCTCTGTATAATGAATGCTGTATGAGCCGCCACCCATGAAACTTTAACCACGTCCAGTTGGTGGTCTATCCTATATCGTTGCCAGAAGCACGATCATGTCTAACTTCAACTTTAAATAAAATAAAAACTACTGAGGCCAGAGGGGCTCACACTTGGTATACGATGATTGAGGTGGATGATAAACATACCATTTGCAGCCTCTAGCCTCAGTAGTTTTCAAGATCTGAGTACGGACAGAAAAAGTGCGGACGGACAGATAAAGCTGGCACAATCGTTTTCTTTTACAGAAAATTAAAAGTTTAAGAAGCGTTCCTTCAGCCCACAGCTGCACCCAGCTTTTAGTGATGTACTTTACCTCCATTCCCGCTTCTTTATTTCCGTCTTGCTGTCCAACCTCTCTAACTATTATTTCTTGGTGCAACTGCGGCGTTTTAACCAGTTCCACCTTTAGATCCTTGTACTTCATCCCCTTTATTTTCTAGATTACTTTATCTTGCTATCTAACCACTCTATCTTGAGGGCTGAATAGCTGAAAGTGCCCCAGTGTTTGGCTTGACAGCCTAAATTTCATATATCAACCAATCAATCAACCAACTACAAAGGAAACACAACCCTAAATGTCAAATCTCTCTTGCAGGTTACGGTAATGGTGGGCCTGATGATGGTGACGCCGTATCCCTCGAACAGGAAAGTCGTCGTTCCGAGACTGAAGAGATCTCTGGTGGCATCATTCCTCGGAAAAGGGAAAATAGAGACAACTCCAAGTCCACAAACAACAAGTTCCACCACCACAACCACAACTACAACGACTACAACAACCCCACCTCCTCCACCTTCAACAACAGCTCAACCTGCTACTAAGGTAGATATGTTTCTGACTGTTTCTCAAGTGGAAGATATCTAATATATCTGGAGAAATTACAGTTAGTGGTAAAAGTAAGGACGTAGGAAATCCTATCACTCCAGAAAAATATATAAAACAGTCATTCCTTATAAGCCACAAAAGTTGTTAACTAGCTCATCACAAACTTCTCATACTATCACCATTAGAATGCTGTCTTTATATGTCATAAATAACTATTAATAAAAATACCCAAACTGCAATAGTTGATTCTAATTTACTGATACAGTATCAATAACCAACAAGTAATCCAAGTATCTATTCAACTGGCCCATGGAAAACAAGATACCTTGCTGAAATATAAAACATTATAACTAAACTACTAGTGTGAACTTGTCTGGCCTCTACTTGCTAAGTGAAGACAGATGTTCGTATCCTATATCACAGAGACTGGAATAAAATTTCTGTTTTATTTCAACAGGCTGAACCTCCAACAACAACAAAAACATCTGTGGCAAACACTCCTGACAATACCTCTGAAAGTCCCACTGGAAACGATGTTGTGGTTATAATGGACAAAGGAAATGACAAAGAGGAAACTAAACTTCAGCAAGAAGCAGAAATGGAAGCTAAAGAAGAACGCGAAAATAAACCTAAGCAAGACACAGAGATGACCCCTGATTCCAAGCCAAAAGAAGAACCTGCTACAAAAGCTGAGGCAGAACCAATGGGTGAGAAACAGCAAGAGGCTGAAGCTGAGCCTAAGACTGAAGAAAACCCTAAAGCTGACCCACAGCCTGAAGCAGAACCAGAACCTGAGGCTGAAGCAGAGCCAGAACCTAAGGCTGCAGCAGAGCCAGAACCTAAGGCTGCAGCAGAGCCAGAACCTAAGGCTGCAGCAGAGCCTGATGCAGAACATAAAGCTGAAGCACAGCCTGAAACAGAACATAAAACTTGAAGGAGAACCAAAAGCTGAAGAAGAACCTGAAGCTGAGACAGAACATGAAACACAAGCAGATCCTGAAGTTAAATCAGAACAAGAAGTTGAGCCAGAACCTAAAGCTGAAGCAGAACCTGAAGTTGAAGCAGAATCTGAAGCTGAAGTAGAACCCGAAGCTGAAGTCGAATCTGAAGTTGAAGCAGAACCAAAACCTAAGAGTGAAGAAGAGTTAAAATCTGGGACAAAAATGGCCCCAGAAGGTGAAGATCACTCTGACACCAAAGAAGAAGGGCCGGAAACAGAAGACGAAGCCAACAACCACAGTGAAGAAGAAACATCAGTCACCAACACAGAGGCTGACGTTGAGGTTGTTCCAAATACTGAGGGTGGAGATTTGTCAACAGGTTCCAAGGAAGAAATGGGTGCTTCCTCACTGCTGAAGTAAAACCAAAGACAAACGAAGATATGATTCAAAATGACTCGCAAACTGACGCTGATCTAAGAGCAGAGACTGGGCCAGAACCCGAACATGACTCTGAGATCATGTCAAAACCTGAGAAACGAACAGAAACTGAAAATGAAGAAGAATCAAAGCCTGAAATGGATACAGAGGCCAGCAGTGAGATGGAAGAAGAAATCGAAGTAGAAATGACATCCAAAGAAAGTGATTCTAATGATGGTAAAGAAAATGATGCTAATGCTTCAAAAGAAGATATGAAAAATATGGAAAATGACTCAGGAAATGCATCTGAAGATAAGAAAACTGAAAGCTTTGACATTGCTCATACAGACGCTTCCGAGACAATAAAAGAAAATATATTAATGCCAAAGGATGCACAGACAGTACCAGAGGATATGGCAACCAGTGGAAGTGATATGGTTGAAAGCGTCGTAAATCCTGATACTGAAGAAGACAACTTTAACGCCATACTTGAAATGGAAAGGATGCTGAATAAGTCACTGGAAAACGCAGAGCCCAATGATAAAAAAGAACCTGTTAATACTGCTCTGGATGAAGTTGCAACTAACTTCACAGCCAGCATCTTCCTTAAGAATGCTGACTTAGACCCAAGTGACAAAAATTCAACAGACGGGAAGGTTGCATTTGAGCCAAAAGTGGCAACAACTTCAGACCAGAGTGCCAATACTTCCAATAATACAACAGAGAGCAAATTTCCAGAAGTGGGTGAAGAACCTTGTGATTGTAAGGAATCTGAGGATATAACAGCTGCTCTAAAAGCCCTAGATGAAAACACTAAAGCAAACTGGACTGATCACAATGAAATGGATAATGGAGAAAATAGCAAAGAGGAAGAACACAAAGATGATGGAAAACATGCCCAGTTAGTCCATGATGCTGAAATCATCAATCAAGATGGTGTCACAGGAGACGAGAAAAGTGAACAGGCCTTGGAAACTAGTGCTAAAAGCCTCAGTGAAATGGATGAAATGATGAATGATATGAGGGATACCACATCAGAAGAGAACAAATCAGAACATGACAAAGATGTCGAGGACACTGATGATGAAGTGGGCTCAGGGGAAGTTATGGAAGAGCAATATATTAAAGAGATGACTCCAGATATACAAATTGTAAAGAGGAAAGACTTAGAGGAAGAGGGTACAGAGAATAATCAGAAGAATGAAAAAGAGGATGCTAGAGATGGAGATGAAGCTGATACCGAGACTGACACAGACGATCAAACAGAAGACATGCAAATACCAGGTGGTGCACAGCAAAAGAACAGCCCAGACGACAACGAAAATGCTGAGGAGGAGGCAAACTCATCGGCAGAATCGTTAGAAGAAAATACAGATGAATCAGCTGTTCACAATAAATCTACTGCCAAAGATAAACCTGTTGCTTCTACATCAGGAACTAAAGCTGAAGAGCTATCAGCAGACACTACACAAACAACGTATCCAGAACCTTTAAGTAACCAGGAGTCTCAAGAAGTTCTGACAATGACAGCCATGTTACAAACCACCAAAGCTGCACAAGCAGATCATAGCAGCGAATCTTCAGGTGAAGACGCAGAAAAGGAGATGGTCACTGATGAAATGTCCACATCAACCACACCTAACCCAACGCATAATGCTGGAAAAGAAGAACACTCTGAGGAGAAAAGTATATCCAAGAAAACTCCAGCGGGAAGCAACATACCAACAAATGTTGTTCGGATAAACGTGCTAGATCCTGAAGAGACACAGACTGCTGGGGAGACTAGCAGTGATTCTCAGACTGCTTGAGAATTTTATTAACTGACACAATGGAGAACTGTACGATCACTGAATTTTAAATAAGCTAATCTTTTCATAATTCTTCAATCAGAATTGGCATACCACATAATAATGACTGGACAAATTATATACACATTGGGGTGCATGTTTTCATAATATATGTACAGTATATCTATCAGACCATGCACGACATAACCATCAATAATCATGAAGATTTCATAAAATCAAAATCAACAGGAAACTTCAATCACGAGATAAAATTAAGGACCCATTTCAGGCAAAGGGAAGCAGAAAACTGATTGTTCTGCATTCACGAGCAGTGAGTAAAAACCTACAGTTTTAATTAAATAACAAATCCTGTATCTTACTTTGCATTTTAGCTCTCAACTCGAGAAAACACATTATCATATTTATATATTTATTTATAGTTTTCAAGTCTAAAGAAGAGAAATGAACGAAAACTGCCACGATAATTGACCCCTGGAAGCTTTCACCATCCAAAACCAAGGTCAGTATCAGAGGGCAATTTTCAGTTGTCCTGAAGTAAATGATTTACGAACTGAAATGGTTGCACAGTGGAGAAAGTAACAAAATATATCAACTGTGGCTCTGTAGTCAGCAACCCCAAAAAGGATTCTGTTAAGACAATCAAGGTACAGAGAATCTTGCCATTATTGACATCACTTCAAGGTAAAACTTTAGCTGCGAGGCCTGGTTCCTGCCGGTCATCCACCAGGATAGTACATAAGTAGACATAACTTTGCCTATGAAGCCAGGTCCTGACCTAACTAGATATTACCCACCTAACCTAACTTGGGGTGACGTGCCCTGACCTGGCTGTGGGGGCTTTGCCCGCCCTGGATCCCCCCCAAAAAGGTGGTAACCTGTCCCAGGCCACGCAACTGAAATAAAGTTTTGCCCATTTCAAATCTATAAGGAGTATGATCAAAGCTAAAATAGACAACAGATGAAGCACCCTTAATTCAAGCAGTCAAGACTGAAATCAAATTGAGTGGCAAAAGAAATTCAGGAGACTTTTTTAAGAGAGCTTACGGAAACACTGATCGAACAGGAACTTTCTTTATTAGGTGAAATGATTCTACCTATATGCGAACTAACAGAGTTTTAGACTTTGTACATAGGCCTACACTAACCTTGAATAAGTCTACTTCGTTACCTGTGAAATCGCTTGTCAATAGGCTACTCGTCTGATATCAAATTATTTACCAATTGGCGGAAAGGATTTAAAAAAAAAAGTAAAATTTAGCAGGCAAAATAGGCTTTCTATTTTCTTTCAATTTCTTCGTTACAGCATTAGACAGCAGCGTACAGTCCAGGTACAGATAGAATTCTAAAGGAGAAGAGTAATATTTAAGAATGTTATTAGTTGACTGTGATATAATAATTATCTATGTGTAATTTTTAATGAGCGGTTGTGTTAGAAAACGGGCACTTTCTCTTGTCGGTGCCTTTAGATGACATTTTCATAGAATGTGTGAAAGCCAGGGCTTGATAATCTGTCAGATCTAAGGACATAGATGCCATAGTTCAAATGTAGTTTCTGCACAATACTTTCATTCCCAACTTTATCTAGGGTAGTTTATAGAGACAAACATGAAATGAGGTACTTCAACACATCTCTCAGTCACGTTCTGAGAGAATGCGGTCGATAAGGGAGCCTCAGCAGGGCTGATGGAATACTCATAAGACTCTTCTTCCATCTGCTTTACTAGACTAGCAAAACTTCCCCGTGTTCTAGGTCAATGAATATGTTTGAATATTCCAGCCGAAAAAGAAAAAAATGGTTCAACAACAGAGTTACCATATCCATGAACTCGGCCTAAAACTATTTCAAGAAAAAATAAAAGTCACTTCCAAACGTTTCGGCACCTCTGAAGAAGGGTGCTCGATGTGTCGGCAACTTCGAACGTAAATCAGTTTTCAAGGAAAACCGACCACAAACTTGAAAAGGGAAGCTGTTGAGGCTCCACCCAGAGTTACTCTACATAAGACGAGCAAAAAACATTCTCCAGAACTGATGCTTGGGCATCAAAGCTTCCTGGAACAGGCGAGTGAAGGAGGTTCTTTCAAACACCGCTTGACTTGCAATCGTCAGGCACAACCTTTCCAACCCAGTATTAGTAACACATTCAAACGTAGGTCTAATGACTAGTTTGTAAGGCGAAACGATATATCAAAGTATATCAACTATACAGTATTCGATGTATTGCATGCTATCCTTGTGTGAAATTAGTTTTAGGGGTTCATCTTTGTTTTTGAAAGGATGAAATACATCAAGTAGTCTTTTACATTCCTTCTGTTTCTCTTTTGATGATATAGTGGTTATCAAAGAGCAGTGCATACATATGTGAACTACCCTCTATTTATATTCACAATTTTGTAATAAAAGTTCTCAACACGTCTGGTTTCATTTTCCTCGCTACTTAGAAGATCTTACCACATGTCCATACCGTCTGTGTAGGCTATACACTTCATTTCTAAAGTGAAAAGTTAAGAATTAATCAACTGAATGAGTGGATCATTTTAGGTAGAAATGTCATATCGAATTAAACAAGTACAAAATGAGCTGAAGTTTCATCGGCGCAATCGAGTTTTCTGTACAGCTGCTACAGCATATAATCAAGGCCACCGAAAATGGATCTATCTTTCGGTGGTCTTGGTATGATGCTGTATGAGCCGCTGCCCATGAAACTTTAACCACGGGCCGGTGGTAGCCTGTCCTATATCGTTGCCAGACACACAATTATGGCTAACTTTAACCTTAAATAAAAATCAAAACTACTGAGGCTAGAGGGCTGCGATTTGGTACATTTGATGATTGGAGAGTGGATGGTCAACATACCGATTTGCAGTCCTCTAGCCTCATTGGTTTTTAAGATCTGTGGCCGGACAGAAAAAGTACGGACGGACAGACAAAGCCAGTGCAATAGTTTTCTTTTACAGAAAAATAAAATGCAATGGCAACCAGCAAGAGTTGAAGAAGTCAGACTGGAACAGAATATGAAAAGAAATAAAGCAAAGTCTATATACCAACAAGTGCAAATATCTTGTAACTTTGTAGTATGAGACTACATTAAATGAGCATCCAAGATTAGTAAACCAATGGGAGACCTACATATTACATGAGGCCATAACGATGATGCTCAAAAAAAGAGGGTGGAAAAGTTATAGACCAGGAGAAATCAGTATATATATATATACATATACATATATATATATATATATATATATATATATATATATATATATATATATATATATATATATATATATATATATATATATTTACAGTGGCAGAACGGACAGGATCGTTTAAGAGATTCTGAAACGGGTGACAAAGATGACGAAACATGGCAGAGATTTGCCTGACAAAAACGAAGCTTGTATTTCATGCATCATAGAGCTCTGAGACCTACTTAAAAGCTCTTCAACTCTTGAATATCTCATACGTTCATGCTTGCATTTTTTTTCTCTGCCATGAGAACACGACCGCCATGACAATACACACGTCAAGAATTCAGGTCAAGAACTTTCTTTGAAAATGACAGACAGAAAATACTCAGGCGACGCAAAATGTGCCACTTTCTTTGAAAAGTGACAGACAGAAAATACTCAAATGAGAACTGGAAGACATTCTTCAGAACATAACAGTACATTTTTATGAAGGCACTGGTAGCAAAAACTGAGCAAGAATCATCCAAAAATGACAAATGAAGGAGAAATACTTCGTACAGGCTAAGAAATCCTGAGGTATTTGAACAATCTTCTGTAATAAATAACTACTCTCCCGCTAATTTTTGGTGATATAGTGCATTGTCAAATGGTGTTAGTTAAGGCGTTTACTCTTGACTTTTAAAGGCAAAGTCGCGTGAGTCAGCAGGACTCATCTATGCAATTGAATGTCCGCTATCCCCTATAGCCAGTTAATACACAAGTAAAATGGACTGCATTACTCTAATCACTCCTAACAAGGGAATGGCATTACTCTATGCACTTTAGCAAGGGACACACTGCCACTGATAAATACAGTCAAACTTTGGTATTTGCGGGGGATGCGTACTACTAACACCGCCCCTCCCCCGCCCCCGCGAATAGCTAAAATCCGCAAATACTTAAAACCCCTCTAAAAATGCTTATAGCTGCCTATTTTGATAGTTCAAAACACCAAAATATCCTCTAGAACTGCTTATACCTGAATACTTTAATAGTTTTATCACAAAAAGTGCATTTGGTCACGAAAATGATATGAAAATACAGTAACTTGTGAATATTTCTCTATGGAAAATACCGCGAATAGGTGATTTTCCGCGAATAACGTGTGCATATGTTCCACAAAGAAATCTGGAAAAAAGGTCAGTCCGCGAATCCGGAACCACAAATAAGCAGGGGTCGATCATACACTGTTGCAGAGTCAAAGGGAAAAGGGATTGAATTAAATTGTGAATTATGAGAGAGAAATATTGAGTTTAGAGAAAAGGTTAGGCTGGCTTAGAACTAGCCTACCTCTCGAATCACAGGATGTAACGTACTTTGCTTTCTTGGCAAGCTTGTATAGAAGATTCTCCAGGCTCAGTAGATCTATCTTAACTATCTTGTGAAGACGTCTGGTTCAAAAGTTAAAGCTCTCCAAGTGTATGAAATCAGGGCCTGCGAGGTTCAAGGGCTCAATGCTCCAACGTCTTGCCCTTTTTTATGGCGAATATTGTGCCGCAGGCATGACTTTACGCTACGACCCGAATGCGTAACTGTGGATTAACGAGAGAAAATCTTTCGCCAATAATTTGAAAATGCAAAAGGTTTTGAGACAGGTTTGGGCTTGGCTAGGATGGAACAGTCATTATCTTTTCCAAGCGTTTTCCCTGGCGTCTAATTTAAGTACGGGGAAGCAGAACACTCCCCAGATCTCCTGTCACTTTCTCTTACTGTGGCTGTACCTATCCCCTAGTAAAATGTTAAATTTTCTGAATTATTAAGAATTAAGTGATACAGTGGCATCAATTCATATATATATATATATATATATATATATATATATATATATATATATATATATATATATATATATATATATATATATATATATATATATATATATATATTATACAATATATGATATGTACATATATATTATATATATTAAGATATATATATATATATATATATATATATATATATATATATATATATAATATATATATATAATATATATATATATATAATATATATATATATATATATATATATATATATATTTTATATATTTTATACATATATAATAATAATAATAATAATAATAATAATAATAATAATAATAATAATAAACAGGCACAGTCATAATGCTATTTCCCATGTAATTGTGTCTGAGAGAGAGAGAGAGAGAGAGAGAGAGAGAGAGAGAGAGAGAGAGAGAGAGAGAGAGAGAGAGAATTCCTTAAATAAAAATCACATACGTTCAATAGGTCGATTTGCTATCCCATAAAAATGTATCTAACAAATTAGGTCGATTTGCTCTCATACAAACTTTCTTTCTCCTGAAAGCCTAGGCCGAGTTGCTATCAAATGAAACTATCTTACCTGAACTACAAAACCTAACATATGAAGAAATTATGCCCGAAAAAAGTATCATATTGGCAGCAGTGTGCAATAACGCAAATTAACCGGACATTCCTTCAAAATCTGACTGCCCTCACCCTACTTACTTACAATAATGCGGTTTGTACTTGAGCACCCATCACCGCCAAAAAAAAATCTCCCAATTAGGTATAGAACTAAGCATGAGCTCCGCATCGGGTATTACTTTGGGACTGATTTTTCCTATAGTATTTTGGTTGCTCAATAAGAATTTGCCGTTATTTTTTGTCGATCGACTGTAATTAATCTCAGAAGTTGTACGCTGGCCATCCTGGAATGCTATCACGCATGCGCAGTGTTATAGGGGAGTTTTTGGTAAAAAGTGGAGTTTCCTTCACCGGGGATTTTGGAGGGCTCTGGCCCCCGACTGAGCAACACTTCCTGCTAGGTTAAGTTACGTTAGAGCATGTTAGGTAGTATAGTTTTCCTTTTATAATAGGTTTCCTTAGCCAATCCCTTCTTGAACATGTTTATCCCTATTGACTTGCGCATGCGCGGAACGATTCCACAACATGTCAGTCTGGTCTTCCTCCCATTGTTTCCAGAACCCCGCGTTGCTGGGTAGATATGAGGTTAACAATAATTGACCGACAATAAAAACACCGCTTCCTTCTTCAGTAATACTAAACGTGTAGGAAAAATCCATAATAGTGAACAAAGTATTCGGTTTACTTTTCAAATTCAATAATATTCCTATATAATTATACAGTCAAACTCCTGAGAACACTCACCAAAAAGAAGTCGACGGCGACGTCTTTGTAGATGCCCAGTGATTTGCAAAAATACCAAGGTCGACCTCAGACTTGCAAACAATGGCCACTCCTGGGCTTGTAATAATTACAAATCATTTTTATCACCTCACTGAATTTCCGGTTTCACTCGATTACTTCCTTTTCTGGGTTCGTACGGTAATAATCGCCATTTAAAATTTCCTCCATATTCACTGCCTTCACTGATGGGTGCACAGAATAATTCATTTGAATGAATGAATACGTTCATCAGCAATACAATCACAACCATCTACTCTCCTTTCCAATTGGCTATAATAAAAAAAATTCGGCTAGTCAATACATTCAACATGATAACACGTTCTGAAACAAGTAAATGAATGTGTGAAGACATGGTGAAAAGCCACTGCCACAACAGGTTTAAATCACATACAGGAGAAAATGGCAGCCACATTCGGTCTTGCAACGTAATATGATAATTGTAAGGTGGCATTGTTTTGCAAAGCAAACAGGAACTTGCAAACGCACACTCATTTTCACTCTGGTGATCAACACGGGAGTCTTTTGTCACCTTAATCTACACTCACGTCACACCAAGGGGTCACCCATGGACTGTTTACACCTACGTTGCCTGAAAGACTGAAAAGTTGACAATATCCGCCACTGAAAAAGAATGGCGACTATTGTCAACTTTTCAGTCTTTCAACATTCAATAAAAACCTTAAGAATTTGCCGCCTGTGCGTAATGCTCTGTATTACAGCACCAGATCCAAAATGATTGCAGAGATCTTGCTCTAACTGTGCTTGTAAACAATATAAGTTTGCAAGTCGCCTATTCTTCACCAATCTGGATTTTTCCTTTCTGCTGATATATGAATATAAGAAGAGTACTGACTCTCCGGGTGATTAAAAAAAAAGGGGGGGGGACATGTTTTGTGCTCAATATACTAGCATAGATGAAAATCGTTCATGCTTTGGATGAAAATAAGATCAGATTTTCACTAATCTGCATTGGAACGGAACAATGAAGAGATTATTCAGAAGGTGCAGTCACCATAGCTTCTATTGGAAGAGCAAATTAATAGTACAGGCTTACATGGCGGATAAAATTTCACTTTAAACTGCATTTCGTAGTTCAAAATATGAGCTATTAGCCTATGTTACTTTAAACCATGACTGCAGTGCTGACTTGAAAATGGTTTATATTATTTGACTTTAAACCATTATTAAATTCCGGACTTTCAAGTATAATATTCCTACTAGTTAACGTGTGCTTTGAACGTTTCTGACATTCGTCTCCTTAGCAGGTAAGTAGTTAAGGGGATGGTGGACCCTAACCTTGTATTATAGGCTACATTTCAGAGGACCACAGAGGGGTTTTTGGGGTGGGGAAAAACACAAAACGAGTAAAATACAGGTATCAATTTAGCAATCTAGGGGGCTATGCTAACCTAAGATGCCAGGTTCCTTCCTAGATCCCTTGCCTAACTTTATTTTGGGGGCCACGTCCTTACCTAGCCCGGGGAACTAGGTAAAGGCCCCCACCTAATGGTAAGAATGAAAATAACAGCCTAAACATGGTATCATTATGTAAACTGAGTTAGAAATATTTCCAAACACCCGTTGATACATGCATAGAAATATTATCAACATTTTTAAAAGGGTTTTTGTGCAGAAGGAACATGTATACTGTACGGAAAAACTCGTTTAAATTGTGGCAATAGTGTAACTATAATTATAAATACTATCTAGTTTTGGGAAAAAAATTAATTGCTTTTTAACATAACACTGAATCAATATAACATCCTCCCCCAGGTGGTGGGGGAGGATGTTTGATATCGAAAAAGTTTTTGTGACATTTAATAACTGCTTTAGGTTAGGCTACGATGTACCCTTTTCTGCAGATAGCAGGATTCAGGGATGAATGCTGTCAGCCAGGCAGGACAGCATTCTTGGTTAGGCAAGGATGTATCCTTTTGAGTAAAAAACCACAATAATGTAAATGAGAGACTGTATTTTTCCTAAATTCAGAAAAGGGGTTAAAAAACAAGGGGATCTTTCGACCGTTTGCTAAACAGTCCTCTTCAGCCAACTCTCCCCGTTTTTAACCCCTTTTTGTATTTTGAAAAAATACAGTCTCTCATTTACGTTATTGTGGCTTTTTACTCATTATTTCTGGTCACAATATAGTGATGCACCATAGATGCAACCTTTTATTTGAGATGTAGGGGATTCCAGTAGGACTTGAATAACTCCCCACCCTCCCCCCCCCAGCCAAGTAGGACACAAAGTACTTTAGGTTAAAATGTATGCAACGTTAACCTTTTATTTGAGGTGTACAGGATTCCTGTAGGATGACTACCTCCCCCTACCCCAAAGCCAAGTAGGACAAACTAAGTTCCTTAATGTATGCAGCGTTTACTACCCCCTTCCCTTCACTCACAAGCACCGGCACCTGCCCTTGTGTGTGTCAGTAATTTCATGAAACAGTTGTAGAATATGCTAACATAGTATACATGAGTATATATATATATATATATATATATATATATATATATGTATATATATATATATATATATATATATATATATATTATATATATATATATATATATATATATATATATATATATATAATATATATATATATATATATATATATATATATATATATATTGCTATCAACACCAATTGGAACAGAAAAAACCATTTGTAAGTGTTCCAATAATTATATATATATATATGTATATATATATGTATATGTATATATATATATATATATATATATATATATATATATATTAGCTCACCAAACCAGTGTTCATGCTCCTCAGGTATTGGAACTGGTGACAAGGCCTTTAACTGTTGTTAGGTGGGTAGTGTGGGGCAGTGTCCCCCCACTCACCTGCTGTAAGTCAGCCCCTTTTCTTTGGCCACAATCAAGTGAAAATATGTTGTTGCACAGGCCGGGAGCGAATTTGAAACTTTTCACAGCTTCTTCAGTATGTATGGTAATTTGTTTACATGTAACATCATGGATGTGACCGAAAAGATTAACCACCAGAGATGTGAACAGGTGTTGGCCTCTTTATATTGCATATGCTATTGGGTCCCCACAGCTTTAGTTCGTTCTGTAAACCCGGTTCTCCCTGCAGAAGTGTGCCGACTGGTTGTAGTGGAAGAGGTCTGGCAAGAAATGTAGGAAGGCCAAGAAAAATTCACCTGTGAATTTTGGAATAGTCCACCTCTGCTACTAGTATGGTAAATAGTTTTCTCGCTTTCCTCCTGGACTGCCCTACCCGTCTCCTTGCCGATTCAGATTGATCTTCTCAGGTTTGGTGAGTGGAGTTCACATGGAAGAAGGTAGGTGATTGGCATGTCATTTGACAGCAGAGGCCCAGGGTACAGATGCTGAACTCTCCCCAGTGAGAACCATCGCATGTGCCTGACTGTCATGTTACTAGTTTCTCTGTTTTGCCCTCGCTATCCGTATTCCTAAGTATTGTGTGCGAGAGAGAGAGAGAGATTAATCGAGCAATATGCTGACACGGGCTTTTTCCTCCAAGATCAGCCTGAACGGATTTTGTGCTTTCTGTCCCTCATACCCTTCATCTCCTCTTGTCCATACTTCATTTTATACATTAGTACACTACTTTGGAATCAGTTATTTCCAGCCATACTTCTGTTATTATATTTAAATTATTTTTCCCTCGTGACATCTATGGTGATTAGGAATTAGCCCATTGGTTGTAAACAGAGCGTACGATTTTACCGTTTCATTTTAAAACCGCTTTCCATCGTTCTTTGGTCTTTTTGTTTCTACAGGTGTTCAAATTGGATGTAGCTGTTGATCTGTGAATTCTAGCTTTTACTTTTTTTCCCATCTCATATCCCATATCAAGTTTTGTCGCACCCCTTTTGTAAACTTCTGATATTGCATTAGTTATTCCGTGGTGAATATCATATTTCCTTGTGACTTTATTTTTTTTTCCTACGGAATCATACTTCTTAAAAATCTGCTAACATCGCTACTAGATTGGTTTTAGTGGTATCTATTCCTAATTATTCACTCTGGGGAATCATACTTTTTTATCTTTTCCTTTTATCTTTTCCGCACAATGTTGCAGTATGAAGTTGTTCTCTGGTGCCCCAGCTCTAAATTCCTACCTGTTTCTTGCATTTAAGGTTTTCATGAAATTCGTCCTTCATTAAAAATCTTATATACGTTTGGCAGTGCTGTAGGATTTAGGTCTGTTAATGCTCAGTTGCTTCTCGTCCGTTTTCATAAATAAGAGGTAAACTAAATGGATGTTTACTTTTAGTCATGCGCCTTACGCATCATTTGGTCATATTAATTTGGTTACGTAAATGCTATATCAAACTGCAATGAGTATTGGGGTCTTGCAGTTCTTGGTAAACATTTCAACACGTTCGGGAACATCGTCACCTAACAATTGGAATCGTTCTTTGCAACGAGATTCTTTATAAACCTACTAAGATTCTGTTGTGGAAAGATATAATTGGTACAGTATATAAAAAGACAATTTAATTACTTATGAACATACATTAAAATTATTGATTTATAATTTCATGTACATAAGTGAAGTAGTGTTGTACATTGTACATTATAGTAAACAAAACAAACGCAGCCAAATGTACGCATTATAATTTCATGGAACGTTTATCTGTTATTGTTCTACACCCGTAAACACAAATCAGCTGATCACCCTCCTGTTGGAAAAGCTACACTAACAACCTAAATGGAGTCACATGTAAGCTTTCAGTTTATTTTATTTGTTTATTTTTTTTTTATTTTAACTTTTAGGCAGAATTACGATATAAAATTTGGCAGTAAAGAATTTTGGGGGTACGTGGACCGGGTGTTCATTTCGGTAGCAAATTAGTTTTGTCGCAAATACTGGGCCCCTGTTCCTTTATATCCAGCAATTAAGAGGACCACAGTGGGGAAACGTAGGTTTTTAGGCAGGGGGGAAACACGAAATAAGTGGAATACTGGGATGAGCTCTAACTTAACCTAACCTAAGATGTTGGGTCCTGACCTGGCTGGAGGCTGTGCTCTCTGGAGCCACCACCTAACCAGTATATATATATATATATATAACTTAACTATATATATTATATATATATAATATATATATATATATATTATATATATATATATATTATATATGTATATATATATATATATATATATATATATATATATATATATATATATATATATATATATACGTTTTAATATAAATTTTCAGTATATATTATATAATATTTATATATATATATATATGTATATATATATATATATATATATATATATATGTATATATATATATATATATATATATATATATATTTTAATATATATATATATATATAATATATATTTATATATATATATATGTATAAACATGGTAAAACTTTACTTCAGTGCGCTTTAGTTGCAGGCTGTTCACTGGTCGTCGACCACCGGGACAGTTCTTCATACATAAATAGGGTGACATTACTTTTCATCCTAGCCAGGTCTGACCTGTCAGATCTTACCTAGCTAACTGGCTGGGGCGCGTGCCCTGACCTGGCCAGGGGCGAGAGGCGCAGCAGCTCACCCCCTCCCCCCCGGACCCCCTGGCAGGAATCAGGCCACACAACTAAAGTAAAGTTTTAACATAAACCTTACCTTTATCAGAATCAGAACTTGGAGTAGGCTAGTATAATGGGGTTGAGCGTCTTCCGAGTCGACTTTGTGTTGACAGCCAAAATGAACTAGGGAAAAAAGTTACATGTCTGTCCCAAAGGACCTACGACTAACAACTGAAGCTGTTTTTCAAGCAAGGCATGAATTCCATAACCCCACTTGATTGGTGAAACTTAGAACAAAAGAACCAGTCAGTTTTCAGCATTGTTCACATACCCACATTTCAAGATAAAAATGGAAGACATTCAGAATACAGCGGTCATCCTCACCTACGATGTATTCGGACAAAAGAACTGTGATTGGATCCCCACTTGTGTGAATGTCAAAACATTAACAAAGAACTTATAAAATGAATGTCAAAACATTAACAAAGAACTAATAAAATTCCAAGTAGGTAACAATATTCATTGATAAATATCTTGTTAACAGAAAATTTGCAGTAGATTTTAGTATGCTTTTCATGTTGAGTATATTAAGGTGACTTAAGAACAAAGCATACCAAGAAATAAATATGTCAAATGCACAAATGGAAAAGGTAGGACGTAAATGACAATAAGGACAGATATTGGGACAGGGTTCCATCCTAACCTAACCTAACCTATAGCATCAGACCCTTATTGGGCCCAGATTTCACCTCCTCTAGACCTCAGTCAAACCTGGTTTATGGTGCCAAAACTCATAATATTGAATACATGGTTGCATCCTGAACTAACCTAGCCAAGGCGCTGGATCCTTCCTGATTGGGGCTTCAACCTAAACTTGACCAAGAAGACCTTATAAATTTTTGCACAGCCTGTAATGTGGATTTACATAGAATTATAATATTTCTTACCATAAGTCTGGAAGGTCATAGGTTGTGGTTCAGATGTATCCATTAAAAGCATTTTTGGAAGACCCACACGCATGACATTTCACTTATTAGGAACCTTATCTAAACAGTTACTGGCTTAATGGCTGATTTGAGATTTAAAAATACGAGCTTTGACAGGTCAGGCAATATATGTTGAAAGGGATACTTAGTGGGCCTGGAAGAATAGTAAATACCCATCTTCTGGAAATTAGCACTTTTTCTTCAACTGCCATTAATTATAGATATCGTGCTTCGTTCCTACTGACTACTTGTTGAAACTTTACTTGTATTTACTGTATGTATAGTTGTTTATTTTCTTGTGAAACATGGATGTGTCAGTAAAAGCTGAACAATGGAGGTGTGAAAGAAAGGTAAGTGTGGGGTCATTTTATTTCCTTGATTTTTGTGGAGCCCCACCTACCAGTTCTTTCTGCAGGGCTAAGACCTGCATTCCTAATTTTCCTTGCAAAGAATGTTCGAGCTGATCCTATTTGCAGTGGAAGAAGTAAGGCAAAAAAATGGAGGAATCAAGAGTTAGTTAGTTATAAATGATTTGTTTAACCAGACCTCTGAACTCTTTTAGGGTTCTTCTCGGGCTGGAAGGAGGAATCAAGAACCATTCACTGGTAGTCAGGGTGTGAAGGGGATACTCCACCAAATCTTTTCAGCTCCTTTTTCCCCAGACTGCCCCAACCCTGTACTTGTCCTTGCCTATTGTACACATTTTCCTCTGGCTCGGTTCAAGGATGGTATGTGCAATTGAAGTGGGTGACCAGCACACATTATCCTCTGGTGAGAAGCCAGGCATTTATGCTGGGGTCTCTTCAGGTGAGGCCTCGATGTGTGCTTGTGCCTCAACACCTCTTGCCGCTGCTTAATCAGCTGCTCTTAGGATTATAGCTTTTTTCAGGTGCTTGCAGAGCATATGGCCTTCTCTTGGTATTCTGGGCAGCCTATCTTTTGCATTATTCCAGGACTACTTAGATTTGGCTAAGGTCTTCTCTACAGATCTTGCATCTGCTGCTACTTTTGCTGTTCCCATTCCAATTAAGGAGCTGAATTCTGTTACACACTCATAGCAGCCATCTTTCTTGTGGGAGGTCTCCCTTGGGTTATCAAACACAGGCCATGCACCATCATCGTCCGCAGTCCCTGCCTCAACCAGTTTCCTGAACTGTTGAGGAAGTGCAACACACTTCTTCCTCCTGCTCCTCCTCTTTGTCAAGCTCTTCCTCCTCTTCTGCTCTTTCTTCCTTAATTAGGAGGAAGAAGAAAAAGATAACTTCTTAAGAAACCACCTGAGTTGTAATTCAAGCAACCTTATCAAGTTTCCCAACTCAATGGAGATTCCAGTCAAAGGATAAGGAAAGCCTCAGGTTTAAAGCATTGGAGACTACAGTTAGTTTCTGTCTTATCAGCTACTTAGCATTTGTGAAGCGATAATGTTTACTTTCTTCCGTAGAGCAAGCAGACAATGAAAGTGCTCTAGCAGCAAATAAGATGCATTATTCCCACCGTTGTTTTTTCACTATGCAGGTAGCCACCACTAATAAGGTAGTTTTGAAATTGGACAGGGTCTTGCTGTAATCAGAGAAGAGGCATTTCTAAAGTAATGCCTTATGTCTATGAAATATAGAGACTTTTTTCAATTTTTCAATTTTTCTTCAAGAACTTTACTCCTAAATTGTATATATTGATCTTTCATGGAAGTTAGAGGGGAAAGTGATTTATGTGACAAAGGGCTGCCTTCCTAACAAAATGCGTAGGCTGAAATAACTCTTACCTACAGATATTTGTCTCAAGTAGTGATTACTTCAGTTTGAATAGTTTCTTGACAGTTAGGGACTAGAAACAGAGGAGTTACTCAAAGCAGAGTATAATTGTATGTAAGTAGACATTTTGTTTTATTTCAAGATATTGTCATCTGACAGGTAAAACCAAAGCTCATACAATATAGCCTTGTAGTCTTGTAATGCTTAATTTTAAAAATTTACCCTTATTTATTGGTTATGGGAAAAAATTAACTTTTTCCTAAATATGATAGAGAATGGTATAAACATACGGTAAATATGTTTGGACATTGGTATGTAATATTTGAAAAGTTGGTTGACATTGGTATGTAATATTTGAAAAATTGGTTGCCATAAATTTTTATAAAGGGAAAAACGAAATTCTCTGTAAAATAATATCTGTAATTTGAAGGTGTCAAAGAAAGGTCTCTGAGGTTTGTCTAATCTTAGGGAAAGTCTTAAATTCTACTGTTTGTGAAAATATACCTCCTCATTGACTATTTGAGACTGATAGTTGTTGCATACACAACAGTTTGAGCAGTGTGAAATTTCTTAATGGAAGTTGTATGTATATCTTTTAGTAATAGAATACTACTTGTAACCTGTTCATAGAGTAATTTCGGCTGCTCAAAAAGAAAGGTGATATAAGCCAACATAATCTTAGTATGGAGTTCAATTTTATTAAGCATAATTGTATTGGTGATTGAGAATGCTTTAACCATAATAATAATGATATCGTGGAATACACACTGTATTTTTCCAGCTTGTCGGGTTACGGGCAGAACTACACAAGAAGCGTGTAGAGGCTAGTAAACATGGAGCTGTTCAAAAGGGGTCAACCAGAAAAAAGGACCAAAAACCCAGCAAGTCAAATTCATTTAATTACCACAATGCAGGTGTTGCAATTAGAGATATCAAAGACAAACTGCAAGAAAAAGAAGAGGCTCAAAGCGATGAAAAAGTCAGGTACGTTATAGTAACAGTTTGTACAGTATTCCATACCGAACTTTTAGCATTGTTTAATATATCTTTACTATACTATACTATACATTAAACTCTGCAGTTGTGCATGTATAGGACATTAAACTGTAGAACAGAAAATCAGTATTTATAAACAGAAGGTTGAAAGGGAAGTCCGTGACACTTGATGTTACTTGGTTTTCAGGAATGACTTGGATAATTGATGTGTAGATTGGATGTATATTTTCATTACTCTTGGCAGTCTCTCACCAAATTTTCAGAAGCTGTGACAGGTGTATAGATAGTGCGCGATTAAAGTGATGTTTCTCTAGTAGTTGGAATGGTAGATTAAAAAGGCTGAGAAGCTGGATTTATTACAGGACTTCAGAACTTTATGAAAAGTATATTTAAGGAATGTGCCACCACACATGAAATTTTCCTAACTTCTCACATTTCCTGTATTAGATGTAGGTTCTAAAATTCAGCATATAAGGTTTTGTCTGAAAGTGGTAGATTTAGACTTGCAGTCTGAAGGTATCTTCAGTGTGAGATGATCTTACATGGAAACACTAGCCCTTAAGGTTGTCAGTACTACTGCAAGGTAACAGTCCAATTCAAGACCCCCTGCTAATACAAAGACTATCTGTGTACTTATTCACGTACTCTGAAGGCTGTTGACTACAGCGCCATAATTTATTCACTTCCCATCTAAAATAGCTGGTCAGTCAATAGTAAATTGATAGGTTGCTTTAAAACAAACTTTTAAAAATAATAAGAGATTTTTTTTTTCATCCAAATCTGTCAGTTTATTGGTAATTGACTTTCTCCTGACCCATTGTTTCCTGTTAAGTTTAGCCAATGAAGAGAATGACTGAAATAGAGTGAAGTAGCACCAGAGAAGATGTTGTTTGTGCACACCTAACCAGTTGATTGGGCTCCTTTTCTAATGAAGTGTGTCTGCAGGGACTGCTGATTGCAAGATTAGGCAATAGCAAATTGATAGGATTGCATTAAAATATAAATTTTGTCTTTTCTTTAATGTTCATATTATCCACTTCTAAAATTAAAAGTTTCGTCATCAGGTCTATGTTAGAAAAGAAGGCACAACTATATGAGAAGCTGCATGGTGGCACTGAGGCGCTGGAAGATGATGAGCTTAATGAAAAATATTTAGTTAATTTTCAGGTAAGCTTCGTATTGGTCCTGCATTTGTGTTTATGTCTTTAAGATTAAGTGTGACACTGTATGTGTTGATCTGTCTCCCAGAAAGCCTTTTAAAGTACTAATAAATAGCCCCATTGTTGCCACAAAATCATCCAAGACAATTCAGTCCCTTCCAAAAGAAAATAAGAAAATGGGAGTCAGGCAATAATGCAGTACTGTATATTATAGCTGGCTGGATCCCAGGTTCTCAGAGTAGAAACAGTTGTTCTTTTGTATCTGAGAACCAATTCACTATGGTCTTGAATTCCCCAGAAAATTGACTTTGTGTCTCATGTCTTTTTACTTCTCTTGCATTTTCTTGTGTAATTATGAGTATTTCACTTAAGCAATGATTATTTTAGTGAATTTCCTTGATTTTCATTAGCTGAGATTTATACATGATTTGGACCGTGCTGGTTTAGGAAGGAAAATCTTGATTGATTGGGATATGCCAATAATATGTATACGAGAAATAAAGGAAATCATATACAGGCAGTCCCTGGTTTACAACGGGTCCAGCTTACGATGTTCCAAGGTTACAACGCTTTTCAAATATATTTATCAGAAATTATTTCCTGGTTTTACTTAATGTGTTCCAGGATTTTGACATATTGTATGCCCGATCGGCGGAAGAAATATGGCTCCCCAAATGGCAGAATAATCAAAATTTGGAGGTTTTTTTGAAAAAATCAATAAAAATGCAGTTTACATCGTTTTCAGTACACCAAAGCATTAAAAGTAAGATTTTTCTTAGGATTTTGACGATTTTGAAAATTTTTCAGTTTACAACGATTTTTTTGGTTTACGACGCGGCGTAAAAACGGAACCCCTGTCGTAAACCGGGGACTGCCTGTACAAGTATGCACTGCCAGTCAATTAATTCCAACGCCAAAACTGGTCAATCAGTCCAAAGCAGAAAAGTGATAAGCAGTTAGACAAATACAGGAAAGAGCAAACCATACTCAATTAATCTAACCCATACTCAAGGCAATCTAGTCCTAAAACATAAAATGAGAGCTAAACTTGAAAAATAATTCAAACTTGCCTCTCATTCATTGACTAGTGTGCACTTACCAAAAAATGTATACAGACTATAACATTATAAGAAATGCAAAAAAGAAAACATAATACTATTCTTGATGCATAATGGCATTAGCTGCTCTTCTTTTTGAACAAAATAAAGTAGAATATGTGTATAAGTATGCAGCAAACTGTCAACATAACAGGGCTCCAGTTGTTGTGTCCAGTTATTACATCCATATGTAAAGAACAAAGGTTTGTATTTGTGTAGGAACAAACTACAAATTTTTTAAGTAATTTGTATTTTTCCTGACATACAAACCCGAAGGACTTTACATAAATGGCCCACCTCATGCCACCCCTCTTTCTGCTACCTGGGCCGAAAGGCAAAGTGAATGCTTACCGACTGGGTGGGCAAGACTCCCCACCCCTACCATCGGTGGTTAACCACCTTGTTTAAATGTTAAAGACTCTCAGGTTTGTATGTTAGGAAAGATGCAAATTACTTTAAAAATTTGTAGTGAAGTACTCCATCTTTGTAGGCTTGTTGAGTTAAGGTTACCTGTTAAACAAGAATTATGCTTTACAATATGCAAGTTAATCTTTAAAGTTAATAATGTAATTGAAGCTTTTAATTTTTTCCCCATGCTAAGAGGAAAATTGTAGATGAAGTAAAGGAAAGAAAAAGAATTCGGGAGACTGAGGAAAAGATAAAAGCTGAGCAACAGGAATGGGAAGAGCTGAACCCAGAAGATTATAAACCAAAAGGAAAGGATGAAGAATGGTAAGTCAGTTAATAGAATTTGAGTTTTGTAATGGCACAATATTGAGTAATAACAAAAAGAGATTATCCACAAAACCACAAAAGACCGTTTTATTAGGAAGATTCAGGGATATGATTATTTTTATTTGCATGTTTCTTTTTATTTTTGTATATTTAGATTTACTTTTTAATTTATTATGTAATTAGTGTATCTTAAATTTTTAAGATGGCAAATATGAAAATTAGATTAGTAAAGCAAAAAATTATGGATGCAGGATTGCAAGAGGTGGATGGAATGCTAGACACATAGTACAGTATAACCAAACCAACCGCCAGGGGTGCTGTGTAACCTGGATGCATATTCTTCCATGTGGAAAGGGAGACTCTTCTTCTGTAGAGTGCTTGGAAGAGTTTCGTGACACACATTGAGGCTGTTGTGGAGTAATTGGTTAGTGATGAAACAAACAATAGTTTATAAATATTCCAGGGTTGAGTACACTGATGTATTGGGTAGGACACGAGAGTGCATGAGGAAGGATTTGCCCACCATGGTAGAGCAAGACAAAAATTTGCTAGGAGAAGACGAAGTAAGTATTATAATTAATTGAATAATGTATGAGAGGGCAACTGAATTATATCTTTTGATATAAGACCAAAAATGCTATAAATAAATGGAATTACAAACCAGAACTTTACATAAATACGAGGTGTGATCATAACATATCGGGACTGTTGCTATAGTCAAGGAGCTAAAATATGCAGAATGGGGCCACCTAGCACAGGTAGACCTTGACCCCAACAGTGCATGCACACTGTTTTTAGCTTCCTAGCTCACTTCTGCTTTTTTCAGCATTGCTTGGAAGGAACTTGTATAGTTTGTGGTCGTTGCATTGACTATGATGGAGAAAGTTGAGCAGAGAATCTGTATCAAATTTTGCCAAAAACCTGCTCACAGATGTATGCAAAGTTGCAAAAAGTGTATGGAGACTAGTGTATGAGCTGCACACGAGTGTATTTGTGGTTCAGACGTTTTCAAGGTGGCCAACAAAATGTCGATAATGACGAACATTGTGGGAGACCCACACCCAGCAGAACTGAGAAAAACATCGTTTTCTTCGACTACAAGGGAATTGTTCATCATGAGTATGCTCCACCTGGTCAGACAGTAAACAAGGAGTACTACTGTGATGTGTTGCGGCATTTATGGGGTGCTATTCGTCAGAAAAGGCCAGAATTGCAAGCATCTGGTGAGTGCAGTGCACCATGACAAGCCACTTGCCCATTCAGCGCAGCTTGTGTAGCAGTTTTTGGCCAAGCACAACATCCCCCCAGGTCCAACAGCCACCATATTCCCCAGATCTCGCCCCTTGCGACTTTTTCTTCTTCCCAAAAATCAAATCCCAGAAAACGAGTTCCAGGAATGCTTCCATCAGTGGAAACAGCACTGGATAAAGTGTGTGGCTTCTGAAAGGGACTACTTCGAAGGAAATGAACTGCTAAAATGAAGAAATATGACAAGAACATAAACATTCCAGCACCATCTGGTGGGAAAACAGATGACTACAGTGAAAGTCCTGATTTTTTTTAAATGCCGATCGCACCAAACAGCGTGAAGATAAAGCTAACTTTAACAGTAGGTAAGTATCCAAATAATTAAATTTATCATGAAAATTATTATATTTTCTAAAATGCACTGAGGTGTGAGTGTTCAGGCAAGTGCTCTCGTATGTTTGTTATTCTTTATTTTTCTGAAACGGTTAATATTGGGTAGGAAGCACTCATAACCCATTGGATCCTGTACGATGCTTTGATTCTCCAATTAACGCAGATTGTGACTTTTTATTTTATTTTTTCCCAGCATATTGCAATAAAGGGCAAATATTCTGCTTTAAAATGGCACCAGAATGAATATCATAGCATAAACATGAACTTCAAGGTTTTGGCTCTGGGACAGACAAGACTCGCAAAGTCCCAGTGACTGAAACCAATTTCCTGTTACTTGTTCTGTCGATTTCTACATATGAATGTCAGCTATTGCTGCTGGCATTACATGTCAGTTTTCTATCTGATGTAGTGATGATTTTTTCTGTCAATTTCTTTTCCATTGCCTGTGGAAATAATGAAGTTAACCAAAGTATAAGGCATCATATGTGCACAGTACAGTTCATTGAAGATGAATATCATACTCTACATTAAGATCCAAGGTTTACCTTTAAGACGATCCTTGTTCAGGTAAGATGAATGATCTTTGAAAAAGCATTGAAGAGTAATTTGAGAAAGGAACTTGCTCCAAGAAGAAATTGGAATGGAAATGTCTTTTTTACCATAGTTTCTAGAAGGGAGCTGAAAGTGAAAGTCAATCAGTAATGCGTAATGATTGGTATGTTTGTAATAAGGATGAGGACTCCTATGTAAAACAAGACCCAGTAGCAAAACTATTTGGCAATAATTTTTGGAAGGCCAATGTTTGTAGTAAGTTTAAGTCAAATTAATTCTCATTTATTTTGGTTCTAATGAAAATATTGAGTATTGTATACTTAATCTCATTAGAGTAGAGAAAGTTATTGGTAAATAAATAGATCAGAGATGAACAAGCTTGTTGTAGAAAGGCAAAAGATGCATTGATCAAACATTTATGATGATGTTATACAGCAGTGTATGGAATTTAAAATTTCTCTTCCGATGGCTTTTGCTGATTATGAGAAGGCATTTGACAGCATCCTCAGACCAATATTATGGAAGGTCTTGCCTTACTAAGGATTCCTGTTAAATATATAAAGCTAATTGATACTGTCAATGAATGTAGTTGATGCAGAGTTAATATTGATGGAGTATTGTCAATGAATGTTCTGTCAAGTTTATTTAGCCAATCCCTTAATGATGGCTTGTGCAGAGACATAGGAGAAATTTCATCATATTTTTTGCATAAAATGTACAGCAATGACAAACATCCTCACACTATTCTTTACCTGACATAGCTGTTTTAAGGCAGGCTGCTCACAACATAGCTGTTTTTGCTCGCAACACTAGGCTGCTGCTTACAAACAGTGGGATGTTTTTTACATCAGGTTTAATACTACTTAGTTTGTTAGGAGTTTTATCTTGACTACAAGATAAAAGTATTCAAACTAGAACAAATTATTCTTGCTTTCCGGTGACATTTTGAATCCAGGCTTATTGTTTTTGTTTTATATTCTCTCTCATGGTTATTTATTTATCACCATTTCCTGTAACATCTCCTTCTCTGCAGGCTTATTTCCCTTGTGAGCCCTCTTAGGTTTGATAGTGAGTTGATTCTGTCTGTCCATAGGGTTTTCAGCTGAAGATTTGAAAGAAAAGAAATAACCTACAAAAAAAATTAGAAAATAGAAGGAGAGAATGAACAAGAACTTTTAGAGAATCATTTTTTGAGAAGTAAATGCTAAGAAAGGTTAGCAAAAGTAACCTCAGAATAAAATATGTGACTGTGGGGATGTGAATGCATTCCTGGGTTGTTGTGGAACATAAAGGAGAGGAAAGAAAAAGCTGAGTGATACAAGAATGGAAAGGGTTATGGCAAGGATGAGAATGCTTGTGGAATTGATAGCTGAGGATGTAAAGAGGACAATTAAAAAGAGTTGAAGGAATGAAAAATGAAACGCCACCAGTGATAGTGTGATTCATTGGCTGACTAAGGTGTTTAATTAATTTGTGGATGAGCATAAGGTAATGAAGTAATGATGAAGAGGAATTATTGTTCTAATGTATAAAATAAAGTTGACAGACGTAAATGTGACAATTATGGGGGCATAACATCCTTGCATTACTCAGCATACCAGGAACATACGTGGTAGGACACAATGTAGAAAGCAAGACAAAATGTTTGATAGAGGAAGAGTAGTGTGATTTTTTATGAAATATTATCAATAAGTTTGAAAGCAAAGAGAAAAAGCTTTATGTGGCATTTATGAACAGAAAAAGCCTATGACAGCTGAAGAAAGGCAATGTAGTAGAGAAGGTATGTTGTTGAAAGTGATTAAGTTTTTACAATAGGATTAAAGTTTTAATTGACTAAAGTAGATGAAACCAACTGGGTTAATGTAAAAGTAAGTCTGAGATAAGGGCGAGTTACGTTTCCATGGCAGTTCAGTATCTTCATGGATACAGTAATTTTGAGAAATCAAGGAAGATATGGTTGTATGTTAACAAAATGATTTTTCAGTGGAATGTAGAATGATTGATGTTTGCTTATGATACAACACAGGCAGAGGGTAGAAAAGAAGCTGCAGGACTAGTGGAAGAGTTTGAAAAAGTTTGCAATTGTAGTTTTAGAAGTTGACAGTAAACTTTAGGTTATCAGAACAAGGGGCGAAGCAGTGATCATTTGCATGGACAGTGAAAGAATGGAGTGTTAGATTTTTGTAGGTAAATATGAGTAAATTTTTGCATAATGGTAGGATGAGAAATGAATCACAGAGTAGAGGAGCAAAATAGGTAGATTCTTGGGAGTGGTAAAAGATTTAGCATTTAGTGAAAGAAATGGATCAGTGTGTGGTGGTTTGGGTGAAATTAAATCAGTGCTGGATAATAGGTTGGTGAAAAAAAAAAGTATACAGTTCAGGAATATTTGGAGGAAGAAGGAAACCTAGATGGGGGGTGGCTAGATGGGACGAAAGGGCATTGGTAAGGAAAGACCTCCAGCATTCAGGAATCAAAGAGTGCATGCAGGATAAGGGTGGCTGGTGATAATTTCAGTGGACTGCTGGTGACCATTCTGTGCTTTTGGAAATTTCCCAGGAAAGGGTAGATTACCACCACAATCTTCTTAAACACCCTAAATTGTGATGACTTCCATAGTACCTACTAAGTGTTTCATACACCTACACAGAAGACTGCCTAACTATGGGACTTTTTTTCTTTCTTGATTAGCCTTTTGTAGTGCTGGCCAGATTATCACTTCTTTGCAGAAGGGGGAGGTGGTAGTCAGTAGGGGGACTAATTTTAAGTGCTGTGTATGAGCAAATGCTTTTGTCCACTATTGATTCAGCCCCTTTGAGTAAAGCCTTTAGATTTATTAATAAGATTAGGACTACAGGGTAGTCCATTTCACCAACCCTTTTTGACCTAGAAGTCCTGAATCCCTAGTCACATTTGCTCAGTTGTTCTTTGGCTCCAAATCCCTGATGGTCATCTGTTCAGTTGTTCTTTGGCTCTAAATCCCTGATGGTTAATTTCTGGATAGCCTTAAGATTCTGCTGACTAATGCAATTATTCAGCCATTCATAAAGTAATGAGATTTTGTTTTACTCGCATTGTTTATTGTTTAATTTATTCTGTTTTATATTATTTATTTATTCTAATTTTATTTAGACACTTAATTATTTGACTTATTAGTACCAAACAGTTACTATTTCCAAACAAAATTTATTTTTGTTTTATAAACCCTTCACTTACGAGATAATTGCCCTCCTCCAACTTCGGTAGCATTCAGATTGGCAGTCAGCACTTGGAACAATATTTTCTGCCAATCCAAGCTGACTTGGCAGCCCAAATATGCAGACAGCCGCTGTTCAATTTTTCTTACCTTTGAGCTGTCAGTAAAGGATCCGCACATTTAATTGAATTCACATAAAGTGAAGGGTTTTTATAAACATGCCTGTTTGCCTTAATGCTACCCCATATTGAATTTTCTCTTGAGGTCCTGGTCAGAGTATGCCAGATCTATAATATACTATATTATATTCTTATGTTAGTGAAGCTATGTACTATAATTTTTGTATAAAAGTTTTTTATTGAATTTATTTTTGTCTGTTTCGAGTTGCAGTGAAAAGTACCTCTCTGTATTCTGAATGCTTAATGTCAGTAGAAAGTTTTTAAATAATTTATGTTTTCCTAATAAACAGAAGTGAAGCTGCTCATGAAGAACAGCTGATATCAGGCCGAGAAATCGGGGAAAAGCTCGGGAAAAGTGGAAACGAGAAGCAGAAATAAATGCTTTTAAAAAGGATATTCATTACCAGGATGTCATGTATAATAATGGTAAGGATTAGTTGTTTTCATAGTTGTTTATGAGATATCATATATCCCTTACACTACTGGGAATTTTCAGTAGCTGATAAAGTAGTTATGCAGGATTTTCAGCACTATTGTTCAATGAAACCAGCCAGTCCCTCTACCCAGTAATGTTGTAGTTTTCACAGCAGAGCTGTTTGGCAATATGATGGAAAGGTTATAATTATTTAAAATAAGTCACCCAGAAATTTATAGTTTTCAGTGACTCTAGAAATTAGAACCTTTCAAATGTTTATCCTAAAATCTTGACTCAACAGGTTAAGTTTTCATTCTACAAATAATATGGAACTGGTACAGATTTTGGAAATACATTGAAGGATGGAAGGAATATAGAATTTAGGCCAAAGACCAAACACTGGACCTATGAGATCATTCCAGCACTGAAGGGAAATTGAGAGTGGAAAGGTTTGAAAAGGTATAATAGGAGGAAAATCTTGCATTTGCATGAAACAACTGATAGGGAATATAAGATATAAATAAGACAGAGAATGTGAACGGAGGTACAGTAAATGGGGTGAAAGAGGTTGCAGTTAGGCACAGGATGCTGCAAGAGTCTCAAGTAGTGCCTACAGTGCACCGTGTGAGGTGCACAGGCATGCCACTCCCTCAGAGTGATATGCATCAGATCCTCCTACACAAGTGCATTAGTAATTGAAGGTGCTGATAAAGCACCCACAACTCAGTTACTTAACATTTATAAAATCTGTCATGGGTAGTGGCAGGTTTTGTGGAATGATGACCTAATAGTGTCCGAATAAATTGACCAGTGTTGGATTGTGGCGTTACTTATTTTAAAAAGAATGTCACACTGAAGTACACTAATGTCATGTCTTTGAATTGGTTTTACCCGGGGTGTGGCTTTTGGATATTTGATGAATAGCATACATGACCTAATCCTAGAGCGTATATATGTGTCAGCACAATTTTTAATCAGTGAATATCAAGCTTTGTAATATAGCCTTAAAAGAAATTTAGAATAAATCATTTTTTTTAGTTTAACAGTCATTAAATTTTTAGACCCTAATGGATTAAATAAAATCTAATACATCATTAAATTTGCATAGCCTTGAGAATTAATGTTAGATCAGTGATATGGTTATATTTAGCTTCTTCAGGTTTGATGACTGAAGTCCTTCCTCTTCTGACAAGCAAATTGCCACTATCATTCATTTTAAAATATTAATTGGCGTAGCATTAAATTTTATTGAGCGTTTGCAAAATTAATTGTTTCTAAAAATTCATACAGTACAGTACTGTATTGCCAAGCCATACCAAAAATGTAGTCTATTGGTGGTAATTCATTCTCACGTACACTTACACGAAATGTAAAATACAGGAAATTCAGTCATTATAAAAAAGACTATAAACATTTTTGTGTTTATTTTTCAACATAAGTAACCCCAAATTCTCTATAAAAAATTCTTCTTTGACTAAAGGATAGAGATAGAAAGGTGAGCAAACACACATTAAGTGTATAGTTTACCATAATGGAATGCCTGTGTATGTAAACACACGCACAAACTAAAAATGTGTGTAACAGTACATCACTTTATTAAATAAAGTGTCATAAAATACTCACAGAGAGAAAGCAAGAGAGGGTGGGGCCACATTAATGCATATTGCTTTTGTAATGTGTAAGTATAAAACATGTACACATACACGGACTAAAAAATTAATTACAGTACACAGAGCACCACACTGAACTAAAATAGATTGTGTATAATAAAAAAATATCCCAAACCATGCTAAATAACATACAGTACTGTAGGCAATCTCCAGTTATTGGCTGGGGCTCCATTCCCAACGGTGTGATGATAACGGGAAATCGGCGATAATAGCTTGATCCTAGGATTGCGCATGTTAGCCAAAAATCCAGTTATCGTTGTCGCGAACAAGCGCCGTAAAAAAACTGGTCGCCAATAACAGGACTGCCTTAATTTTATGTAGTCTTGCATTACTGGAGGTAATACTGTATTGTATGGTAACTCATCCACTTGCTGGTCTGTGCAGTACAGTATTCATATTGTTGTGAGTGCAAACCATTTGAAATTAATTATTTTCAAAACAACCCCACATGTTGGATTTTGTCTGCATCAGAGAAGCAGAGTGTTTCCCTTTGATTATATGTTGGCTAATTTGTATCTGCTATCTGCAGTCACTGTCATGATACCCATGTATGGGTGTCCTTCAGCTCTGTATGGTCTGCTTATATAGCAGGTTGAGAATTATGTACTTTGTTCATATACTATATAGAAATTAGTAAGGTAGTTTTAAAATTTAGAATTTTGGCTAATACTTTATACTAAAAGTAATTTTGTACAATTTAATGTATATTAATTTGTCACTTTAGGAAATTTTCCAATGATTTTTATCAATTTTATATTTTCATTTGCAGGAGGCCCGGCAACATGGCACAGGTTATATGAAATTCTCGACAGATGAGAAGGAAAGGAAAGCACAGATGGATATGCTGAAAGAGATGCGAAGAGCCACGAGATCAGAACACACCAAGAAGAGCCAGAGGCCAAAGACAAAAGCTTCTGAAGGCCGCGGTTTAGAAAGGTGCGCCAGCGTAAGAGGTTAAAACTTGGATTACCCATCAAGGTCTGTTCTTATCTTTTTGTGTCCCAAAGACTATTGTAAGATTTCCATCAGCCACCAAATGTCTGTTTTGGTATTTTTTTAAAGATTGACGGAAGATTTTCACTTCCGTTGAAACTATTAGTTTGCTCTGTTGCCAGAATGTGGCAAGTATTACTTATTACTTAAGTAAGTCTGTTTATTACAAACCCTTACTTATAATTTAGCCCAATTTTTGGTTCTCTGCAAATCTTAGATGCTCCATTCTCAGATTCAAAGAAATGAGGTTTGGCTACTGGTCCAACAGCCCTGTGTCAGTCACATGGTCCCTGAGGTCCTGAAAGGTGAAAGAGCCTCACATTTCATGTTTAACTTTGGTTTCAGTTTCCTTTTCCTTGCAACTGGCAGCATTAATTATTTTGCAATGATATACATTTGATTGCTTACTATGAGGAAAGTAAAACTTGAAAGATCTGAATGGGAGGTGAAGGGGGTTTGGCAGGATCTTGCAGGAATGATCCAGGTTTTAGTCTAGTTGTGACCTAGTAGCCCCTAACGTAATTAAATGACAGAACATTATTTTAACTAGGTTATCTCCTAATAAAGATGTTAATACAGTCAACCTCTTAAAACGGCATTCTGTGGTCTGGGAACTCCCGTGGATTCAGCTCGATTTCGAATCGGCTGCCATTAGTTCGTTGAGCCCCCACTGTAAACCGGGGAACTGCTTGTATCCTAATATGAGATGGATTGTATTAGCAATCTTTCCATAAGAAATCATAAATGGCCATGATGTCTTGAACCAGATTCGAATATTAACGTTAAATTTGACATACTTTGCTTAAATAACTAGTCGAAATCATTGCAGAGACGCAGGGATGAGGAAGGCAAAGCGGGAATCCTGTCGGGAGTTGAGGAGGACTCATAGGACAATCAATGCATATGCTCAGGGAGCATGCATAATTCCTGCCAGCTGGTGAATAATCATGAGCAGTTGTGCAGCAGTGCAAAAGAGAGCCTACTTCAATCTTTTCTTAGCAAGATGATAACCTCATAACTTTTCCAAGTGGATAGTGTGGCAGTTGAAGTCTTGTTCAAAACAAGTTCTTTCTTGAAGATAGCACTGGAGGAGACAGAATGCAAATCCATGAACAGACTTGTCCAAAGCAACATGGGCACAAGACTTTGGAGTACAACACTGTTACCATTGATACAACAAATACAGATGAGGATCCATGTCCAGTAAGGACAATAATAACAAACCACAAGCTCACCCTGGCAGGCCTGACAAGTAGCTCAGTATGGCAGAAAACATATCAAAATAGATGGTAAGAACATAACACTAAACTCGGTTTTTTTATCAGAGGCATTTGCACCTAATCGTAGGTGCCCTTTTAGCTCTGGAAAAGTTTCCTGCTAGCTGATTGGTTGCAAATATTTTTGTCCGAATAGCAACATTGTTTTCAAATAATTACAAGTAATGTGAATCAGAAACTTATTTACTAACCTAATTTTCTCCACAGATATATGTTTTGTCAATAAATAATGTTAAGAATAAAGAGTTTATAAAGGATTGTGATGGTAAGTCTCAAATTTAATAACATGCCTAAGTCAACGACAGAGCTTGCTTTTCGGATGCACGCTGCATAACATTTTTTACTTTTCACAATTTTAACACACTGGGATAAACTACACTAAGCATAAGAAAAAACATGTTATTATAAACTTTCTTTGAATACCAGAGTCTACTAAAAACATGGAATTAATAAAACTCGCATTAGTGAAAACTTCCAGGGAGGTAAAGGGAAGAGCCTGTGGCATTAGATAAAATTTAGATAAAATTACCTAGATAAGAGGGCAGATTATTCATATGGTATCCACATGCCAGCCCGAATGTTGATGGGCAAGAAACCTTTTCAGATACATATCATCTTTTATAGGCTTTATTGCTAGCCTTTTTGTTATATCATTATGATAAATATGAAGACGCTCTTTTTTTCTTTTACATAATAATAATGTACTTCCCTTATTATGGCATTATTTTGCCTGAGATTTCAAACTAGGGTAGCCTATGTCTATGTGTCTTACACCCATTTTTTTGACAATTGCAATAAATTTGCATTAACTCTTTAAGGTAAGGAGTAACAGTAAACAGTAGCTGATGCTTGATATAAGTTAAACCAGGTTTATGAAAGGCCTATGATGTAAGTCCGTATGAAAAGGATTTGCTAATTTTGTCGAAAGGGTATAGATTCTATTAATAAGCACCATTTTTCGGTTAGAGGATACTGTAGTGTTCCATAAATTGCATAAAAATCATAATTAAACGAATTCATAATTTCACCGAGTTACAACGCTGATACCCCTCCCCTCCCTTCCATCCCCGCTCAGTATTTGACAGTAGAGAGCATATATCCAGCTAATCCTTAAAATGTATATATGTACAGTACATATTCTACTCAGTCACGTATTCTTTTATCAAAATATCTGCAGAAACTCGTTAACCTTATATGTGTCCTGAACAGAACGCAAAATAAGAAAAAAAGATTTTTTATCTCGCATTGTCTGCTGTAACTTATGAAAGAGTGTTGTTAATGTCTGAAATATATTTTTATTAGCGTGCACCTACAAAAGAAGCACAGAAACTTTTCATTGCAGATAGCCATATTAAAGTAATCCAAGTAACGTAACACTGATTTCAACATTTTACATGAATCAGGAAAATGCTGCAAATGACAATCACCAGATAGTTTTTCCCGCCAGGCCGCGCAGGCTGTTCCTTTTACCTCCCTGGAAGTTTCCGATAATAGCGTAGTTTTATTAATTCCATGTTTTAGTAGACTCTGTATTCAAAGAAAGTTTGCAATAACATGTTTTCTTATGCTCAGTGTAGTTTTATCCCCAATTGGTGTTAAAATATGTAAAAAGTAAAAATTATGCAGCGTGCATCCGAAAGCAAGCTCCTGTCATTGACTTGGCGTGTGTTGTTATTAAATTTAGACTTACCATCACAATCCTTTATAAACTCTCTATTCAAGTTAACATTATTTTATTGACAAAACACATATCTGAGGAGAAATTTAGGTTAGTAAATAAGTTCGATTCACATTACTTGTAATTATTTGAAACAATGATGCTATTCGGACAAAATATTTGCAACCAATCAGCTAGCAGGAAACTTTTCCATTGTTGGCACCTCGTTCGTGCAAATGTGCCTCGATAAAAAAAACCAAAGTATAGGTGCAACATGCAAATACACTCCGACCTTCTCTCATTAAATTACAGTGCACTGGTGGAGAAATTTCAAGTAACAACGCACTGATCAGGATCAAACAAAAACTCGTAATTCACAAATTTAGGGGGAGCACTTACGCCATAAGGCCCCATTATAAGGGTAAATGACTGTTTCTACCTTATGATTGAAGGGATTTGCTTAAAATTTTTACTACTTATTCTACAACTAATAATGAAAATTCTTTCAATGGGAAATTAAGAAATTCGACCTCCAAGTTCATGTGTTTTGCAGTTGAAAAAATCATGACATTAAAAAAAAAATATGCAAAAGTAAAAGTTGCACAGAAAAGTGATTTTCCCCGACGACAAAATAAAGATGTATAGTTATACTGCACTGTAAAAGTTTCATTGAATGCGGTTCAGTCTTCTTGAAGAAATAAGCAAATAGTTTTGAAAAAAGTAAGTTTTGAGAAAACAGCAAAACAAAAAAAGTTATTTGGACTTTCAGGAATCCTGAGGGAATCAGGACAGCTTGAGCAAGTTATCCCTATATCGTTATAGCCTGTTTTCTCTATGATGCTTCCGCTAGAGAGAATGGGCTATTTTAGTGGGTGACTATTTTTGTATAAATTTTTTTACATCAGAGGATTTTTTTACAATTTGTCGTTCACAGTGCTGTACAAGCGATGAACAAAATTGTCCATGAACCGATCTAAACATTTTTTTTAGAAGTAACGTTTCAAGATATGTTTATTTACAAATATAAGTCCAAAACAGTGTATAAATTACTTGATCCTATCCAGAATTATTCATATAGACTTTTTTTAAGTATTTTTACAATTTGTGGTTCACAGTGCCATACATTCGATGAACAAATTTGTCAATAAAGTAATCTAAAACATTTTTTTTTTAGCATTATCACTTCAGGATATATTTAGACAACAAAAAGCTGAAAACTGTTAATAACTAAAATTCGATAATTCCTTGAAATTTGACGGTCGGCGCGGCCCGTAAGCAAAGTCGCAAGATTACAAATAACTTAGATTTTTGGTTATTGTGTCCCAAGAAAACAATTTTACCTAAAATTTACGTCTGGATAATCAAAATTAACATTGAAAGCAATATCCATAGACATTACAAAAAACTGTTGAAAGCAATATCCATAGACATTACAAAAAACTGTTGAAAGCAATATCCATAGACATTACAAAAAACTGTTGAAAGCAATATCCATAGACATTACAAAAAACTGCCACCAAATCATAAATCACCCAGCCCACCAAGGAAAAGGAAAAACTCCCAGAACTGAGACTGTAGTATAATAGTTTTCCCAAAGATAAAATGCAAAAATAAGAAATGAAAGTAAACAGAATACAGTTACCAAAACGGAAGGCATCAGATGACAGCTTCTGAGTACACTTATAAAAAATTATCCGGACTTACATTGAAACAAAATACTTTAGTGGCTGTGATAAGTGATAGTGAACACAATGGAATGATGAATGGAAAACATAAAGGCACTGCATAAACTTGATAATGGCATTCTTTGGAAGAGAAGCAAAGTTGACTCGAATGGTAAAAGCACAAAGTGAAAATAATATGGGTGTCACATGAAACATTGGACATGCGCTGAAAGGGCCTCTTGGTCTTGACTGACACAAACATATGTGACTGGGTATTTCCTAGTGTGCAGTAGGGCAATACATGGTTAATATGGTTGGTGTGAAACAGCTTATAATTTACCACATATTGTACAGTGAATAGCCATTTTTCATGTAGACATCAAGGATATGGACTTTCAATTGCTGATTCACTAATGTAATTTCCTCAAGTATTTCTCCCGTAGATCTAAATTACTTTTGTAACTCTTGCAGATGATGATAGGCTGAAAACTCCACCAGCATCAGATGATGATGATGACGACACACTCGAACCACCTGTTTCTTCTAGCCCACAAGACAAGGTGGCATCTAATAATGAAAAAGAAGACAACCATCTTGGTGTAAAAAAACACAAGGTGAGGGAATGGGATATGGTGAATCCAGAAGCTGGAAGATCATATATCTTGTCACAGGAGGAATGGGTAAACCGTCAACGAAAACAAAGGGTTGAGGAATTTGCACCTCCTGTGTACAGCTACAACAAAAAAAATAAAGGCAACAATTATCATAATTTCCAGACAAAAGCTTCGACAAGTGAAGATTTCGAAAAAGAGGGCATGAAAAGGGAAGAGAGAAAGAGTGAGTTTGCCCCTCCATCAACTTATGAATACTATGGACCATCTTCATCCAGTCACAAGAAGCGTTTTAAACCTAATTATAAGTCAACGGAAGAAGCTGTTGCCAAAGGTTTATCTAATTTAAGGAAAATGACTGATATCTGAACTTAATTTTATATGTAAAACATATGTAAAACTAATAAAGCATAAAAAATTACATTAGCTTATTATTGATTGGAAATATTACCAGTATTGGCATGAAAAGGTCTTTCATTACTCTACAAATAAAGTTAATGAATTTCAATTCATTAACAATAGCACCTCAATAATGGACCTCCATTTCAGAATTTCACTGGACAACAATGAAGTTTCTTTTGAAGCATACCCTTCAATGGCCATTTCTCTCTGTTCTGTTATTAATTATCTCTGTACAGTACTGACCAACTTCATTCTAGATACCTATTCCTGTGTACAATACCTGTTGTATTATTTTGAATTTGCACTGAGTGTATACACAAATACTGCACAATAGTATTTTACACTCATACAAGTTATGATTTTGCCAATACATTACAGCACAAATTGCACTTTTAACAGAATTTGTAGGTAGTCCCAGTCTAGTGCCAATAAGGGAATATGGTAAGCTGACACTCAAAAGTATCATTGGAGACCTCATTAGGCCTTACAACTTTGCTATCTGACACCTCAACTCCCATAGTATTATCACCAGATAAAACAGTTCTCCTCAACAGACCTCTTGTAGATCTAATATCAATAACTGTGATTACACAAGTACAAGCAATGATGGCAAACACATCCACCTGTCAACACTGTTGTTATTAATGTTGGTAGACAAGGCATCACTAACATCCAGAACCTTGCATGCAATTCATTTATCCCCAGAAGCCTTCTATACTTATCTTATTCCATGAAAATGCAGGTGATGTGACCAAATTCAATTATTAGGAATCCATCATCAAAGATGAATACACAATTACTAATACATCAACAAAGCATTATTTACATCTGAAAGAAAAATCACTAGGGTACGAACCATTTTTTTTATTTAATATTTAATTACACTTTGAGGGAAATGGCTCAATAAAGCTTAATTTACACAAGCACTTGAGAGGTGAAATTAACAAAGTATTTTAACTTCTGAAAAATTAGCAGAGGCAATGCATATAAAAACATACATTTAAGTCATAACAATGAGAAAATTAATTATCCCACCTCTTTATAAGTGTGAAACTAAGATTTTCACCTTAAGGAATCCATTATGGAGAATTTGATACAAAACAGGCAAGTTCTCCAAATTGTGTAAATAAAAAATTTAATGTCCTTTCGACAAAAAATATGAAAAACGTCTAAAACTGACATAACCGAGTCAAGTTATGCAGCCTACAACCTGCAGTATTATCAATTGGTGATCATTAACACAGCAGAAGGCACCAAACCTGAAATACAAAATAATTTAGTGATTTTTTCAGATCATTATATATATATATATATAATAATTGAAAAAAAAACAATGAGAATAATTATTGAGGAAAAAATCGAACGAAAATTTATATAAAAAATTTTTTTCTGAATTCATCCACATTATGATAATCTAAAGTATAAATCAAATAGTGAACAACAAACCTAGCTTCTAAAATAACTAGATAAAAGCAAGCATTACTGAGAATGAAAGCCAAATTCTAGACAAATTCAACTTGCCCAAGTGATTTGTATTTGAATGATGGATAAAAACATGACAAGATGTAGAGTAAGTTGGATACTGAGGAGGATGAACTGCAAAAAGAAATGTTTACATGACAGTGATCAGCAACAGAGAGGTAAAATAGAGTTCATTACAGTCCTGTGCATGCAAATGATCAAATGGGAATCTCATTAAATAGATAAACATGTTATTAAAACGCTTAATCGTAATTCTCTGACGATGATATTCAAGCCTTTGGATTACATATGTGTGTGCACCAATCTTTAAAGCATATTTTGCATACTTATTGCATTACACACATGAAGACAATGACAGAGTCTATTTGCAATTTCAGAATAAATAGGAGATTCTTTAAAACCATATTTTAGGCCACAACAAGAACTGATTTACAGTGCCAGATTTTCTGGTTGCCCCACAATTCTCAGCAGAACCCTGGCATCAAAGCTATGAAGGATCGCCTCTCTTTTATGAGCGTTCCTGTGTGGAATTACCAGCAAATAAAAGAGGGATCAAGAACCTGTAGGTGTGTTAACCTTATGATAATGAAGTGACACACCTGACCAGGTCAGGATGAGACCGCTCCATCCCAGGAATATCTCATATGTATCATGGCATTAGAAGGTCCCTTTGCTTTCAGCTAAGCAACCTACAGGACAGGGACTTACTGTAACACCTACTGACAGTGCTAGTCAAACCTCCTTCATCTCAAGACAGTACTATTCGAGGAATACTGTCTGATGGCCATACCTAAACTCTGATAATTCTACAAAATAAGTTGTTTCCAAAGGAAGCCAGTGCGGTGCCCACCTTCGGGACATCTTACAACTTCAGGAAAGAGCATGGGTCAGTCTTCATAATTCATGGTAGGGAGCATGAAAAATGAACCATCTGGGATATTAGCTGTAGCATCTAGATAAACCCGGAGTGACAAGAACCAGGCACAATTTTTATCTGCACAACAATACTAAATTCGCAGAGACTAAGGGAGTTCCTCTTCAACAGGTCCTTGTTCTTGGCTCAGAATGACTGGCCAGAGGACATCCCTCTCGGAGTCAAGATCTAATCCTAATGAGAATTTATGGGGCTGACTCAACTTCCTATCGGCCTCGGGTTTTTAGTGGCTTGACCCAAGACCTTACTTTCTCAGCTAGAGTACCCAACTCCATGTAAGCATTCTTCAGGGAATTTTTAGCCTCTCTCCTAGAGGCTGAAACTGTCTTCGTAAAACTGTCCAAATCAGCAGCCCTGAATTCCTGATGGGGGTCTCTTATAAGTTCCTGAATACGGTGCCACTCATTACCAAGGAATTCTTTGGTACTTTGTCAGATCCCCTCTTGGATCCCCTTCTTAAACTCTGCCCATGTATCTCCTTATAAGAAACATCTGGCAAAGCAGGTTGGGCCAAGGCAGTTGGATTGCCGCCACCTGGGTGAGAAGGAGTCCCAGGCGATGGAATAGGAATCACAAGAGAAACAGGAAGCTCTGATGAAGGAAGGGGGGTCATCATTTGGGTCCTCTTCAACATTAATTTGTTGTATGGAAGAGCCTGAATTCAGCTCCTCCTCCTCATGCAAGAAAAAGAGGCCAGTGCCCCTGGGCCTTAGTGGCTTGGCCCAATACTTCTCCATTACTCAATTCTCCATATAGGATGATCATGTTCTGATGTTTTGACATGTTTGCCTGAACATGAAATATACTTGGGGTAGAGAGGGAACACTGGTAGCCAGAGTTCTGCTGGAAAGATGTATCCCTTTCCACCTGCACTCCTATCAAACCCCTGAACCCAACGGGCTAATTTAAACCAGGCCCCATAATCATCTGGGATGGCTGCTAGCAGCATGTTACACATCCTGCACATCTGGTGACCACCCAAATATGAAGTTCGTTCATTAACTAATATAAAGTAAAAACTTCATATTTAATAATAAATTAGTGTAACTATGTTAATAAATAAAAAATTATACATTTATTTTTCGTTTCCTTTATATTCCCAACCTTATCTGTGTGATTAATGATCATAAAAAACTGATTTATTTTGATAAACAGTGCATTATAGCATAATGTTTTAGGCACTTCTGACTTACTAAACCACCTTCACCTTTTATTACATTTTTCTCAAATGGGGACAATGTCATCTTCAGTTTGCAAGTGTGTGTGTGCGAGAAATTTCTGCTGTGTATTATAAGTTTTTCTTTATTTTAATGTTAAAAAAGTAATAGTACGTTATGTATGAGCACTGATGGTTCGCTAAATTTTTGTTTTGTTTCTATAATAAATCAGACAAGCAGGTTTACTCAGATAGCTGCAAAGCTCAAACACGTTTCCATTCAATTACTGATAAAGAGTAAGTTCCTTGTTGGACGAGTCGGTAGAGTTCTCGGCTAGCACTCTGCTAGGCCCGAGTTCGAGTCTCCGGCCGGCCAATGAAGGATTAGAGGAATTTATTTCTGGTGATGGAAATTCATTTCTTGGTATAATGTGGTTCGGATTCCACAATAAGCTGTAGGTCCAGTTGCTAGGTAACCAATTGGTTCTTAGCCACATAAAATTAGTCTAATCCTTCTGGCCAGCCCTAGGAGAGCTGTTAATCAGCTCAGTGGTCTGGTTAAACTAAGGTATACTCAACTGATAAAAAGTAACATGAATAATCAAACCCATGAATTTGAAACCCAAAAATTTAGAGTGGGCACTGTATGCAAAGAAAATGATCAACTCAACAATAATATAAATACCAGAGCTGGTGTTTTATGGTTATAGGCAATCATTTGAAGATTATAAGCAATTATGATGAAACATGGGATGAGATTCAAACAAATGTCTAAATTTCAACCCAAAATACATCTACCTATTAGAGACCAGCACAGGAAAGTTAGTGTTTAGCTTTCCCCTGAATGGTACTTTATCCTAATTTAGTAACAGCTATTGGTATCCCACCAATACTGGACATAAGTAGATCTAAATTACCCAGCTCGACCTCATAAAAGCACATATAAAATATACTCATAAAAGCACATATATAAAATATACAGGACTGAATGTTCTTGTGAAAATTGCAAATTCACAAAAATCAAAGCTCTGAAACTTACCTAACAAATCTAAGGGTTTATCCATATCATCCTCAGAGAATGTCTTACGTGGGAATGTTGTTGAAAGTTTAATAGGGGCATCAGCAGACAAACCATCAGTGCGATTCAAGCCAACCCAAAGACGAACAGCTGACAGGGACTCTTTTGCTTTGAACTCCTGTACTAATGGGGTTCCGCTGGGTAGACGTATCTATAAAGAATTGAGAAACGAAGGTCCACTTAATTACCTCAATAACTATGCCCTAACTTTCATTCACTTTTCTTTCTGTAAAAAGGGCCCCTGTTAAAATCCTTTTTTATGTTAGCTATTGATACTATCTTCATCTGGTTCATATTTGAGACTGTAATTTATGTATCTTATGATTTCCATTTAAATATTCGCAAAAATAATTCATCAAAAACTACAATCATCAAACTGACATTATGGATTTTCCCTCACTCATTTGTAAAAATGTTACAAACTCAATAACAGAACACTCTATTATAAGTACAAAATACTTAATTCTCATTGATTTCCTCCAAACTAATCACTCATATAGACCACATTCATGGTCCTCTAATGTCTACACAACAAAACTGTCAACTATTTGTTAATAACTTACTATCCATTTCAGGACTGAAAGTCACCGTTTTTTCAAATATATCTTTCAAACTGATTATTTGATCGAATGGTACTTTGATTATAGTGTACAAGACACCTCCCGTAATTTTTGCAATATAGTGAGTTGTCAAAATGGGTGTTAGCTGGGCGTAAAACACATCAGGCAGCAGGACTAATTTATGCAAATGTCTAATCCCATAGGCGGGGAGGGGGATAGCCGGACGTCAAATGCATATCGGCGCTTGGCAACAGTAAGACTAACTAAACCATTCACAATGCACTATATTACCAAAATTAGCGGAGGTCTCGTTCCCAATTATTCGATCAAATAATCAGTTTGAAAGATATTTGAGAAAAACGACGGCCCCTGCAATGGATAGTAACTGATAAGAAAGTTCTAACATGGGTGCTTAAAAAACAAATATGAATGAACGTAAAAAGTCTCATACCATCAATAAATATAATTTCAATACTGAGTTTTAGGATAGACTGTCTGATTAATTCTTATAATATCTTGCACAAATTTCTTCTTTCCTTTGGCATTCGAAGAGAATGAATGTTCACTAAACGAGTGATGGGGTTGGTTGAAACAAAGATTCAAGATTCAAATCATGGTAGTTTAACAGTTTCATAAGAATCCGAGAGAGAGAAACAAATGATATCACTTTCTGGCAAATGTAAGAAAAGCAGGGGTGCACTTCATTAAACGGAGTCTCTTATTTTAAATGATTCCTGGAGAAGCTACTAAATACTAAGGACTGGCAGCTAGAAAATTTACGAAAAAAGAAAAAATTAGTATTAGTGTGGGGAAAATTTTCTTCAATAAATATAACTTGCATTCAAACATCAGAATCCACTGAGTGGTAAATTAAAGGAGTCTTGTTAGTATTCTTTCTTTGAGCAGATTTAAGGTGCAGCAGTCTTATACTGGCTGAGCCTTGGCTTCAGCCTCTGTCTTGTCAGGAAACATTTCTTTTCTGGCTTGTCGGTCCCTCTCAATCTGCTCTTTTACTTTCTGGCGGGCAAGTTTGTCCTCCAACTTGTCACGTCTTCTTCAGTCTTTTATCTCTATTGTATTCTGGAAAGAATGAAAATGAAGTTATACATATCTGTCGCAGTAACAAAACTTTTAACAAATACTGTTTTAAAAAGAATTACTTCCTTTAATGCTACCTCACATCGTAACATCAATTTTCATCGGGGCCATTTTCATTATCGAATTTCAAAATTATAGGTTCACAGAGGAAAACCGTAAAACTTGAGAGCATCATCTGCAGAAGGCCAGGTTCGTTATATTTCAAAATGCAATTTCCCTTTAAGAATCTTATGGTGGGAAAATGATCACAAGTTTTAAATGGTCTCTAAGTCAGACTGTACATTTGGCCTGGGAATGCAGTGCTATTTTGAAAATAAGCATGGTCTATAAACAACAGAGTGCATTTTGAGTAGTTCACAGACGGGACATGGCTGGGTACATTAAGTAACTGTGCATTAAACAAATGTGCCCTATTCTAATATAGGATATCATCAGTTCTAATACTAACTGTAGCAAATCTATTATGGGTAAACCGTTTTAATTTGTTAACTGGTTCTCCATTCTACAATTCCTACTATTTATTCATTATATCAAGCGTCACATACACTGCAAATTTGATCTAGCCTTCCAACATGTGCAGGGATCCAAGTGTCATTCTTCATTACAAACTCACTCTTTGGATACATGTCTGATCTACCTTTTTTCAATCACATAAAAAACACAGAATTGTGAGTCTTTCAAGGATTTTGGAGACCTGTCTCTCCTTGGGAAATGTTTATTAAAACATCCAGGTATTAGCATTTTTAAGAGGGTTTTTTGGTGTTTTGAACTATCAAAATAGGCAGTTATATGCGTTTTTAGAGGGATTTTCAGTATTTGCGGATTTGAGCTATTCGCAGGGGGGGTAGTGGGTACACATCCCCTTGAATATTGGGGGTCAACTGTACTATGACGAAGCATATTATAGACAAAAACAAAAAGTACAGATAATAGTAAAGAAAGCATATGAAGAATATGAAGAAAAGGTTAGGAAAGAGATAAAGAATGACAAAAACAGACACAGGAAAACCTGGGAATACTCAGACATGCTGAGAGGTAAGATCACCTCAGACAAAGGATGGATCACAATATACGACGAAAATAAGCAAGACATGAAGGAAGAAACCCTAGTGAAAGAACTTGTAAAGTTCTCGAAAACATTATACCAAAAAGAAGAAAGCAAAATAAGAGAGATATGGAATGAGAGCAAAAGAGAGTAGTATAAACACAACATGGAAGTGACATGCAAAGGCCAATGGCAAGATTATGACAGCATATACATCATTAAAAGAACACATGGATGTAGTGTACGATCTAACAACAGAAATTAAACCCATGGAAGAAGTCAATATAACTGAAGAAGATCTGAAAAATCAACTTGAGTAAATGAAACCAAATAAAGTACCAAGACCAGATGGGATGAAACCACTTCTGTTCAAACTGTTCTTACAAAGCACCAACCTTAAAAGGGAATTGGCACAACCAGTTCTGTTCAAACTGTTCTTACAAAGCACCAACCTAAAAAAATTGGCACAACCAGTTCTGTTCAAACTGTTCTTACAAAGCACCAACCTTAAAAGGGAATTGGCACAATGTTTAAACAACATAATGAAAGGCAGGAAAAGACAGAACACCTGGCTTAAGTAAAAAAACAACACTTACACCCAAGAAACAACACCCCACAGTCAATGATCTTAGGCCAATTGCATTAACTAATGTGTCATATAAAATTTTCATGGGGACCCTGAAAACCAAAATAGAAAAGCATATATATAGGGAAAACGCATGAACTGCAATTAAGCTTTATTACACAAAGAAGAGGAATTGATAACTTGTATATCTTAGAATACTGCATACAAGAAACGTACAGAAGAAGAGACCCATCATTTGTGGTATCAATACTTTCAAAAAGCATTTGATTTAATTAACAGAAAAAAGCTTAAAGAGGTCACGATGAAATATAGGCTACATGTAGATGTAATAAATGCAGTGGCAAAGATATATACAAACGACACAAGTCTATGCCTCAACAATGTAGAAAAAGAGCTAAATATAACAAATGGAATAAGGCAGGGGTGCAATGACTCAACCATATTCTTTCTGCTAATAACTTACTTGACAATCGAAAAATTACAAAGTACAACGAAAGGTTTCAGAAATGAAGATATAAGGATAGTGGCACTATTATATGCAGACAATGGATTAATCCTAGGACACACCCTTGAAGAAATAACAAGAGCAATACAAACCTTTATGGAAACAGAAAGCAAATGTGGCCCAAATATAAACAAAGACAAAAGCAGTATATTGATATTCAACGGCTGGTACAGTATTAAAAATGTAGAAAATATGCAGCACATGGAAGAAAAAAAACGGTTAAGCAGATAAGACGCCCGGGTGTAATGAGCAGCAACATGAACGACAAAAGCTTCAGAGGACAGATAAAGAGGGGCCCAAATTAAAGCAAAATCAGATGACAAATATGGCTAATGCAATCATCAGTAAAAGCTGTAGCAGGGTAAAAATAGGAAAACGGTATTGGGAACGATTAGCGATGCCATCTTTTACGTACGCCATGGAAGTCATGAAACTCGACGAGAAAACCATAAATGAACTACAAAAAGTAGACAACCAAGTATATAGAACAATTCTGAGAGCACCAAGTTACACAGCAAGTTGTGCTTTAAGATCCGAAATAGGGGCCTCTTCCTGCCACTCAACAGATGAGAAGAATAAGCTATTCTATCTGAAACACACGCTTGAGAGTGGTGGAAATAGGCTTCTATATGAGACAACCATGGATCAATATGAAAATAAGAAAACCCCTTGGATTCTGCAAATAAAAGAGTATGTGAAAGAATTAAACAAACTTAAGTAAAATTGAATCGTTTAAAGGAAAGCAGTTAAAAGAAATGATAAATAATTGGAACAAAAAGCATGGCAGAGAGAAATGAATGACATGACAACCTTCAGAACCTACAGAAAATACAAAGAAAACATAAGAGAGGAAATCCGGTATGATAACACTGAAAAAACAATGTTGATCAGTAGGGCTAGCCTAGGCACACTAGACCTAAATGATAGGAACAGTCTAAAAACAGAAGATACAAAATGTTTGTGCTGTGAAGACAAAAATGAAAACTTCGAACATTTCTTCTTCTACTGCCCAGCATATAGTGAGATTAGAAATAGATGTAGATTTGTGCAGCAGCCATATCAGGAAAATAAAGAGGAATTGATGGCTAATATATTTTTATTTACAGATCTGCTGAAGGGGGAAATTGAAAAAAGAAAAAATTTATGGCATTACAGAGACAAAAAACTTAAAGAAAAAAAAACAAGAGGCATAAAACGAGCACGGGAGCTGTTTCAAAGGCAAATCCCGCCTACGTACTACTACTACAACCCATCTCATATGACAAATCATTAAGTTAAGCATATTCATTTCTATAGGCACTTACATAAATTCAAATTCAATTAGTGCTTTTCATTGGCAGACACTCTGCTGTACATTTGTCAAAACTGATCGACTTACCTCTGCTACTCAGAATCAACAAACTGACAAATGAGTCATGCACGTTCTCCTTAACATTAACTATACCAGGGCCTAGGAACGAACACTTCCGACCCATCAGAAGAAGGAGACAAAACTCATACACAGGTATTCTATTTATGGGGTTAGGTTCCAAAACCTAATGGTTTGTTGAAAAAAATCGTTAACTCGAATATGCCTGAACTACACTAGGGTAATCTAAAGTACCATCTATACATATATGGTAGCCTAGCCTACACTACACACAGTATACTTTATAATATATGGTATAGTAATTATTAGTGTCAGCACTGCAGGTTCAATGCAGACTGACATGATAAGTCGATAAAGAGAAACTGAATAACAAACAAGGCCTAGCCTGCACTTTTGTATATCATATACTTCTGTAGCCTCTTAGCCTACATTATATTGTTTTTTTCACAACACTGTATTAATACAAATACCAAAATAATCTAATGATCTTTTCATGGATCTTTAAAAAGTTATGCTTTACTACACGTATCCTTTTTCTATATTGCTTTGCATTATCATCAAATATCAAATGGGAATCGATTAGGGTCTTTATTTCACGCATTTAATCTTTGCTTCTAGTTATTTAAATGAACTTAGATACTTTATTTATAAGGACATATATATTTTCTTAAGTTATATGAAGTGTTTTTAAGTCGAAATATCTTTCCTAGAAATTAATGCATTTTTCGTTAATAGATGTAGTTTTTTAAAAATCGATTCCGTCGCTTTTTTCTTGATTTTTCCAATTATTTTTATGCTGAAAACAGCAGAGTTTCATGCCAGTTTTGATTAAATACTTTCCAATTTTATTGTTGTCGAAGCTTCATCCGTTACAATAAATTTATAGTCATTAGCAGTTTGAACATTCTTTTCTCAGCTTCAACTTAACTTGCAGCTTAAATTTTACTGAAGCAGTATATTTCCTTGCCGATCTTTTCTCCCAAAGCAGATAAGATAGGTAAAAACATGTAGTGTAAAACATCAGTATTTAACATCATTTTTAACATAACTAACGATAATTGTTTTAACCGCATGCGATGGTTGGAAATACAAGCAAAACAGTTGTTATCCCGATTCGGTTATTAGCAAAACAAGAGAGTCTCTGTTTGGTTGTTTATGGCTGTACGATTTTCGCAAGAGTATAAGGTTACTAACAATACTTTATCATTCTCTTTACTTTTTTTAACTAGAAGATGGAATAAAGAGATGGAGAAAAGAAGTTGGTCTATTGTGTTGGTCTCTCTTGCTGCCTGATTCCCACGGGGCAACTTTATAGTGTACGCTGTTGCTCTGTACCACTTCGAAATTTTAAAACATTTCTAAATATTGTCGCATCGCACATTGTTAACTCCATCGTAAACTCAAATTATCGTCACCATGCACTACCTGTACAGGTAGTCGTGCGACTTACGACCTATGCTGCGATTTCTACGATAACCGACTTTTACGATTTGCTACGACAATATAATATATATATATTTAATTTTATATTTTGCTAAAATACGTCGACAGCGATATTTTTTCCACACGCAGTATCTTTCCGAGATGCTAAGCTTCGCAGTTTCATATCGAAAATGGTAAAAGATTCATTTTTTGTAATGTATTTGCATTTATTTTTTTGCAAATAACGTCAAAGGTAATAACAAATTACCGTATTTGATGGCTTATAATACGCATGTCTGCATAGACGGACCCAATTCCTACCAGCAGGACACTGAGGGAAAAAATAAGGTTTCTAGCCTATGCTCATATGATTTTGTAAGTAAAACTGTAGTATTAGGTTATCATATGCATATTGTTTCTACCAACAGAATCATAACAAAACATTAATAAGTTATTTACCATATTTATATTTATCAAAATATGTATTATACAATCAGCCATTTACTACGATCGAATGTTTCGTCTGCTGCTGAAAGCTACTCACAGGTTTACCAATAGATCAACACATTCATTTGTAAACATTGTTTCTTACCGCCAGAATCAACAAAAACATTAATAAAGATGTTACCTACGGTAATATATGTTATATATATCCATTATATATTATAAAGTATGCAATCAAGGGTAAAATTCAATAAATAAAAATGTTTCCTATGTAACAGCTCGAGTCTCATGAGCAACTGAACAAAGCCATGTTATTATTCTTAAAAGAGAATGCTAGCACGAGTTACGAAGTATCAACTCAACGAAGCCTTGTTATTATGCCTAAAGAGAATGGTAGCAGGAACTGTCAACCACCAATTGATCAAGCCATGTTGTTATGCGTAAAGAGAATGTTAGCAGGGTATAACTACCAACTGAACAAGCCTTGTTATTCCGTAAAGCTCTCGAGATAATCACCAATAGGTGGCAACTGCGTACTGTTTATATCTATAAATGTGGAATCACGATCCGCTGTGAGACAACGATAATGATATCAACATTTTAATGAAAATATCGATAATAACAACGTGAGATATTGATTATAATACTAGCAGTAATTGCGGTGATGGTAAGTGTGATAATGATAAATAATTATAATAAACTTTGTTTTAATAGGTTATTAGGATAACACCGAATTTTACACTAGGCTACAACATCTACGTGACGTTTCATGTATAATTTCGCCCAAATTTTAAATTTTGAGCCCACATTATACATAGGATGATGGGGGGATTTTTAGGCTATTTTTTTTTTTAAAGTGTGTCTTATAATCCGTCAATACGGTATGTATTTAATTCAAACCTATAAATAAACAAAAGTAAATTCGTCATACGTGTAGCCGATTGGCAATGCAAATGATGGATAAGAAAATGTAAACAGACCAGACAGATGGTTTGAATGCCTACAATAAAAATGTTAAATACAGTAATAAAAGCAGTATTAATCAAGGAGTTCAAGCATGATAAGATTTCATATGCTAAACGTAAAATAGGTACTATACATGCATTTTTTTGGATAATATAAAATGTATATGGTCATACTTAGGATATATGATGGATAATACGGTAGGTACAGAATACATGTACATATGTGGTTGGTCGACTTGACGAGATCGACTTCCGACTGCTCTGTCAGAACCTAATGCCGTCGGAAGTCGGCTACCTGTATTTTTACAAACGCACAAAAAATTGCAATGAACACTGACCTATTTTAACTTTTGACACAATGAGAGCAAGTGAGTCAGCTCATTGAATTAATGTACTATTCCAGCCTCTGGCCAACGTGACGCATAATCGTATGCTGCCTGATTGTACGTTGTTGCCGCCCAGATCGCCACAAAATTTAAAAATATGTATTTTCTCAAAATATTGTCGTATCAATATTATGTGCTAACCCCCATAAATAGCGAATTATCGTAAGTCGAATTATCGTAACTCGAGCACTACCTGTATATCAATTTTCATAGTCACGTTCAGGCCCACTATGTATGAATCCAAGGTGAATTTGAAATACAGGCAGTCCCTGGTTTACGATGGGTCCAGCTTACGACATTCCGAGGTTACGAACACTTTTCACATATATTCATCAGAAATTATTTCCCCGGTTTACGACGCATGCTCCAGGGTTACGACACGTCATACGCCGATCCGACGGAGGAAATATGGCTCCAAAATGGCAGAATGAAAAAAATTTGGAGGTTTTTTTGATGAAAAATTCAATTAAAATGCAGTTTACATCATTTCCAATACATCCAGAGCATTAAAAGTAAGGTTTTCTTAGGATTTTTCACGATTTTCGACAAATTTTCAATTTACGATTTTCGGCTTACGACGCTGCGTAAGAACGGAACCCCCGTCGTAAACCGGGGACTGCCTTATCATGAGACTTTTTATTTCAACTAACCTCTTTTTGGGGAAGCATTTTGTCTTAACCTCTTCCCCTTGAGTAGTTGAGCTGGAATGAGACAAGGAACAATGTAAGAGAGGGCATGACCTGTCCTTGGCTGACTCCTCTCGCTTGTCTACACCATTTTTTCATTCATACAAGTCTTGCAGAATCCACCTGACCATTGGAGGGCTTTCTCACATTCAGCCACAAAGAGGAATGTGAATTATTCAACATATTATGGGGGGGAACTGTTGTCACTGGGGTTCTCCATCTCTTAAATATATCTATATCCTTAGTTAAAGTAGCTTGAGTCCCAGGGGAGTCATGAGGAGGAGGCTGACTGGTAGAAGCAGAAGGAACAGGATCAGGGAGGGTTAGCTGGTATGGGATCCTCAGTTAACCTATCCTCATCTAGGCTAACATTCTACATTTTCCCTCCCTGTCTTGACTCGATTTCTTCTTATGTTTAACCAAACCATTAATTTTTGCCATAACCCAACCCTCACTCCTTACATCTGTTTTCTAAATCACAAGTCTGGCCTATACAAACCTCAAAATTGGAATGGCTATCATACTTTAACTTAGACAAAATCTATTTGAGCAATCCTTTGCTCCTCATATCCTAAATGAACTCTCAGATGATGATTTTGTCACAAGCAACACAATCACAAATCATCGGTGTGAAATTCCTTCGAACAGACCCACTCTGAGAAGAGAACCTCTCACAATGGCTGCAAAGTAATGGATAACTGGAAAGATGGAAACTCATTTGAGCCACCTGCAAGTAAGAGGGTAGAAAATGGACAACCTACCAACATAACCAGGTATACCTGTGAATTTCTTTCTTTACCATGCCAGTAAAGTTATAGCTACAGGAAAGTTTGGTAGTTTTTATAGAAATAAGTTATTTGTAAGACAGTAGTTTGTAAATACACAAAGCTGTTTTGGAAAATCTCTGATACTATGAAATCAATATTTTTACAAGAACAGTAACTTATTGTCGCTTTTAAACTAGCAGGATTTATTTCGTCTTTAATCAGACTCATGATCAAGTATGAACAATTTCAACTTACACCCGCTTTCTCTCTGCCATGGCTTGACCCATCTGAATCCTTTTCCTCTCTCGTTCTCTAGCTTCCTTTTCTTCTTCTGCTTCCCTTTCTTTCCTGCGCTGCTTTATCTTTTCTGCCAATTCCATTTTCTGAGAAAGTATGTAACTCATGAACAAATTTCTTATTCTCTTCACAGTACTGTATAGTCAATGTCAATCTCAAAATGATCACATTTGTTCTTCAAAAAATAGTTTAAGTGGCTACATAACCTTCTGAACATTCTAACAAATATACTTATCAGCATGACAGTTGGCATAAAATATTTGAGAGATATAAATTCTCACTCATCTGAAGTAAAGGATAAAAACTTGCAGATAATACAGTATGAAAACACCACTAAAATTCTAAGCACAGCAGTAACTGTAATACTAAAATATTTTTGAAATTTATTAGTTCCAGCCACATCCTGACAAAGATGATAAACACACCAACTTCACTTCATAATGTGGTCAAAATTTAGACATCTTATCGATATGCTAGTCAGTGCCATTTTGGTAAGTTTTGCTAACTCTAAGTCCAGGTGTCTTTTAGGTTCCTTAGTGTTTGAAAAATGAACGAAGTTCTTTCCTTACCTACTCCTGTTTTCTGTAACAGATTAACATTTACCTTTACCTTTTAGCCTCTACCCCATTTACCAATTTGTAGTTATTTTGTGTATTTGTGTTAATTTTGTGTAAAACCCTAAGTAAGAGCTAGTCTTTGCTTACCACTTTTTTGTGTGTGCTTACTTCAGTAATGGTATATATCAGTAAATTTATATAGTATACCTTTTATTTCATATCAGTTGTGACTGGTAGCAGTATCCTACTATTAAGATACAAATCATAACTGTGCCGTTTGTATAACCTGAGTAATTTATTAATTTTTCAGCCAAATTAAATTTGTTGTGTTCAAATCCGCCACAAACCGAGTGCCTCTGGTTTTCCAGTATGGTATTTAATGTGCAGATCACTAGTATCATGGAAGTCCCCATAGCTGTCTCCACTTGTTGTGAGACGTTGAGCTCACCTTGTTTCATCTGCACTACCTACGACAGCTAGAGCCCCATGCAGGATTTGCCTGATGGCATGGACCAGGGTTAGAGGAAATGTTGCATGAAGACTGGTTCTTTCTGACACCTATAATGTTTCTGCTGTATTGATTTTTTTTTATACAGTTTCTTGAGTTTATTACATAAGAGAGAGAGAGAGAGAGAGATGAATTTTGTACAATCATTAGTTTTAGTCTGTGTGTCATTCTTATGTACTGTACATGTAGCAGTGAAAATGTTCACTAAACACTACGCTGCTATCTTTATAAAAAAAAAAACTCATTAACACACCACCAAGTGAAATTCATTACCGATATATAAACAAATAAAAATGATCATGGAGTATGAGAATATTACAGATGGGAAGCATAGAAAACCAAATTTTTGTGGTAAAATGACTCTGAGCCGTGTCAGTGGGAGTGAATGGACTTCTTTTTCTATGGAGGTAAGCTTGAGCACACAATATGGCTATGTATACTAAAGTGTTTGTGACGAAACATGCTGTTCATATCCATAATCAGATTTAGTGCACTTATTGCATTACTGTACAGGCAGTCCCCGGTTTACGACAGGTCCGGCTTACAACATTCCGAGGTTACGACGCTTTTCAAATATATTCATCAGAAATTATTTTCAGTTTATTTAAGCATGTTCTGGGGTTACTGACGTGTTGTACGTACGATCCGACGGAAGAATAAGTGGCCCAAAACGGCAGAATAATCATAAAATGAAAACTCAATAAAAATGTAGCTTACAAAAGCGCAGAATAATCATAATTTGGAGGTTTTTTGATGAAAAACTCATCGGGGGACTTCGCCTGTACAATAAAATGCAGTTTACATCGTTTATATGAAAATGCACCCAAAGCATTAAAAGTAAGGTTTTCTTATGATTTCTTACGATTTTTCGGTTTACGATGATTTCCGGTTTACGACGCGGTGTAAAAACGGAACCCCTGTCATAAACCGGGGACTGCCTGTACATGCATCACTAAAAATCCCTGCAATGCAGTGACTCTTATCTTATTATTTGTATTATAAGGAAATGCAATAACATGCATGCATAAAGCCACTTCTTCCATACATACCTTTTGTAGCTTTTCTTCCTCAGTCAAGGCCTTCTTCTCTTCAGTGGACTCAGAAAAGTTTTCATGCCCTGATTTTACAGCATGATACTCAACCTCTGCAGAAGTTTGAAAGAGTTTTCCGCAACTGCAAAGCAGTGGTTAAACAAACATGAGATATGGGTGATCAAATGTAGCATGCTAACATGGTCTTGAATGTAACACATAAACAAATACATCCAGTGTATTTTATTACTATTATTATTATTATTATTATTATTATTATTATTCAGCAGTTTAACCAAACCACTAAGTACTTTATTAAGTTTTCACTGAGCTGACTCAAAGGGTTTGTCTTTTTTTAATATAAATTTTCATAGTAAAATTTATCATTTGGATACTTACCTACTGCTAAAGTTAGCTTACATCTCCGCGCCAACAGGCGAGTCAGCATTCAAACAAAAGATCGAATGGCTGCCTGGATGACTGTCTAGTTCACCTGTTCTCCGCCAGGTGTTTCAAATGTTTAAGCTCTTGTCAGAATTCTCCTTGACGGCCCACTAAGTTGTGGGGAGGCTGGGTTGGGTCTCCTTTAACAGTAGGCAAGTATCCAAATAATAAATTTCATTATGAAAATTTATATTGTTTGGGATGAATCTTACCTACTGTTAAAGTTAGCTGATTCCCACTTTGAGAATAGGATGGTGGGTAGTGCAGCAAGACCAAATCCGCTCAGCCAGTCGAGCTAAAGGGCTTCTTGCATGAAACCCAAAACATTCATACCTGACCTGGAATCCTTTGTGGATCTTACTGCCGCTTGGATTCCTTTCAGGGGGCAAGACTCTCGTACATGTGCAGCAAAGAACAGCCTTGCAGAGAAAACCGCTTCAATTCAGCTACAATGAAATAGAGGGGGCGTGAGGGGACCCCTGTGCCTGGGTTCAAAAGCCCTATAAAACAAGTCCCTAAAAATAAATACCTTTACAATATAAAGGTACGCTCCTATAAAATATATGGTTGAATGCTTAAAGCCCCTCTAAAAATGCCTATAACTGCCTATTTTGACAGGTCAAAATACCAAAACAACCCTCTAAAAATGCTTATACCTGAATATTTGATTAGTTTTATCACAAAAAATGCATTTCGTCACAAAAATGATATGAAACTACTGTAATTTGTGAATATTTCTCTGCGAGAGATGCTGCAGACAGGAATTTTTCTGCCAAAATGTACATGTATACAGAGAATGTACATGCAATCCGAACAGCAAATAGAGGGGGTCCACTGTATGTATCTATCTTCAGGCTCCCCAATATACTAAAACCCAGGATTTAAAACAAAGAGCCTGAGAGATTGCTCTTTCCTTGGTTCAGGAAAATACTTTACCCACTCCTACTAGCAGACTAAGGGCTATTCATCAAATGTCCATATGTCAAATAAGTGTGACAAATTACAACACGTAAAAATTACTAGTGTGTATTGTTGCCCCTACTTTTAGCAGTGAAGGCACCTTTAATGGGATGGTATTATTTAAAGCAATTACTGAAGTAAAAAATTTAGGACTTAGTACTCCATTTTCCTTCTCTTGAAAACATTACGCCATAAATTTACTATAACTTAGGTGTATACATTTCATTTTTTCTATCTCTAATTTCTCCAATTTTTGTAATATTTCGCTTTCTGGTAGCAAATTACTTCTACCAAAAAAAAGTACCACTACCTAATTTCTTGCAAGACAATTAACAATTTCTCTATGTATTTCAAATGTATCGGAGTCCTCCAAATTCCTATCTTCCAGGGAAGAAGTTGAAAACGTCTTTAAAGCTGGCTCATAAAGACATGGCTGCACACAGTCTGTTATAATTTCTGCTTTTCTTTCAGAGAACATTTTCTCCTTGATCCTGACCATAAGGGGACATCTGCTACCAGTGATTTAACAGTTCAGTAACCATTTAATTCTCCTGGGATTACTGACTGTAATTCGTTAATTAGAAGTATGTGGGTAATGTATCTTACATTTTAAACTTAGGAAAATATTATAAATTGTTTGAAAAGACATTTTATCATACCTAAATGATTAAATTTAAGGAACTCATGATTAAAAAGTGAACTATTCCCAATTGTCTACTACTAAGAAATCATAAATTAGGTGGTTTGGAGTAGGTTTTGACTAATTGGTTGTTGGGACTGAGACTATTACAAGAACACATTGATCCCCACTCTGTTTATGATGGTGGGGAAAGTGTAAAAAATGGCAGAAACTTAGCTCCAAAATCAACCCATCCCTGAAAACCACAGACTGGACCCTCAGATGATTCACCATCAGTTTTTATTTCGAGTTTAAATGTTACCATTGTAGTTGATTATTTTGACCAACACTTAATCACAACTTTACTAAACATGATCTCAATAACCTTCATTAATCAAGACATTGAATTCTGCTGGATTGGGTTGGAGAGCAACATTAAGAGATGTAAATTAAATTATGAAAGTACGGCACAAATCAAAGGTGCAACTGGGGGATGACCCCACCACTGAACTAAGAAGTAGTAAGTAGAGAGGTTACAATAAGCTGGGCGAGAGCTAATACATATAGAATGAGAGGGAATAACAATGAGAAAAAGAAAAAGAATAGCACTGATTTTTTGTTGAGCCAAAAGCAAGGATTCAAGGCCAGAAGAGACTGCCCACGAAGAGCTGTCCAGCAGACATAAGATCCCTGCTATTGACCCTTAAACCCTCTTCTGAACAGCAAGGGAGCCAGTACTTGGGAAGGCCAAGAATATCTGAAGTTGTAAACAGTGGTGCAAAATCTTTTCCATCAGCCAGTAATGTCATATCTTTTCCACCAACCAGCAAATGTCATATGAAGTGACTACTGATGAAGCACTTCAAATATACACAGCAAAATACTGAGTAAAGATTAATAATAATAAATGAAACCAAAAACACGACAGTTGGAAGTCAAATTTTTTTCTTCCACCTTTAAACTACCATTTTGCTTGTTATAGGCAGCAATTTAATTCTCAATTTAATGGTGATCATTAAATAAAAGTACAGTACTGTAATAGGTTGTTAACTTGCATGACAGCTCAAACAGAAGACATTTACAAAACTAGAGGAATAGTGACAGAGTTTTCTGCACCAGTACATAAAAATAAAATATGCATAGTCTTACTCATCACATTTTATTGATCTGGCTGCTTCTTCTTCATCACCTTCATTGGTTTCACCACTTCCTGCCTCACCAGTCTCCATCTTACCATCTGAAGCCGACTCTGTGTCTAAATAAACAGTAAACTTTATATATAACGGTAAGATGTTTGATAAAATAAAAGTTTCCTTTAATAAATTAAATATACAGTACGTATATACTTCTCATCCTATGACTTTCTAACCAAAGGAACAAAGTTAAAAAGAGGTGATGTTTCCACCTATCTTTCTGTATGTGTGATTGTTGTTAGTAGAACATCATTACAATTAGTAAAGAAAATTCGGTGAATCATGGTACTTGTATGTACATTCATTACATGACCTTTTCAAGACAAGGGATCAGTAACAAACTTACATAATCAATTGAGGAAACCAAATCAATCTGAACTATGTTTTCCCTGGGGGTCACCTAATGCAATTATCTACCAAGTTTCATCTAAATTTGTTTAGTCATCTTTGGTATGTCCTCCTGACACACATACAAAGTTACCTGGATACCTTTGGAGCACCTTAACAGAACTGGACCAAAATTAACAGATATATTAAGTGGCCTTCTCAAGATGCCTAACTTTTTAGAAAATCTGGCTCACTTGATGACTCAGTACTATGGATACCCTCTCAACTCTTATATGATTACTGTATATATTATACATCTCGGAATACAACTGATCAGAGCAATACAAACATAATTACATATAATGCCTCTGGGAACACTTCCCCTGTTTTCCAGGTGGCCAAGTGTCCATCATCTTATTTATATTATTTTCAATTTTTCCCTAACACTTTCTTACAGCAATCACAAAGACTTTGTCTCAAGAAAACTAATCATTACATGGATAATTAAAAATTCATAATCCTGTCAATGCCATACACTTAAATCCTTACCTGATTTTGATGGAGGTGGTGGATCATTAATGCTGGGATCATCAGCGTGAGCTAAGAGCCATTCCATAGCTTGTTCAATTTTGTCCCCTCCCACAACTGATAGGGCCTTTTTTCTGAAAATAAAAGTGGGACTTAACAAGCAATCATAAAAATGGAAAATATAGTACTCAGACTCCAATGAACAGTCTGTTTACAAAGAGAAATGATTACCTGAAAATACTCTAACCAGTTTATTTACTCATCGAAATAGAGCTGGTAATATCTCCACTCAGAAAATTGCAAAGTTCAGTAAAATTCTGCACATTATAGTTACTATGCGTTAACTAATAACCTTCAATCAAAAGATTTGCTAGGCCCAATAGGAACTACAGTCCCCAGGGAGCATAAAGGCTACAGACAGACATCCAGTATAAGAAAATCTATGGGTTTATGGACCCTCCATACCATCAATTATATATTGCCTTCCAAATAAATTATGCAATCCAAGTGTACATATCAGGAGTAAAATTGCAATGCTTCACAGTTAATTTTATTAAAATTATGTAAAATCATGTGTAATTAATTCTCAACCTAATACCTAACTGTGAATGTAAATGAAATTAAAATAAATTTATATACACCCTCACAAACAGAGAGATTCCCCTTTATGGAGATTAGACTCATCTTGTGCACTTTCTGACTGAATACCAATCTGGTTTAGGATGTCTCTTTCATACAAATAACAAAAGACTGGTAAGCATTGTTTCAATTTTCTCTGGGCAATACAGTACTAGGAATCACAACCAATCTTACGATATGGCTTTGTAGTAAAATGCCCATATTCGCGGGGGATGTGTACCAGACTCCGCCGCGAACAGTTAAAATCCACGAATACTTAAGACACACCCCTAAAAACACCTATAATTGCCTATCTTGAAAGTTCAAACACCAAATGTATAACTAAAAATATCATCCTACATCAAATATACCTTAAACTATTATCCTATTACTGTATTAATCGTTGAAATTATATTATTAACATCATTCAAAGTAATTTTAAAGATTTTACACTTAAAAATATACGTACATACTGTATGGCTTACAGCTACATGTGAAAATAATCCAGTCCCCCTACGTATTCAGGCATGCACATCTGCATAGTTACTACTCAAGCCATCCCGTTTTCTTTTACAAGGGAAACATTGGTAATTCACGAGAGAGAGAGAGAGAGAGAGAGAGAGAGAGAGAGAGAGAGAGAGAGAGAGAGAGAGAGAGAGAGAGAGAGAGAGAGAACAAAAATACATATGCACATTAAAAAAATTTAACACTATATACATACTGTATTAAGATTACGTAAATCATACGGGTACTCACCAGTGATGGATACTGATTAAAGATGATGATAGTGAATTAGCTGTGCAGTCCGATGAATGACGATGAAGATACGACTGCGCAGCAAAGCAGAGGAGTTACATCTCCTCTGGGGGCGCCTCTTCACCTTCAGGAGGCGCTTCGTCAGGGGTTTCGAAACGCACTTCTTCAGGTGCTTGGGGAGGCACTACTTCAGGCATTTGGGGAGGCACTTCTTCAGGGGTTTAGGGAGGCTTGGGGGGGAGGGGGTCCTTCTTCGTATGTTTAATGAACATAGTGATAGGCAGCCGCTGTCACTGCTTCTTCAAGCTGATGAGGGCTTGATCATGAGGCTCCTATGCCGAATCAAGGATATCTGAAAACTTTAAGGAGCGTTCCATATAAGGATCCCAAGTTGAAACCATCTGCGCCTCCTTAACTGCCCTCTTAATTTGGGACAGACGTTCCAAAGTCAGGCCCTCATCCTCTTCCTCCTCCCCTGAACCTGGCGTGTCTTCTTCCTCGCTGGCAGACTTCGTCAGCTCTTCCAAATCCTGGTCTGTCAGGGGGTCAGAGTGGGCATCATTGAGGGTGCCAACTTCATCCTTGGTGATGTCCTCGAAGCTTTCTCCACCTAGAATCTTCACCAACTGGACTGCCTTACCAATGGCCGAATATTGAATTTCTTCAGGAGAGAAGCACTTATAATCGTGAACACTCTGCGGCCACAACTTGTTCCAGCACGCATTCAGGATCTCCTTCATTTCCTTCAGTGATTGGTCGATGACAGACAGACATGTGGCAATCGTGAATTTACGTCAATAATCCTTCAGCGTACATTTACTGCCAGCGTCCATTGCATTCACAAGGTGCTGGAGAGAATTCTGGGTGTCGAGTGCCTTGACGGCACGGATCATGCCCTGGTCCATAAGCTGGAGGAGAGAGGTGGTGTTGGGAGGAAGGAACTCCAGCTGGACTCCCTGGTAATAAAGATCCAGAGGGTGGCCACCAGCATTATCCATAATTAGCAACATCTTGAACTCCATGCCCAAGTCACTCAGGTATTGCCTAACTTAAGGGATGAAGCTTTGATGGAACATTGACCCATAAGGACTTTGGTGATCCAGGCCTTGGGGTTATGCATCCAGAACACAAGCAGCAATGCCTTGTTCTTATCCTTGAGGGCCCTGGGGTTTGCAGCCTTGTAAAGAAAGCCTGGTTTCAACATGAAGCTAGCCACATTCCCACACATAGAGCCTTAAATCCGGAGGCTTTGGCTTCGTCCTTCATGAGGTATGTCCGGGACAGCATCTTTATCCAGAACAGGCCAGTCTTGTCCAAAGTGAACATTTGTTCTGGATGGTAGCCCTTCTCCTTAATGAGTTTCTTGAAGATCTCCCGATATTTCTTGGCGGCTTCCATATCTGCGGATGCTGCTTCCCCACACACAGAAACAGACTTTAGGTAGAACATCTTCTGGAACCGGTGGAACCACCCCTTGCTGGCCTAGAAACCTTGAGGAGCTGATGATGGTCCTGCTCAGGGCTCTTCCTCATCCTACTCTTCTTCTTCTTCTGGAGCGGGTTCATCGAAGCCTAAGAATTCTAATTCCCCTTCGACACTGCCTTCCTGTGCCTGTCTGCCACTGCCTTCCCGTGCCTGTACATCGTCGCCTTCCGTAGCAGTCACGTACTACTGGTATAGTTCGCGCTTTTTCACGATGATGTTGGAGTTGAGGGGGATGTTCTTCTTACAGCAGTTTTTTATCCAAAACGCCAGTGCAAATTACATCTTAACGATTGTCTTATCCCTCGCTGTTGAAACTGTCTTAGCACTACCGAAGCAGCTCATACGTATCTCAGCCCTTTCTTCTTTATGTACCTAACCGTACTTTCATTAACACTAAAATGGCGGCCTACATCGGCGTAACTTTTCCCTTCCTTCAACATATCAAGAAGTTTTACCTTCTCATTGAGCTTCATGACTGCCTTCTTGCATTTAGGCTCTATCAGAAGCCTTAGAGGGAGCAGGGCATTTTTTAGGAGGCATTTTAGGGCACGATTAGCACTGATACACAACGATTAAGACCAACACAAAAAGATCCGAGATTACTTCTGATCAGAAGATGCTACATGCTATGCAGAGAACTGGCCGAGACGCGATGATCCAATCAACGCCAAGTGTACAGCCAATGAGCCAAGGAAAATGAATGGCCCTCCTGGATTGGCTGCTTTGCAGATGACAGCCAATAACATGTTGAGTATCATTGTGCCTGGGCATAGATATACTTAACTTAACAGCACCCCATGAAGTATTTTCTTTCTCGGCAGATCCTGGCTTGGGTAAAACACCTTTTAATAAAAGAAAATACATCTTATTGAAATTCTGCTGTGTTTACATTAATATAATACAGTACTGTAATATTTGAAAATTAGTAAATCTTTTTTTCATTACAAAAAATGTATTTACAGTACAGTACTGTAGTCACGAAAATGTATTTAGTACGTACACTCCACAGACATACGTAAACATACGTTCCCTGCCAGTCCTGTCGTCCTGCATATTTTATGCTTTATGTACTACTTATCATCTTAAAACACTTTATATACGTAATATTTAAAAATCATCCTACATCAAAACATATAATAAAATGTACAGTATGCGCAGGATATCAGTGTTATACGTATGCACATTAATACCATGTGTACATGCCTACGTACGTGTTTACTAATAATCGGCAAATGACCCAGCATCTCAGATTACTGCTATCTCTCGACTGTGCATGTTTTGTGTAGGGTACAGGCAGTCCTCGGTTATCGGTGGGGGTTCCGTTCTGGGGGTGTGATGATAACCGAAAATCACCACTAGCCGAAAATCTGCAATTTCCGGCGCTTTTTCGGCGATTTTCGGGTTTACTGGTGCTGAAAAGTGCCGATTTTCGGTTATCGGCACCTCTGTTAGGGTGCGATTGGGTGCACAATACCCATGTGGCCAATAAGCAGAAATCGGCGATTTTCGTCGCTAGACAAGCGCCATAAAACCGGATCGCCATTAACCGAGGACTGCCTGTACTACAGACTAAGCATATTTTTTGCAATCTACCCTAAGATGCTCCTAATGCCCTGCTCCTTCTAAGGCTTCTGGCAAAGAGCCTAAGCACCAGAGGAAGATCATGACACCCGAGGAAAGGGCAGACATTACTGTAATGTTACGTGACGGCAAAAGCCACGGAGAAATAGCAGCTTGTTTTGGCGTGACTTCAAGTGCAATCGCCTTCAACGAGGAGGAATATGAAGACGGCAGAAACCTTGCAATGGCCTTTATTGGAGAAGACCTTGCTGCCCTCTCTATCCCACCAAAGGACCGTGATTCTGAAGAATTTCATGGTCTGTGCAAATTTCTTAAGAAGGCCAGCCATACCACCATCATTGCCATGTTCAAATACCTTAACATGACGACGAAGAAGGTGAAGAAGCGCCCTCAGAGGAGGTGTAACTTCTCTACTTTGCTGTGCAGTCATATCTTCATCGTCATTCAACGAACTGCACAGCTAATTCATCATCATATATAATCAACATTCACCACCAGTCAGTACCTGTATGATTTAATCATATTATTATTATGTATTATTACTATTACAGGTAGTACCCAGTGTATAGTATAGTATTATGTGTTTTATTATTAATCTTATTACTATTATGTACTGTAGTATTATTATTACTGTAAATCATTATTTAATGTACAGTTAATATGAAAATACAGAATATCGCTCTACAGGAAAATGGAAAAATCCGCTATTATTTTTATAGATATGTACCACAGAAAAACCCACAAATGGGCAAGTTTTCCCGTAAATAATTTTTAGATAAGTTCCACAAAAAATCCTGCAAATTGCTGAGTCCGTGAATTGTGAGAATGCGAATCCGGGGGGTTTACTGAATATGTTACTGTGGTTGAGAAAGGATGGAAGTGCAAATGTTTCCAAAACTGTCTGATACCCGGGGCCTCGAAGACTCCGAAGAGGTAGGAGAACAGGTAAGAGAATGTACCACCCTTATGATACCTGCCGGAAGCCAAAGACCCTGCGGGTGTGTAAGGCCATGTTGATGACAGCCATACAGGTCTGAGAGAGCGAACATAATCACGCAAACATGCAAAGAAGCTATCCCCAGGTAAGCAGGCTCGCTCGCGCGAATGTGGGCGAGGGCTGACTCAAAGAGTAATCGTGCACACTCGGGCTTGAACGCAGGCTATCCTGAAGATGTGCTGTCTTCTTCGAGACCATGGACTCTGCAAACGAAGAAGATTGAATCAACGAAGCTTTAGGTTCGAAGACTTATGATCCAAGGAAGTAGCCATGGTCTCTTCCCAAGGTCATTGACACATCAGTGACACGATCTCTGAATAAGTTCTCTGAAGATTTGGGGTGTCCGTGTCCTGAGGAAAGAATCTTAAGAGCCTTTCCAGGTCACGGAACCCCTGGACTACTCTCGGCAAGAGAGAAACCTTGACAGAACCTCCAGGCCTTCTCTAGAGGGGCCGAGCACCATTCTCTGACCTGCCAGAGCCAAGTCTCCAAGATAGGAAAGCCATAAAAGATCGTCAACCTGCGGTGGCGATGACTGCACAGGTCTAAGGGAGCGAACCCACTCTTGCTAAGGTGGGCAGGGGCTGTCCAGAAGAGAGCAAACGGGTTCACGCAACGTGCACAGAAGCTATCCCCAAGTAAGCAAGCTCATCCCACAAACACAGGCGAGGACTGACCCAGGGAGAGTGATTGTGCAGTCTCAGGCGTGGACTCGGGTTATTCTCTTGCGTGCCCCAGTCTTCTTTGAGGCCATGGCCTCTGCATACAAAGAAGACTGTATGAGGAACTTGTTCAAGTTTCTCTAGGTGAGCACACTCTAACACTCCCTAGTCATGGAGGTATCGTGCATCAGTTGCTTCCGCTACTTGAAAATTCAAGGAATCTCAAGCCGAGTCAAGTACAGGACAGTTTCGGTTGCTCCCTCTACCTGAGTGTCCGAAGAAACACAAGCAGAAATATGAAGAGACCCACACACTTGATGCATCCGTGTTGCAGGGTCTCAGCGAGACCTGCAGCACAGACCCCGAGTCCGAAGTCGTGGGTGAGCACCAAGTAGAGACTGCACACAACTATGATGAAGTCGAAGATGATGATAAATGCCATGTTACCTAGCTGGGGGGCTTCACCCCCCTGGACCCCCCCTTTGAGGAAATATAAATTATATGTTATTAAAGTAACTTAACCTACCTAACCTAACCTAGCAGGCTGCATTACCTGGCCAAGGGGGCTGTGCCCCCCCTAGACCCCCTTTAAAGAAAACCTAAATTAATTAAAAAGGACAAAGTTAAAGAACAGAAACTGTTATTGTTGACGAACATGTTATGAACGGTTTCAACACAAACAGACGGTCATAACAGCTGGAAAGACGTAGGTCTAACCAGTGAAGGTCATGTATGAACCTGGACCACAGCCCCTCCACCACTAAGAGAAACTTCTCAATTCCTCCTGAAACACCCTTCTTTTTCCTCAAAGTTCCTGTAGGGTCCAGCCCCATTCTTCGAGGCCTGTCCTCAATTGTAACGTCGTATTGTAACACTTATAGGGTAAACTTCAGCTGGTGGGAATACGTTAATGTACAGGAGCAGTAATAATTATGAATAAGGAACTAGAAATAAAAGTAAGCAGACAGAAAAGCTGGTTATAAAAAAAGAAAACCGAAAGAAATATAAGTAACTCTGTGTATGAATCCCCCCAATGTTTCACCCATTCCTAGCACTCCATTTGGGCGAAAGTATGAAGAATTACGAGGGTTTTCCTCATTGTAGTGGTGTAATATGATTGGCTGGATAAGTATTTATAGGCCTCAGACCCCCAGCCCCCTTTTTCCTCAGTAAGCAGTTGGGCTGTGTACCGAAAGCCCCCCTATAACAGTGCGCATGTGCGGCAGCATCAAAAATAGCAGTTGCGTGGCAGCACCCGAAATAGCAGTGGTAGTGAAAGGATTTCCCTTTGTAATGGCTACCTCGGTCATTTTGTTCCTCCTGTGTTTGTGCAAGGGTTTTTCATCTTTGTAATGCAATATACAGTAAGATCTGATCGCCTTCTCACCTCCCGTAGTCTACCCCACTCAGAACCCCGCTTTCCCTAAGGGCCCCCTAACTTGTAGGATAATAACATACCAGGGGAGCAAATCACCCTGTCCCGGAGGTATACCCCACCCATAACCACACATTCCCAACGGGTCCTCTACCTTGTTGGATGAAGTTCTGTGGTTAAATACAGGTTACTTACAGTCGTGTGACAAAAAACTGGTGGTAAAACCTTAGTAAGCAACCAAAATACTGTAGAAAAAGTTAATTTATGAGGAAATCCCCAACGCCAAGTTAATACTTGGTTCTACCGAAAAGACTTCCTACTTAAAAGGCTATGGGGGGCGAGTGTAAAACGACAAGAACAGGTTCTGCAATGAAAAAAAACCTGACCTTTCCTAAAATGCCGTGTCCTGACCTGACCAGACCTTACCTTCCTAACCTTACTTAGGTCACTGTGCCCTTACTTGGCTAGATAAGCGACCCCCACTCCAACAAAACAAGTAACATTAAACATCAGAAACATGGACTAAGCTTAGGTTCAGAAGTAGTGTTTACAAGAGCCTGATCCTGTCGTACCACAAACTACCTAGGCCATGGTTTATATTTCCGCAGAAATAAATAATTTTAGCATGAACCTGATACCCTACGGTCTAACTTGGGTTACCCTAGGCAACAACCAACAATGTCCTTGTCCACGTTAATCTGCGTCCCTTAAACTATCATTCAGAACCCTTGTCTACAGCCTAATCAAGTAACTTGCAATTCAGGAACGCTTGTCTATAATCAGGTAACTTACGATTCAGGAAGCCTTGTCTATAATCAAGTAACTTACGATTCAGGAAGCCTTGTCTATAATCAGGTAACTTACGATTCAGGAAGCCTTGTCTATAATCAGGTAACTTACGATTCAGGAACCCTTGATATAATCAAGTAACTTACAATTCAAGAAGCCTTGATATAATCAAGTAACTTACAATTCAAGAAGCCCTGATATAATCAAGTAACTTACGATTCAGGAACCCTTGTCTATAATCAAGTAACTTACGATTCAGGAAGCCTTGTCTATAATCAGGTAACTTACGATTCAGGAAGCCTTGTCTATAATCAGGTAACTTACGATTCAGGAAGCCTTGTCTATAATCAGGTAACTTACGATTCAGGAAGCCTTTGTCTCTAATCAGGTAACTTACGATTCAGGAAGCCTTGTCTACAATCAGGTAACTTACCATTCAGGAAGCCTTGTCTATAATCAGGTAACTTACAATTCAGGTAACTTCACGATTCAGGAAGCCTTTGTCTATAATCAGGTAATAATCAGGAAACCCTTGTCTATAATTACGATTCAGGAAGCCTTGTCTATAATCAGGTAACTTACGATTGGGAACCCTTGTCTATAATCAGGTAAATTTACGATTCAGGAAGTCTTGTCTATAATCAGGTAACTTACGATTCTGGAAGCCTTGTCTATAATCAGGTAACTTACGATTCAGGAAGCCTTGTCTATAATCAGGTAACTTACCATTCAGGAAGCCTTGTCTATAATCAGGTAACTTACAATTCAGGAAGCCTTGTCTATAATCAGGTAACTTACGATTCAGGAAGCCTTGTCTATAATCAGGTAACTTACGATTCAGGAAGCCTTGTCTATAATCAGGTAACTTATTGATTCAGGAAGCCTTTTGTCTCTAATCAGGTAACTTTACGATTCAGGAAGCCTTGTCTATTGTAACTTACCCATTCAGGAAGCCTATAATCAGGTAACTTACAATTCAGGAAGCCTCATCTATAATCAGTTCTCAGGAAGCCTTGTCGATTCAAGGAACCCTTTGTCTATAATCAGGTATTCTGAAGCCTTGTCTATAATTCGATTCAGGAAGCCTTGTCTATAATCAGGTAACTTACGATTCAGGAACCCCTTGTCTATAATCAGGTAACCGATTGGTGGAAACCTTGTCTATAATCAGGTAACTTACAATTCTGAAGCCTTGTCTATAATCAGGTAACTTACAATTCAGGAAGCCTTGTCTATAATCAGGTAAAGATTCTAAGCCTTGTCTATAATCGGGTAACTACGATTCAGGTGTCTATAGTCAGTAACTTCAATTCAGGAAGCCTAATCTATAATCAGGTAAACGATTCTGAAGCCTTGTCTATTCAGGACGATTCAGGAAGCCTTGTCTATAATCAAGTAACTTGCGATTCAGGACCCTTGTCTATAATCAAGTAACTTGCGATCAGGTGCCTTGTCTATAATCAAGTAACTGCGATTCAGAACCTTGTCTATAATCAAGTAACTTGCGATTCAGGAAGCCTTGTCTATAATCAAGTAAATTTGTGATTCAGGTGCCTTGTCTATAATCAAGTAATTTGCGTTCAGGAACCTTGTCTATAATCAAGTAACTTGCGATTCAGGAAGCCTTGTCTATAATCAAGTAACTTGCGATTCAGGAAGCCTTGTCTATAATCAAGTAACTTGCGATTCAGGAACCCTTGTCTATAATCAAGTAACTTGCGATTCAGGAAGCCTTGTCTATAATCAAGTAACTTGCGATTCAGGAACCCTTGTCTATAATCAAGTAACTTGCGATTCAGGAACCCTTGTCTATAATCAAGTAACTTGCGATTCAGGTGCCCTTGTCTATAATCAAGTAATTTACGATTCAGGAACCCTTGTCTATAATCAAGTAACTTGCGATTCAGGTGCCCTTGTCTATAATCCGGTAACTTACCATTCAGGAACCCTTGTCTATAATCAAGTAACTTACGATTCAGGAACCCTTCGTCTAAAATCAAGTAACTCACGATTCAGGAACCCTTCGTCTAAAGTCAAGTAACTCACGATTCAGGAACCCTTCGTCTAAAATCAAGTAACTCACGATTCAGGAACCCTTCGTCTAAAATCAAGTAACTTACGATTCAGGAACCCTTCGTCTAAAATCAAGTAACTTACGATTCAGGAACCCTTGTCTATAATCAGGTAAATTACGATTCAGGAACCCTCCGTCTAAAATCAAGTAACTCACGAAGCATTTTCCGAGAATCCCATCTCCATCAACGTCTGTAACGACGACATTTTCCAGAATATCGAGGAACTACGTCAATTTCATCAAAAGACATAAACACGAATCCCGACTGAGGTTCAGTTGGCTGTTCAGCACGATCCCCCGTCTGTCATCAAAACAAGGGCGTCTTCCATCAGTCCTGTTTTCAGCTAAGAACAGGTGTCGTTCCTTGCGATCCATTTTAAAAACTATGTCTTCATATAGCAAAAATATACAATTAATTATCATCTTAAAAACCAGGCATTATTCATTAATTAATTTAAAAATTTATTACTTATTTATAGGATGACTAATCCTTCTTATTAAGCGTTACACTTGTTACGCTCGTGGTTTGTTTTTAGATACAAGTACCACAAAAACCCGTAATCCATCAATCCAAAAGCTTTTTCTTTCAAGATGTCCCCTTTTTCAAAAATTTTCCTTCGATACTAGCTGTGCGGTTTCGGAACTGCTATCGCTATTGCTAGTACTCCGATTTTCTAAGCAAATGTATGTGATAAATCAATAATAGTTACTGACAGTCATTGCATCCTAGTTATTATTATTATCAACAGTAGTAGTGTTTAATTTTTAGCATATATATACGTTCCAAATAACAGGGGTGGCTCCTGAGCAAAAACACAACAGTAACTGTCACTTTCATACTTTCACCAAAACCCTTCAAAGTGCAGCTAACAAAGTTTAGTTGCAATGAAATTCATACTTTACAGCTGTTCGATACTCACACCAAATACTTCATAATTAGATTAACCTGAACACGAAATATTCTGACTTTGAGTAATAGAGAGAACGGAAAGTTAAAATCACGCTCCTCAGTCCATATACTGACGGCACTGATAGACTTTTGCAAGTGTTTACAAGCTCATGTGGCATTATAGCTAGTGCAGTAGGTCGCCAAGTCGCCAACAATAGGAGAGCTCTTCTACAGAAGAGGAAACTACACTCTATGGTGTTGTTGACAGCGAAAGCAAGTATGCAACACTAAGAATACTTCCTGGTGGAATTTATGTCTCCCTGAATAAAAGGCCTGGGGAGAGAATTCGCCAATGATACTCAAATGAATTTAACTGATAAAAAAAGGGGGAATCAGTGAATCTAATCCTATCACCACGAATATCCATTTTGTACAGATTTTGGATTATCCCATATCTTCTCATGGTGTGACATTGCATAAAGAAGCAGTGCTAAATTTGGGTGGATGATCTAAGCAATAGATCTAGAGAAGATCGATTCATTCGAAAACCAAACTGGGACGGAGAAATCAAGCCTTTGCATTCCAAATACCAAACTAGCCTTGTGTTAAATCATCTTTTACATTCGCTTGCGGACACAACTAATTCGTGCAATTAGTACAGCATACCAGTCTCACGTGTCTTTATTATTTTCAAAAGAAAGCTCTCGGTATTATCTGGCAGATGCTTTAGCATCTCACAGTAATAGTGAATCTTCTCCATGGGCTGTGATCTCAGTTGAAGACAGAACATCTCCAAATTCTTCAAGAATAGTTTTAGTGCTCAGGATATTTGAAATATGTTGGCTACTAAGCTTTCTAATCTTTCTCCAAACAGCTCTAATCGGGATAATATACAGTAGTACAACTATTACTCTCTCTTAGATTAAGAAAACATCCCAAATTATTTGTGAAAGTACATTGTATTGGTTTGGGTCTTCAATGCTATACTCTTTTTGGATTGTAATTTCATCTGACCTTTTAAGACTTTTGTCCAGTATATTTGTCATATTTTTATTTTGATATTTTATTGGGTTATGGTTTTGTACATAGGTTTTTTCGCTAAATCATGAAACCCTCTTACTTTCACTTTAAGTTTAGCTGCTTCCATCTTGAAGTATTTTTTGTTCTATGTTGCATATGTATGTGCACATACTCTAGACCTTGGATGGTAGAATAGAAAAGAACACAGAATTTAGGCCAATGGCCAAGTGCTGGGACCTCTAAGGTCATTTGGCGTTGAAAGGGAACTTGACAGTAAGGAGGTTTAAAAGGTGTAACAGGAGGAAAACCTTGCAGTTGCACTGTGAAATATTTTTAAGAGAGGATGGAAAGTCAGATGGAAGAAAGAACATGAACAGAGGTATAGTAAAAGGAATGAAAGAGGTTGCAACTAGGGACCGAAAGGACCCATAAGTAACGAGACCTTGGATGGTTTTGCTGTGATCATTTGATCCACAGTGCAGTATGTACATTCAGTGTTGCTACAGCATTTTTTTTCCTGTGTCCATATTTCCTGCAATTTTTACATTGAAAGGGTTTGGTGACATACCCTTTCTTTCCTCAGTTTTTTTTTCTACTTGTTCTGCTCAGCATTTATACATTGCAAAATCTTGCCTTTTATTGTATGTTCGTCTAATAAAATATTTTTTCAAATGTTTCATTATTGGGGTATGAAATTGTTCCCCTGTATACAATTCAATGTGTCGTGTTTAATGACCACATGATACTAACAGATTGTATTGCAAGATATCCCATATTGATAACTGGTACCACAGTTGCTTCAATCAACCACATTTTCTCTCTTAAATCATACCAGCAATTGACTTTTTATTCAACAGTTAGATTTTGGTCTTAGTAATATTTGGTTTTCACATTTTATTATTAAGAGCCTTCACATTTCTCATTTCCAAATAAAAGGATCAGAATGGTTGGGTCCTCACTGAATTTAGCCCTTTGGTTTTTGGTTCCTCAAAAAGTTTTAATGTTATTTTTCTTTCTTTTTACTCGAGTAGAAGAATCCAAAGGGAGAATCTATGGTGCACAAGAAAGGAGGATTCATATTAAAGAAAAAAAAATTTTAAGAATGAATTTCAGGATGGGCTCTCTCTTTCAAGGGGAGGAGGAGCAATACTGCTACCTTTAAAATGGCAATTGCTCTGGGGGGGGTGGAATATGAATATACATTACCTTCAGCACCTTAAGAATCATCATCAATCCATTGGGATCGGACCCAGCACCGAAAGCAAGGATCGAAACTAATTTCCTCTTGCTTGGCCACGTAAGGCGCTCCAGTTTTAAGGGTGGCGAGGCATGCCGTCCAACTCCAACCCCTTCAAGTTTCAAGGGTAGAAAGGCCTGACTACAGTTTGTTGGGTCTGCAGCTAGAATGCAAGGCTCCAGGGTCTTTGATGTTTAATGTCATCAAAGCACTGGGACATTACTACTAAGCTGTCATCCCCAACAACAATGGGTCAAGAACTGGGAGGAGCCAGCATGATTTGAAAGGTGAAATTAAAGCAATTTTGACAGGAAAATTTATTGTAAAAAATTTGATGAAAACAAAATCTAAGAAAAGGTCTGGTTAAACATTTGAAGCATTACCATTAACACTACTTGATTTACAATGAAATATTAACTTTAATGATCTTCAGATATGAGTAGGTTGGAAAAAAAAAAAAAAGTTTTGAGTGATGAAAACAAATGCAAATTTCACATATAACAATATCTGAACCAAATACCATGTCACACACTCTATACCGTACAATAATGTACAAAAATTCATACATCGGGGAATGGGATACAATAAAAATAGTAATAAATATTTAATGCTATTAACATTCTAAAGGGCCTATCAAACATAGCTTTTAATCTTATAGGCAACAGAACCTAAAGATTTTAAAACTGGAGATTAACTGGTAACCAAAGAACATAGCACATCAAACTATCCCTTGCTTGGAAAAAAAAAAAATACTTCTTTTGCAGAACAATTAAATAACAGTGTGTGTCAACTACACATTCCAGACTTTTAAATACTGCTTACCAAGAAAATGTCTACCTCCTTACATTTTGACCCTCAAATGACTAAGGCATTGTATTCAAATGAACGCAACTCCAAAGAGATCCTTCTACAAGATAAGCTGAAGCTAGAACTTCAGATTAAGGCTTCAATGTCAACATTTTCCAAAGAAAAAGTGATTGGTCATAGGCCCTGAAAAACATTGGAATTATAGCAAGTCACAAATGATTTTAACATAGAAAGGAAACGATGTCTTCTGAAGGGATCTGATGATAAACTACCCCTGCTAAGGATGAGTACCATCAAAATCAACATATATCAATTACTGAATCTTGGGACTTGGGAGGATGGGAGGGGGGGGAGTGGGTGGGGCAGCCCAAATCTTCAACAATGATTAACAGCACCTAAGGATATCGGATCTAAGTATAGCTGGCCAGTTATTTACCTAGGTTTGTGAGGGCAAAGTTTCTAATCCTATCTTTAACAAGCAGCAGACCAGTTTTCCTCAATACACAGCTATTAAATATGCATATAAAACTTGCCTATATGAACGACTGACACCTGCCAATCAGTTCTACTTTTTTTTTTTTTTTTTCAGCGAGAAACCATTCAATAAACCATCATGCCATCCACCAAAGACAAACTTGTATGGATTGAATCTGAGTAATCACCATTTAACATTATATTTAATTTGCCATATGCAAGGATGGTAGACAATTGTTAAATTCAATATACAAAATTTTGAGCAATTTCTATAAAATGTGGGGTTTAAGCATTTCTTTGCTACATGCTAAAACAAGCCATCATTCATATAGGGCTGAATAACTGCGATGCTTTGATCAAATGCATAAAAAATGAACTTAAAATTCACACAAGAAATTCTTCCTTAACAATGAAATTCATTGCTAACCCATATGTTAATGTACAATCTTCCCATTAATAGTGAGACAGGCACAATTCCTTGTGTCTGCCTTAAATTTATACCCTAGTATACTTTGACTTTTATCACCTACTACAAAGAGAATAAGCGCTTAAACCAAAACTAAATAAATCCTGAATCAAGCAAACTTCAAACCCAACAAAATATCTCAATTCATTCAACATCACTAACTTTAGTTGCTGTATCTAGTCAAGCATTTGCTACTTGAATTCTTAATACTATTCAGCATCACTTTCTAACCTGTTTCCTTTGTAAATTTCATATTAATACAAAGACCTAGCAGTCTATAAAGTAATTCTGATCATGCTTCTAAATAAAAAGTATGCAGAAAATCACCATATGAAGAAAAAGCCGTTTACTTTTCGTGATTGAATGATTTAAAAGTAAAAAAAAAAAAAAGTTAAAACCTTATGAGCAAAATCTGGTTCCCTCCAGCAAACAGAAGTGACTACCTTCACGATACATACAACAAAACTGCTGAACGGTAATTTCCACCATTGTTAATGAAGTATTTATATACCATTTAAGACAAAAACCAAAACAAAAATTAGAACTATTTCAAACACTGATACCTTTGCGTCAGTCACAAAACCAGTAACTTATATAGCTTTGCTTACATAGCAGAATAGATTATTTAAAGCTAACATATGCAGGAAAATGCAGCATAAACATCTGCTTTCAAACTATGGCATCAGAACATTAATTATGGTGTATATCTACCACTGAAGTGCCAAGAAACACCCATTTAAATGCTTGAACGATGTGTTACACGTACGTCTCGTGGGGGGACAAAATCCTAGCTCTTATAAGCGATGTTTAAACTTATTATGCTGCCACTTAAAAAAATATCGAAAACATCCCACACTTTTCTACATTCATACTCAGACCAGCAATGATCCTTGTGTTCCTTTAAACCTACTCCTGACTAATTTAGTTAACAGATTATTTATATAAGAAAGGTACTCTGCATCCATATCTTTGGATTTCTATAACCGTATCTTAACAGGTACGTTACTTGGGAGCTCTGTAAATTTTAACCTCGGCGTTGCCTACTTTCAAGACACATTATGGTTAAAATGACATATAAAATAAAGATGGCATTATGGTTTAACCTTAAAAGGTAACATTCAATGTCTCGTATTCCCAGCTAACTCCATACTGTATTAAAGAAAAAAAAAAAAAAAAACCGTCAATCACATTACCTTACTTACACAAGGGATTTTCAAGATTTAAATTTCACTAATTCTTTTAAGGCTGTTCGTGGGATTGTTTTGAGGTAATCTCATTTAGTGCCCAGGGGCAACGAGATATATACTCTTCAGTTGATTTCGTGTGGCTGTGGTTCCTGTGGTTTCATGACTTCTGGCAACTCCGGTGGAGATGAGAGAGGAGTGATTTCTAGATTTTCGAACTCCCCGTTGTCCTGCCTGAATGAGAAGAAATTGGAAAAATTAAGTTTCCCTCTGCAATTCTCAGTGAACGTTGTAATCCTCAATCAATCAAGATCCCTATGTCCCCAAGCTGGAATTTTCATGAGAAAAATTAGTCCAACTCCAACTCCTCATAGCTGTGTTAACTTGTTCTGAGAGATTAACTTGGCCATCAACTACACCAATTCAATCTGGAGAGCTTTTTTATGGGCCTATGAAGTAATAGTGCCATACCTTCTCCCTAGTTTTTTAAGAACTTTGTTTTTAATAAGTAGCCAATACAGACCATTCTCCTAGTTTTTTAAGAACTTTGTTTTTAATAAGTTCAAGCAGACCACCGAGTTAACACTTTCAAGTACAGTATACAGCTAAGGCAAAGTCTATACCTCATGAACTATACTAGATCTTATCAAAGAACGTAACAAATTGCAGACAGGAACTAGTATATTTGATTTTGTCATGATGATCGTTGCTTGGCTGTTTTATTAGCATTCTTCATTTCCTTTAATGCTTAAATGCACAAGAACCCAACACATTCAGCATTACCTTATAAATGCAGACTAAAAACAAATTTGCTGAGCACAGGGATTTTTAAGAGAACTGTGAAGGGCTTCTACAGCACTTCTGGTCACTGAAAACTGCACATTTCTAAGGCTGACTGTTTTATTTCTCAACTGCTGACCACACTGTAGACAATTCTGCTAAGACAACAGATGCATTATTGCGTAAGAAATACTGACCTGGCTTGTTTCGTTTGATAACTTGGAAGCAAATCATACAGCAGTGGAAGATTTAGATCCGTCAGTAAAGAGTGCATAACGTGGGCCTTTTTGTCATATAAGTTCTTCTGTATGTTTAACTCGCATCACAATTATAAATTGTAAAAGCAATTGGTATTTTTTCTTAAATAAGAACCTATGTGCTTCGGCCATCTTGGCTCAAAAACAAAATCCTGTTGCTCCAGCCTATGACCTGCATGACCTAATGCAGTCTGGCTCTTCCAGTTTTGATTCAGCCTCTGCATGGATTTACAGTCATATTCCAATTCTTCAATTGTAAGCCATTCACCAGCTGCAAAATTTTCATTTTTTGTTCATGGAAGTACTCAAGGTTCTGTTCACTGCTAATAAGGTCTGGGCCCTTTCCATGTTTATTTATATTGTGTACACATCCAATTCATGTTTTTGCTGTTGAGCATCAAGATTCATTAATTTTAGATTTCTTCGGTATTTCTTAACTGGTGCTATTATTTTTTCTTAATAAATTATCAAGCTTCAGTGGTTACATTCTTGTTTCTGCTCTGAGACTTAAGAACCTTGCCCAATTATGGTTCCCAAAATGGAATCTTTCTGAATGTACATCTGGCACAGTGGGTGGTGAACAGGGTTTTTTTGGTACCATTGTTGTTCTCCCATCTTCTGGCAAAATGGCCCTTTTCACAGCAACTAAAGCATTGCTTGGGCCTTATTTTGTATTTTCTTACAATTTAAACGTCTAATATCGATGAAATCTTGCAAGTATTCAGATGAGAACATTAGAAGAGTTTTCATCCCCTGAGCTTCTTACCTTTGTAAACATTTTGAGGATAGAGATGTACAATTTCCTTCACGAAATCTTGAATACTGAGTCATCTCAGGTCCTAACATTACTAACTGAAGAGACCACCACAGCTCTCACTAGTGGCTTTGCAAATAACTCTAATCCTAGCAATAGTACCCCTTTTTGATATTCAAGACAATGAGGAGGAAGTTAGGGTGGCTGGATGGGCCAGCAAGCTGGGAGATAACTTATAAAATTTGAAAGAGGTCTAAGTGCTAATGAGAGAGTGTACACAGGGACATATAGATTCACATGGGTAAAGCGATTCCCCCCAAGTCTGATAGTTCTCTTGCCCATCACAGTTTCAACAGTGAATATACATATTCTATGGTGAAACCATGTAACTTGAGGCATTCTCCCCCTGGGTGGGCACACTTCCATGGCATCTGCTTTCCTCTGAGTTTGTTCTTACATGCCTACTTGTATGATACATCCTCTGAAAAGGACACTCGTCACAAAAAATAACCTTTCCCGTGAATTTTTTTAATCTTCCTCCAGATATGTGATAAGATTACTGTCACCCATATGTTTTCCCGTAAATTGCCAAAGCATGACGTTGACTTGGTAAAACTACAGAACCACCTGACAGGGATAATGAACCTAAAGCGATTTTAACAAGCTTTCTCAAGGTAACTCCGGTTTGGATTTCTGAAACGGAGTTCTTTCTACATTACCAATTAAAAGTACAGCTATAAAAGTCACAGCACTATGTTCCCTCCAATTCCTTTCTGCAATACAGTATTCTTCAACCATAGTGCTGTATTATAATCAACTATCGAACTTTCAATCTTACCTGAAAACTAAAGCAACAGTCGCTGGGCTCTGTGCTCGTGCCGTTTGTGCTGTCAAGTTGTAGTCACTCAGTTGCTTCTCATCATCAAAAACTTCACTGCCACGTTCATTCATTAGCTGCTGGTTCTCTGGTTCGACTTTCATTATACCTACAACAAGCAGTCGCTAAGTAAACAAGCATGCAACATGATGAATATTGAAAACATCAACTTTTCGACAAAAACCAGCAGAAAATTGTGATAAACTGCATAGTCTTCATGAAATAACTGTACAGATTACTGTTCATAAAATGTGCAAACATCAGCAGAATTTATCGATAATATTCTGAAGAAATACAGACCCTGCTCCTTCAAGAGAGATTCTCCCATGATATAACTGTACCAGTGAGTTCATAAAATTCATAAACAGTGTAACTTCATCGGGGCACTCTGAAGTAGTCAAGATCCTGTTTCCTTTACGAGGTTCTCCCTCAAGTAGGGGACACTCCCAAATTCCTCCAGCTCCCTATTCAAAACAATTCTTTTTATCAAATACAGTAAGTTTTCCTCTTCTTCAAGTTAAGGAGTTCTTATTCTCCTTTTTTTTTTTTATTAAGGTCACTCATGTGGTATGGTTGCCTTCAAGGCTTTCCAAACACCTAGCGGTTAGCCAATTCGCGGTATTTTTTACTGAGAAATATTCACTAACTACTGGATTTTCATATAATTTTCATGACTAAATGCACTTTTTGTGATAAAACTATTCAAATACTCAGGTACCCAGTACAATATAAGCATTTTTAGTTTTTTTGTGTTTGAACTATCAAAAAAGGCAGTTCGTAGTGTTTTTGGAAGGGTTCTAAGTATTCGAGGATTTTAGCTACTTGTGTGTGTGTGTGTGTGTGTGTGTCTCGTAAAGCATCTGCCATGAATACAGGCGGTCCCCGGTTTCTGACGGGGTTCCGTTCTTGCGCCAGCGTCAGTAACCGAAAATCGTCGAAGCAGGAAAACCGTCGAAAATCGTCAAAATCATAAGAAAACCTTTACTTTAATGCTCTGGGTGCATTGAAAACGATGTAAACTGCATTACTATTGAGTTTTACATCAAAAAAACCTTCAAATTATGATTATTCTGCCGTTTTGGGGCCATATTTCTTCCGTCGGATCGGCGACGACGGCCGTCGTAACCCCGGAACATGCGTCGTAAGCCAGAAATAATTTCTGATGAATATATTTGAAAAGCGTCGTAACCCTGGAACGTCCTAAGCCGGAACCGTCGTAAAACGGGGACTGCCTGTACATGGGGGTTTACTGTACTGGCAGATCTGGATTACCCCTCTTCTCTACTTATGACTAATCTGGTGGTGGGCACCCTTTTTCAACAACTGAATGTCCTAGTTGCAGTCCCCCCTTCTCTACCACCAGCTGACCTTCTGGCACCCTACCTTCTTGCACTCACCAGCTGGCCTTTCTACTATCAAGTGGTCTGCTGGTGTCCCCTTGTTTTTTACTACTGTACTGGCCGAACTGTTGCTGCCTATCCTTTTCCCATTACCAGCTGATCTGATGACACCCAACTTTTTACTACAAGGACCCGATCTGCTATACCTACCCACTTTCCCACTGTAAAGAGATCAGCTGGCTGTCCAGTTCTCACACAACTGGAATTAAAACTTTTCTTTATACTATTGTATGAACTGATTATGTACAATTTTCCTGATACTGGCTGATTGGCTTGGACCCCATTTTCCCCCAAATTTACAGACATTGAAAACTAATTGCTTGATTTTCAGAAAGTTTAATGTAAAAACAAGCACTTCCTACAGTATTTTTGCTCAAATATATTTTTCATATGCGCTGAGTAGACATTTTGTTCATTCCTTTCAGTGAAAGACAAATTACTGCAAAACTTCACATGACCTAATCCCTTCCAGTTGGGAATTGGTAACAGTAGTTTAGTTACCTTGCATGGAAAAGGAAACACGTAAAAGAAAATACTAGTACCATAGTAGCACAACTACAGTAAAATCAGTGCTTAAAACTAATATTGATTAGTTCGCATGGCGGTTTGTGATAACTTGTCACTTACGATGATTATATACTACATCAATTAAATTTACTTGACCTTGGTGATAACTACGTCAAGGGGATTTATAAATCGGGGCATATTCTAATATGAAGAAAGAACTTCACCGAAAAACTTTTTAACCCTTTCTGAAATTTTCAATGTAAGTAAAAATTCATATTTTAAAAATGACTACACAAAATTCAATGAGACCTGGAGGGTAAGTCCTAACTATTGAAGTTATTTTTACTGTTAGGGAAACTATTTTGTGCTACTTCCTTGAAACAAAATGATAAAAATAGCATTCATTCTAAAATGTAAATTACCTAAACTTAGAAACTGAATTCTTTGGTCTCCTAAAGAGGGAATTTTGAAGCATTGGTTGAATATGTGAAAATTTTAACTCAAAGACCCAGTATATGTCATAAGGGCCTTTATGACCAAACAAGATGGGAACACTGAATTTTTTGCTGAAGCGTCGTATATGATGAAAACAAGTAACTCTAATATTATTGGTAAATCTATCAAAAGTACCATAACAGTATTACAAAAATGGTACAAGAGCATCCATCATAATTACATTAAAAAACATTGCACCCATTAACCAATGCTGGTGTGGTTAAGATTCAACATCATTGCTATACTGTACAGGCAGTCCCTGGTTAACGGGGGGCTCGGTTAACAGCGATTCGGTTTTATGGGGCTTGTCTAGCGATGAAAATTGGGTATTTTTGGTGCCGAAAATCACCGATTTCCGTTTATCGGCGCAGATAATTGGGTATTGGCGCCGATATATACCTAATAGAGGTGGCGATAAATGAAAATCGGTGCTTTTCAGCACCAATATCCTGAAAATCTGCCGAAATCACCGATTTTTGGTTAGCGGCGATTTTCAGTTATCATCACACCCTCAGAAACGGAACCCCCCGATAACCGGGGACTGCCTGAATTACATTTACAGCTAATCTGTGTAAGAACTAAGAATGGTATGTTTTCAACTATAATGTTAAATCTGCCCAAGAACATTTTTTTGAACTTTGGTGCAATGGTTAGCAGATACATCGAAGAATGATTAAACTCACCTTGAATGATTTTCTTGAGTTCTCTTACAGTTGTAGTCTCTTTGGCATCCGTGAAGATTGTAGTCTTCTTCCGCCTTACCATTAAAAACACATCCTGGGGAAAAAAATTCATAATTTACCTCACTTCAAAAATGCCAAACATCATCGTAATCAAAATTCAACAATTTAAAAATTATATATTCATATAAACCTCAAAGTAATTGTGTTTATAGAGGCCTAATGATGCAAACCCTCACTTGCCCCTTTAATCCTTTCATAAAAGCACGTTTGTCCGGCAGTTTAATAATTTCCAAATGCTTCACTTCCTCCTATACTCAAAACTGAAGTCTTTCATACAATACAGGAGTATTTTTGACGTAGTCTGGAAGCTGTTCAAGCTTACTAACAAAGTAGACACACACTACTTACAAACGAGATAACTTCCAGACGGCCGTTGTATGTTGAATTGTTTTTAAGCTGGTTACTGTACTCTTCATGCCTATTAAAGTACAGGATCATATCAAATAAATACAGTACTGTATGTTTTTTCATCCTAAAACACAAGACATTGCTGTATGTACAGAACATGCACGCAAAACAGAATTTGAACTTACGGGAGGCAAAGGAGAGTGCTCTGAACACAATTTAAAATTGCGATCCTGTATGTTTGTATTTCTGAATGTTTGTAAGCTGAATGTTCTTGGGTAAGATAGTGTCTAGTTACATGGTGACTGATAACCAAGTGGCATGGTAATACCCACTCACCTGTCTGCATATCCTTAATTTTCCTACAATATCAGGGCCCACATAGGACTGGTTGGAGATGCGTTTATGAGAAAAAGATGACATTTTCATAGCCGAGAAAAATGCAAAAATACCCTTTTATTGCGTCTTAAAAACCTCATCTTTTATGTGAAGAAATCCCAATGCAGGGGGAATTTGCTCGAGATCACGACTGGTGTTGAGCTCAGGAATGTCAGTGTCACAGTCATCTATGTGACCAGAGGAAGGATTTTTGACTCCTCTAACCTCTCACCATGCTGTCAAGGATGAAAGGGCCCCATGCCAGACCACAGCTTATTTATAACCTCAAGAAGAAAAAGAACTGTTTTGTAACTTGCTTGCATTGGGCTTGATTAGCAAGAATCACAGACACCACTGTAAACCCTTATGCGAGATGCTATTCTGTCCAGCAGAGCACGAATAGCTAAATACATTGAGCAGCCACCTCAGATCTTAAGTAGGATATCATTATCACCACTATTAAGTAGTTTAACCAGACCACAGTCAGAATGCTGAACCTAAGTCTTTTGTTTAACAAAGCAGCCAAAGAAAAACTAATGTCATGTGAGAGGTTCCCCCAACTCTCACTCAACTGTTGCTGGTTACCTCTCTAATTAGCAAGCATCAACGACAAGACCAGCTCTTGTTGCAGGGATTTCCATATAAAGACAAAGGTTTATGTTATCACATGAACAAATAAAACATCACTTTACACTTCAATCAAGATTTCTTAAGCACACATGGCAATTATTAAACTGAAGAAACTTGCAAAAATAGAGACATTTCAGAAAACATCTGGGTACTTTAACTTAAAAATTTACTTTCAACAGATTGAAAATTGTTAGTATAGGCAGTCCATGAGTTACGACGGAGATCCGTTCCTACAGCTTGCTGTAGGCTGGATTTCGGTGTAAGTCGGATCTTAATAATAATAATAATAATACAGTAGTAATACGTACTGTACTAATACTGTATTTTTATTTCAGCTCACACAATCGAAAGACACAAGATAAAATTATAAAAATGACGATAAACACAATCTAGATACACAAGACAAAATGATAATTGGCAATAAATACAATACCTAATAATAAACAATTATAAAAATTAAGAAAAGGAAGAATTCTTAGCGCTGTAAGATCGGATCGGTTTAAGTTGGGTCCGTCATAACTCAGAGATTGCCTGTAATTACAACAAAACAAAATGAAACAAGTCCCATTAGTCCTCAAGAATAGCACATGTAAAGACTATAAAGAAAATCCTCTTATTTCCAGAAGGAAACAAAATAGGACCCTTTTCTTGAGAGTAAGTCTTGATATTTTAGTAATAGCTGTATTCTTAACAATATACAGTATGACAATTTACATTCAAGAAAAGGGTTTTAACCACAATAACACTGTGCTAAAAGTGCCTACCAGATCTCAATTTTGACTTAAGTCCATGAACTCGTGGAAGAGACACCTTCAAAACAATTGCAGAAAATTACGCAAACCTTCATAATCTTATCAGTTAACTGATAACTGGTTTGGAGTTCCCATTTTTGAACTGCAACTGCAAACAAGCAGTACAATGCCATCTAGTTCCAACTGTGAAGTGAATGGTGTTGAAATAGGAATTTGGTCTGTGATTCAATTCTGAACTTTTTAAAGCACACACAGTTTTAAATATAGTTTGAAGTATATGTCTTATGTGTGAGATAGTAGAATTGGAAGAAAAAATAAAACTGGCTTAGCAATGACTTGTAACTTGCATGGTAATACAATACATTCTCTGCAGACTACACATGTCTGGTCTGAAAGTGAGATCTGATAAAATCTCACTCTGGTCTGAAAGTGAGATCTGATAAAATCTCACTGGTATGAAAGTGAGATCTGATAAATCTCACTAAGTCTGGACAAAACCTACAGCTGTATTGGTGGTTTAACATAGGTCAACTAACCAGGACTAAGTTGCCAACCCTCTTGTGTTGAACCACATGGTCGATGATTGGTAGCTTTTGCGGGTTAGGGGGGTTACACCATATAGAGAATACAGACTCTAATCAGAGGCCCCGAAAAGATTAAACCACTGAAGCCAAGTTTTGAAAGCAAAAATATATCAAAGGAAAGAAAAGTGAAAAAGTGTAGGTATCCAAAGTTTCAAACACCAACACAGTTCAGACCAAACTTTTATGGTCTCAATAATCTCAATCAACCAAAATTGTGAAACTCTTATTGAAATGATCTGCAAGTGGATTCTGAATAAACACCTAGCCTAACTAGTATATAACAATTAATTTATTTACCTGTTCTTGTTGTACTGTTCAACTAAGTCAGCTCATGACCTTAATAAACAAAAGAAAGACTTACAAACCCAACTGACAAACCATATTCGAGAGCACTCACAACCTTCCGTTACCACTGCAAACTCCTGACTAACTCCCATCATTTTTTTTTTCCAACTACCGCCTACTGTACACCTTATGACATCACAACCACCACCAATGCCCACTTCCAAACATAGACACCTTCACTAACCCATTTAATGAAAGTAAAATTAAATTTATGAAAACTACAATATATTAAAACTGAATTATCTGCCCCTATTCACAGAATAACGAGACTTAAAACTGACAGATAATCAGATTCTGCCAGGCACTATGATTACTGGTAATTATTGGGCTGCATACTGGAAACTAGAATTTGAGGGCTAAACAGTACTGTAATAACTATACTGTACCCTGAATCATAACCAAAATTTTGTTAACCCCAAATGAATGGAGCTTCTTTACTAAAATACTGGAACACTGCTGATGGGCTATAAAAAGGCAATATACCTAAATAAAGTTGACAGCAAGTGTTCCGCCAAATAATTATTTTTTCTTCAGAAAACAACAGCCCCAAACAACCACAAGGTTTCACACTTTCACAGATGCAGTTGCTACCTTATACCTTAAACCCACCTTATGTCATTGGTAACCTCATCACCCAATAATCAAATTCTTTTATGCACAAAAATGGTTTAAGGTTAGGTTAAGAGAAAAAAGGCTTGTAATCACCTGGTTTTAAACTAGGGAAACATGGAAAGTCACACCCTGGTCAGGTCAGGGTACAACACCTAAGGTCAGGTCAAGTTAGGTTATGCCAGTATGCATCCTGATAAAATAAGAAAGGTTCGCCCCCCAAAATCAAGTCTGGGCATGGCAACCTAGGCCAGTTACATTAAACGAAGATTAAGCTAGGATGCATCCCCGTTGCAATGTGTCTTTGGGTTACGTTCAGTTTTACCTAATGTTCCTTCAACCGGAGCAGTCGAGAACGACGAGCACAGGTTCCGCTGACGAAAAAATACCTAACCTTTCATAGGATGCCATGTCCTGTCCTAACCAGACCTTACCTTCCTAACCTGACTTAGGGTGCCGCGCCCTGACCTGGCTGAGGGAGCTTTGCCCCTCCAACCCCTCCCCAAGTAAAACAGAACATTGGGAACATAGTCAAAGCTTCCGCTCGGAGGTAGTGTTATAGCCTGGTCCCATCATTCTCGAAATCGCCCCTTCAACCGAGTGAGCATATCTTATGATTTATGCATTTTGTACCTTTCTAATAGCACATTGCAATCTTTATTAGTTTTTTGCCACCTAAATAAACCCAATTTCTCATCTGGTTCCCTAGATATGTTAGATAATAGAGGGGGGGATTAAATCCAAAAATGAGCAGGTAATTCTAAGAAAGAGTTCTCCATGGAAATATTGTTTATTAATGAATTTTTTGAGTGAATATAGAAAAGACCGAGATATGGGAAATTCACCGTCTTTCGTCTAAATTTTACATTCATCCACGAGGGGCTGGTACTAAACACAGCACTCAATGGAGCTTCCGCCACGTTTCGTACGAGCCCCTGGGGACTGAACGTGAAAACATTAGTAAATTTCTCGGTAAAACTTTGCAACAGTAGCGCGGCCCGATTCCCGCCAGTTGTCGACAGGGACAAGTCCCTCATACGTAAATAGACATAACCTTTCCTATAATGCCAGGTCCTGACCCAACCAGACCTTACCTAACCTAACTTAGGGCGCCGTGCCGCGACCTGGCCGGAGGGCAAAGACCCCCAAAAAAGGCAGTAAGATTATCTCACTTGTACTGTATTATATAAATCATTGTCTATGTTTTGCATAAAATTAAGAATCGCAAACGACATCTTTGTGTGGCCTTTAAATTTACCTTTACTGGTTTTCGGACATCCAAATAAACCCAATTCCCCATTAGGGTCGCCGTTATTTTAGTCGGTTATGAAGGAGACGATAAAATGGAAGAATTAACATTTTGCACCGATAATAAGGCGTTTATGGCGATAATATATGAAGGTTATGAAGGAGACGATAAAATGGAAGAATTAACATTTTGCATGATAAATATATAAATGAAGGAGACGATAAAATGGAAGAATTAACATTTTGCACCGGTAATAAGGCGTTTATGGCGATAACATATAGAGATGGAGATAGGCTACCTTATTTATATACTGAAAACTTCCTAAATAACCTCAAGTCTATACTTCAATAAACAGATTTCATGAGTGAAAAGAAATTATTTTAAATCGAAACGTCTCTCCAAAATTAACAGCGCTAATGACCGACCAACTTGGTGACCTCTGCTGTGGCCCACAAACCCCAATTCCCACCTACGGTGCAGAGGCTGCCTGTGGCCTTATGCTTCAAATTACCCGTGGCTAGCTCATAAAACCCCATGGGAGGTTAAAAACACGAATTAATCACGGAATTAACAAGGCGTGAAGATGACAAGCTGAACCAAAACCCAGACCAGAGAGACGTATGATCCAGAGGCAGACAAGATCAGGTTATTTTACACCGGCATTTCAACCCCCATCTCCGCGACTATCTGCCTTGAAATTAAGCAGATCATGGCCCCCTGCACTCTTCCTTCCTGTTCCAAAAGCACAAACGCCACCCTCCCACGCGACTTCGGCCATTATATCAATCGGGAAATGCGGAATAACAGACGAAGGGGCTTACCATGACTGTTTGATGTTCAGAGGTAAATACCCAAACAAGAAAACAACAGAGTTTTAGCCAAAATGTCGGTTCCGTTTCATCAGGTGCCTCCTTCAGGGTGATTTTATTCTAAAACGCCTCCATTTCACTCTCGGTTGTCGATTTTACACCGGATTTGTGAGTAATGTAGTGATATTTCAGCCGCGGTGTTAAAATGTCACGGAATGCGTTGTAGGTGTATGTATCGTGTTCGAGCATAAAATCAACGAGGGACGGAGACATTAGCCTTTTCGTATTTTTAGAACTTTATTCTGATTAAAATGAGCGAGATTTTGGCAGGATTTATGAAAATAGGTTATGTATAGAATTTGGATTCGACGAAAACGGGAAATTACTCGGTGAGGTGAATGAGTTCCCGTTGGAAGCGTTCTTTATGCTTTTAACATTTTCTGTTTGATTTGTTCGCTTTGTTTACCGTTCATCATCTGAGTTTTAGTTTTTAAGCTCTTTGTTACATTTTTTTTATTAATATCTTGCAGCTTAGTGCACTTATTTGAAGTTTTGCCAATGCAGATCGTAGTAGCAGTCTCATGGTTAAGCCTACAAGGGGGGGGTTATGAATAGAATGGTTTAAAGGTGCTGTGTCGCGAACAAACTACACGTGCGAGTTACGATGACTTGGTAATAATTGAATTCATTTCCCCCCGATTCATCAAGCCGGTACCAATCAAAGAATCTTATATCATTCATTCCCTTGCTGCAGGAATGTAGCCTACATATGCTACAAACGCGAATTAATTACGTGTCAAAAATATATTATAATTGTCTAAAAACTAGAAGCACAGGTATAGAAAACGTTCAAGCATCGTAACTCCTTCTGTGTTTATGATTTGCTCTTGAGGAAGACATTTTTCTCCTGATGGAGAACATCACATGATACAAACTCGTTTGTGGTTGGATAGGTGACCAACCGAGTCAAATGCAGCATTAAAATCGGTTTGGATAAGTCGTTAAATGCTCATTTACTTAGCCGAAGTTGTCAGAAAAGCATGCCTGCAGTACTTAGCAAAGAAAATCATCCCAAATCACTAGAAAGATCAGAACATGATGCTGTTATGCTTAGGTTTTGGAACAGCCCAAGAATTGAAAACTTTGACAATATGGGTACACGTAGCAATAAGATGACTTAATATGACCCAGCTCTCACGAATTGTTTTGCAAAGACTCCCATCAGCTATGAAAAAGTATACCTGAAAAGTCTTTTCATAAAACCTCGAAAGCTGCTTTGTTTATTACTGTAGATGGTACGTTCGTAATCCTTAAAATTTTCTTCCTTGGTGTGAAGTAGCAACCATATTTTATACTTCTGAATCTTTGAAAAATCTTCTGAGCGATTTCTACTGCAGGGAGAGCATTTTCTGCGCTACTTTTGATATTACCAAACGAATTGGAAGAAAGAAATTTAGCTTTTCTATCGTTTTCAGTTCACAGATTTGTTGTTCCTAGCTTTGTCAGCTTGTACAGTGTAATTAGCTCTAGAAAACAGGATCAGCTCATTGACCGGTATTTCTCCTGGGATTAACACGCTTACATTTACAGATTTGTGAAGCTACTTCATTTGCAGATTTTTTTAACCTACTTCTGCAGATTTTTTACCAAATGGAGTGTCCATGACACCTGCTATGAAGGGAATGAGAGAGAATGAGTACAAATGAAAGAATTACCTGCCCTCAACTCATGGTTACTGACATACACAGCTGTTGCAAAATTTTGATGGCAACGTCTATACAATTTACCTTTTGTATCTCTCAACATTTCCGTTGATCTATACGTGTCTATATTTCTATCAATGATATGTCACTCTCGCTGTGTGGTAAACAAAAATAAATCCCTGGACCATTCTTAGGCTCTAAATGAGAGGGTGAGTGTCACATACAGTAGGCCTTTCACCCATAGCTCATATCCCGTCTTAGACCTACTTCACTGACCGTGCTTTGTAATTATACTATACCTTGACTCATATTTTCTACGTTGAACATAACCTACGCATCAGTCATCCCTATCTTCTCCCTCTCTACAACATGGTTGTCTTATTTCTTTAGATTATTCTTAAATGCCACAAAACTGCTTGTGTTTAGCATCACCTTAAAACTTATAACATGTTAACAACACCATCTTCTTAATGTTACTCTGTCTATCCCTTAAGTTCATATCTATGACGCCTAAGCATTCTGCACCAAGAAATAGGTTTAAATATAAGCAATTTCAACAAGTAGGTAAAAGACAGCAGCCTGACTGCAGATTGTTTGAAACGAGGCGTATGGAACAGTCAGTGGCACTCATGGTAAACGGTAAAACTGCATCTCAGGTGGTAGGGCTGAGTCCATTAGTCTACGCCGAGCCTTTTACACCCTTTTAACACCTTGTCACCCCCACTGAGAAGCAGCTTTCTGTTAACACCTATAACTGCAATGCTGTTCCTCAGTTGTTCTTATTATTAGCCACTGGATTTGCTGTTGGTTGGTGGGTTTAGATGGTGTTCATATGACAACACAGGCCTTGGCGTAATGGCGGCCAGTAAGAGTGTACAAAGCTTGATGCAGTAGACTCATTCCTACCAACTGAGATATATATAAATTTACTATTTCCCATAAGTGCTACTGATTGTTTCATACTTCTCTTATCATACAATTTACAGTCAGTCTGCTGTTTTCTTATCTACAGGCTGACATTACCTATGCGGGAAACTATTTCTTTGTATAGACAATTTGTTCACTTATACTGGAGTAGGTGGAATAATGAATAATGACCTGAGATTTTCTGCCATTTTGGTTAAGAAACAATTTATCTGTTCACATTTTAACCATCGACTTTTATGGCACTTTAGATAGACCATCAGGATGATACATCATGATTGATTCCAATTTCTTTGAAGGGTTGTTTCATAAGAACTCAAATCCCTGAGCTGTCAGTATCCATCTAGTTTGGTGCATAATGCCTGCAACAGAAATATCAAAATTTTCCCATTCTAAAAAGATTTGCTTTTGAAAGAGGCAATTTAAGATTCTTCCTGTTCCTGAAGCTTCATTTATGCTATGCGGAATTTCGGTATTTCTCTATGGCGTTAATTTGCTAAGAGGGTAATTTAGCCTACACCTTAAACTCGTCCGCTACTGACTTCAGTTTTTTATCCCCTACGAGCAATATCCTAAACATATTAAGCAAGTCCAGTTCCCTGCCTGTGGGTCTATAACTTCGTTTCTCACGGAAAAACATACACCGTTCGGCTATCATCTCCCACCTAAGCTTACTCCTAAGAGTATCCACTTTCTAATCCTATTACTTTGTCGCTCACTAACCACACGTGTCTCTTCACAAAGGCTGAAGAGTGTTCATGGCTTGTTTATTTTTTTGTTTTTCCTCATTTTTTTTTAGCAAATAAGGAATCCAGTTCGGAAATTTATCCTCGAGGGTTTTCTAAGGGAATGATTGTCTGGAACCATTGTCATTCTTTTAATTTAGTTTTCCTTAGCTGAGCCTACAAACAGGGGAAGATGGCCATCCAAACTGGGTCAACAGCAATCCCGCTGCTGTGCTTTTATATCACATAAAATTTTCTCACTCTACAAATACTCTGTTTATTCTCCCTGTAATTTGTTTCTACCTGTTATCGAACTGGATTAGGCCTATACTTATTAAAGTTGGTGTAAGTCATTTCACCTTCCCTTTGCTATTGGTGCTTAGTTATGGGTCTATAGGTCTATAGGTCTACTGTCTTTCATATCTTTCATGCTTGGGCTTTTCCTGTCCACTTCTTCTTCTGTTTTTGTGTGTATCGATGTTTCGACGTTCAAGGTTTCTTCTCTTTTTTCTTCCTTGTAATCATCAATATGACATCGCTTTTAATCTCACATTGCACTTTCTTCCACGAAAATTTTCAACCGACAATTATCCTGGGTCGTCATTCACCTTCTACAATTCATTTTGGTGATTTTGAAATCTGTCCTCTGTCATCCACCAACATTTCATGCGATTAAACTCTTAAATGAAAAATTAGCTTTGAGTAATACCGTAACTGGCAAGGGTAAACCTCGCCCCCCACCCTTTTTTAAATAAATTAGATGCTTTGCTTTGATGCCATGTAGGCCTACATTTTTTTTAAGAGGATCGGCATAGTTATGATTTGCCCAACAAATATGGCTCCTTTTACCTCTGATGTATATATTTTTCTCTCTGTTCCCGCTTGTCATAGTTTTTACAGTGTATTATAGATCCTCATTTTCTTTTAGCATGTAGGCCTAGTTCCTGAGATGAAAGGGATGTTCATTCTCTTCCTAGTCTAACAGAGCTTGGTTACTATGCACAAGCTGGCAAAATATTTTCCCTTTAAACTCAATTTTAAGAAGGAAATTAGATTTATCACCTCCTTTCAGGAGGTAACGCTGTCTTTGTAGTCAATGTTTAACTATAACCGTTTCTTGTAAGGTTGGGGGAAGGTGCTAAAAGTATTGCTTCATTTTATTCATTCTCTCCTTCTTACACCGTTGGATATTAGGACCTCCATGTGAACCTCCTCCCAACCCCTCTCCCCCCAAAAAAAAAAATAACTGCAAAGCAAAGTCTTTATTTACTAAGGGTGTTTAGGTTACTGAAAGGTATGACTACTTCAGTTTTACACACAGGACAATATAAACTTTGTTCGGTGAACGAACGAAAACCCACAAGATTTTTCTCTAGACTGTCGTTGGCTTCACCACTGTGGATGCCAGTTTTGATTAGGAAAATAAATGCACTGGCGATTTGGGTTGTGTTCAGTCGCTGTCCACTGAGCAGGATCCTGCGTCCCTCGAATAACAATCTTGGTTTTGGTTTCATCAGCGACATCCATCATGACAAACATTGCAGCATACTAAGACCGAATTTCAATCAACGGGAAACGGCGATCCAAAAAAATTACACGTCTTAATTTTGTTAAACAAATAACATGATTAGTATTCAGTTATTGGTAATATACATGAGACTGAAGTATACTTTAAAAAACTGGAATCCATTCAGGCACTAAGACGCAGAAGTAATGCTGTTCCAAGGACAAAAATCGATGGCATTATATAATCAATTTGTTGGGAACGGTACCATTTTCACTTGCACAGTCACGTGAACGCCCGGCGTAAGTTAGCCAAGAGTTGTAAGCGGAGAGCAAGATAGAAGAGGCAGCACGACTGATCGTTGGCGGTTCTATATATGCCACCTGTATGATTTTACCTAAAATTTTGGACTTTTCTTTTCCATAGTTAGCATTTAATTTTCAGTCTTCCAAAACATTTATGATAACTTTTCTCTTTTCTTAAATGCTGGGATTATTACAACTTACCTGGCTCTATGAATAAAACTTTTAGCATTAATGTATCAGACATCCCTTCAACATTATTTCTTATAATTTGTACAGTATTATACCTCTGTTTGACTGGTTTTAAGGGGCTGTAAAGAATATGCTTACTTCTTCCATTTGTAGTTTTCACAAAGAGTTTAACGTTCCATCAAACAAATACACGGATCGGAGGCAATGTAAAATGAATTGTGCAATTGTTTAATGGTATACGATGATCCGTACTACGCTTCACTTTGCATGTCTCTCTGCCATTTTACCGTCTTTCAGTTAGATGCTGTATGTTGTTGAGAATCAAATAAACTGTCTAGTTTAATAATCTGTCACTTATTTAACTCTCGGTATGAATTTCAGCGAAGTAAGTGTAAAATATATCTAAATATACACCGATCGATATGGCGGTGTTGCCATTCCTTCAGTCATAACAATTGCCATCTATACGAAATATTTGTATTTTATCAAAAGTGCGTGCGGTCAATACCAGTTATTTTTTATGATTTATTATGATAAAGATATAGATGTTTCATTCTAAATGGTTACCGAAATCTACGTTTGTCCTGTGTTTCAGAGCAAATAAACACGCAGGCAAAATACTCGGTGGCAACTCGAGTCGGCAGCGGGGGCGACCTGTGATTGGTTCGCGTATTTTCAAAGCATTTAAAACAAACATGGCCTCGGTGTGAGACAGACTGACCCTTCGCTGAGATGAGTTTTATGTGAAAAAGCCCTCGTTCTTTTAACGACTCTTACCTTTCGTGCGCTTAAGGTAGTGGATTAGTGCTAGTGGATACCGAAGGTGCTGTGTGAAAGTGCGATTAAGGCGTCGGTCGAGGGAAATCCGCGCTAGAAATACCATATGCCAGTGAAGAGGTTCCCTTCGGAGTGGTGTGTGTGTGTCTCTCTCAATCCCTCTCTCTCTCTCTCTCTCTCTCTCGTAGAGTGTGCCGTAGTAGCAATGTTGCATTGATGTGATAGAAAGCTTCCTTCAGGCTTTGCAAAGTGCCGAATTGAATCATCGAAATTGCTAGTGCTCTCTCTCACTCTGTCTCTCTCTCTCTCTCTTTCTATCAGATTTCGGGCCGCAGACCCCCACCTCTCTGTTGAAGCGAAACGGGTCAGGAAGGAACACAGGATGGTTATAATACCGGGAGGTGGTTTTGGGGATTTCGTCCCCGTCGGCTCTTCTCGTTTCTAATTTCCCAGTTTTTAATCTTCCTTTTGTGTTCTCCTCCGCCGCAACGGAGCTGAGCTGCCTGTCACATCCCATATATATTATATATACATACCTTCTCAAGGAGACAGTTCACAGTTTATTACCGGTCATTCAAGAATTGCAACACAAATCTCGAAGAGAAATTTTAATTTTTTGAATCTGAGTTTTCGGAAGGACCCCCAGCCATGGAAGACACCAGCGAGGTGCTAGTGTGTGCTGCCGAGTATATGAAAGGTGAGGAACTGTCTCTTCTGATATTTTAAATCTTATATTTGGCTGGTTTCAATTCGAGGCTGTGAATTAAAAATAGCTGAGCCCCAGTTACCCAGACTAAATATTTGAGTAGTTTCATTTTAGATTTTTTAATTTTTGTTTTCGTATGGTGATGACATTAGTTATTACTAGCCTATAGCCTAACCTAAGTGACACGAACACTAGCGCAAATGATCGATTTGCGGGCGGTGGGCGTAACTTGGGGTAGACTAACTCACACAGGCTGTCCTGTTTCATCGGGCTACACATTTGTAGTTTAACCATTACCATTGGGTAGAAGCCTAAGGCTTACCATATGAATTGAGGCAAAGGTGGATTCGTCACATGTTCGCAGTTCTGGGTTTAACTTTCAAGAACTTTAAAGTTATTAAATGATATATTTATTTCAGTGCGAGACGAAGCACAGTCATTTGATCTGATTACTCCCACTTTTCGAACCTAGCCTCCTCGATGGCGAGAAAAGTCATGTAGGCATATTAGTTGGAAAATTGCTTTATTTTATATTTACATAAGAAGGAAATAATTAACCCAACACGACCAAATTTCCATAGCTTGAATTAGTCTTGTTGAATAGTTTTGTAGACGTGTTATTGGAAAAAACGGTTTCCTCTATTTTATGTCTATTAAAATAGGTTTCTCTGTATTATATTTACCAAAAAAGGGAAATGTCTATTAAAATAGGTTTATATTATATATACCAAAAAAGGGAAATGTTTATTAAAATAGGTTTCTCTATATATTATATTTATCTAAAAAGGGAAATGATTAACCCAACAATACCAAACTTCCATAGCTTCCGTTAGTCCTATTGGAATGAAATTGCGAAGACTAGTTAAAGTGTAGGGGGAGAGCGTCAGGTTGGTCAATGGATTCAAAGTAACGTTCACCAAGGTCACACAGGCGGCGATGATGACGACGACGCCGACGAGTGAGAGGGAGAATATTGTTCTTTTTGGCCACAGCGGTCAACTAAGAACATGTCGGTTGCCACTTAGGGTGATTTGACCCAACGTGGAATTTTTTTTTTTTTTTTTTTTTGAGACTGGTAGTGGTGGTTACATCTGGTGCATGTGGTTTATCGCCTTCTGAACCAGTCTCTCTCTCTCTCTCTCTCTCTCTCTCTCTCGCTTGTGATGTCATTAGGTGCTCTAACGTGACCCGAGGCTTTTTAGCTTAATGGTTTATATATTTTGAGTTTAATGAGATGCCATGTATAGAATCTTTGCAGATATATATATATATATATATATATATTATATTATATGTGTCAATAATACTGTTTGAGTTTTTGTAGTTTTATTTTACCGTTGGAGCTGTAAGAAGGCCAACAGATAATTCTTCTGGCAAGAAATGAAACCTTGATATGATTATTGCTTGCACTTCCTGGTTTAGACTAGGCTACGCGTTTTTTATCATCTGCCTACGCCAAATTGTAAAAAGTAAGCTTGCCCACACTCAGCCTTACGGTAACTGCACACCTGCCCAGGTCTCTCTCTCTCTCTCTCTCTCATGCAATTTTAAAGCCTGCTGTTTCTTTACACGTAAGGTGTTTCGTGAACATTTGGATAATGACACGGAGGAATTGTAATTATCTTTACAAAGACTCAAACAGTATTATTGACACAATAATATATATATATATATATATATATATATATATATATATACATATATTGTAAAAGATTGCAAAGATATATTCATCAAGCACTCCCATTCTAATCTTTATTCTAATAGGAGAGAGAGAAAGTTAGATAATAAAGCGACAATCTGAATGAAGTATACTGTGGTATATTAGAAAGTATAACTTCATCATGCTTTGGAAAGAATATCTTAATATTGTTGTAGAATCGATGAAGAGCTTGATTCTTCTTGACCAACAGATATTTCTATTTTAGAATATCAATGTTTCGCATATACATAAATCTAGTTATATATACAAAATAATCATGTGTAGTATGTACAGTTTACGGTGGAATCGTATTTATTTTACATAATGTGCATCACATTACAAGATTTAGAGGCAGGCTAGGCGTGTTTGCTGACGAGTGCAGCTGTGTCACGTAAAAAAAATATTGTTGACCTTTATTGACGAACCAGTTATACCCCAGAATATCACGAAAACGATATGTATACACTTGAGTGTTATGGTAACGGCTGCTTTTTGGTGCTCGACCGGTAGCCAAGATCGTCGATTCTCGTGTTTAATTAAGACGGGAGACCTTGAGAGAAAAGGCGGACTTATGACGAGGTTTCACTGGGAACTGCTTCGTTGCTCCACTTGTGCGTGAAATTAGTATTGCTGTGGCATAAGATTTTTATGTGTATGCATAGGCTACTCAGGTTGCAGACATGGCCTAGGCCTAATGTACTTCATCAGAGACAGATCAGAATTCAGATGTTACTTATATTAAAGAATGTTTGTAAAAAATATATATATATTTAATATGTGTATATATATATATATATATATATATATATATATATATATATATATATATATATATACCGGTATATTAAAGTTTTTGTCAAACATTCTCTATAATAAGTAACTTCTGAATTCTGATTTGTCTCTGATGAAGTACATTAGGCCTAGGCCATGTCTGCAACCTAAGCATGAAAGGATTGAGAGAGTTAAATCCTGGGTAAATGTATGAATAGAAAATTATATCAAAATGGAGTCCTAATAGTTATGCCTTTGCAAGATTTAATATAAAATCGTCAAATGCAGACGAGGTGTGGTCTAGTCACTCTAGTACACTGAAGGGCTTCGCTTATGGAGTTGAGATTGATGGGAGGTACGGGCAAAGGATTTGTGAAACTATGGAAAGTTTGTTAGGTTTAAAAGTAGAACGTAGAGCAAAATTAATGTGGATCTTAAGAATGATTTAAGTACTGTGGGTTTCAATTCTCTTGGAACTGATGAAGCTCTCGACAGTATAGGGAAAAACTGGCCTGTACAGAAGTTGAAATCATTTATGTAGCGTACATATTACTGGAATGATTTGTTAGGCTTACTTGAAGAAGGAAAAGTCAGTATCGGTTTCTGATGTTTGGAGATGATCCTGTATTTAAAGATTTATGAGAGGAAATATTACGTCAACTGGTGATCATTTGCCAGCACTTTGCAGAGTTGTTAAATGCCATCGTACTGTAAAATTTAGCAGTCATAAATATAATCAGGCACAAAGATCCGAGTGATGTAGAGGATTTAAGAGAGGCTAATGGTTGAGTCTGGAGTTGGGAGTGTGCCATTTAGTTCAGTTTATGTCCAGAACAGTTACGGCATTTGGGAAGTAGTGATGTGGAAGGGTCAGGAGAGGTAAAAATTGGAACGAGGGATTTTTTTTTTTTTTTTTTTTTTATTAAAACTGGTTTGTGATGATGCAGTTGTATCAAGTGTATATCTAAGGCACTTCGCGTGATCAGTGGGTCCTCCTGTACTTTATCCTTTCTCTGTCTCCATTCGTGTGTGTGTGTGTGTGTATACACGCACATACACGCACTCTTTCTGTCACTCTTCTACAAGATTAAGGGGAACTTTCATTCTCCTGTGGGGCCACTTCTTTCCAGCTTTTACTCTTGGAATCAACAGACCTTCCATTGCATGTCAAGCTTTGGAATTCTTTTTCTGCTTCTCTTTTCCCTGACTCATGACCTATCTTTCTTCAAGAGACAGATATATCACTCTTTCTTTTCTTCCTTTCAAGACTTTCTATTTTTGCTCATGGTTTGTTTCAGTCCAACCATCCAAGTGTAAATGGGTACCAGCATCTGTTGAGGTTAAGAAACAGGACGTGGGGCTAGCAGCCTCATCCTCGAAGACTCACAGAGAAACTTAAATGCTCTATCCGTCTGACATGTCGTTTCAAAGGGGTATCGGAGAAAAAGATAATTGTGATGGTTGTTTTGCCGGATTGTTTTTGCCTCTAACAATATTACTCAGTTTTGTTTATTGCTTCTCTAGGGTTAGCTAATCCATTCTGTGGATTGTTTAGTAAATAGGCCTGATTCCCTTTTAGATTTATTCCACTCGAACTTGTGCTTGTGAATAACACTACTGCTAATATTGAGTTACACGAGAAGAATGCAGATGATGTAATATATGTTTGGGGTGGAGTTCCGCTGTTGTTGCTGCTGGTGTTCAACAGCGTGTGGAGGCATCAAGCAGAACTGTTAATGTGGACGTTTTCCTCGGGGCTTTCAATCCTGACGCAGCATTTTTAGGTTACTGAGTCTGTGCCAAGCGTTTTATTTGTTTTTTCTTCTCTGCAGCACCCGTCCTTTTTAGGGGGGGAAGCTTTGAAGAAAAGTATTTAATAATTGTGCAAACAGTTTCCCAATCTCCCCAGTTTGCGTTCAGGCACAGATTACAAGCATTGACCTCTCAAAATATGGGTTGTTTGAACATTTTAGGAACAATGGAAGTTCGGGAATTCGAGAATATACGTAAAGGAACGGAGCTGTTCAGTTGAACCATTTGGTTAGAGTACTCTCTCTCTCTCTCTCTCTCTCTCTCTCTCTCTCTCTCTCTAAAAATACACAACATAGAAGTGAATACGAGGGTTGCCCCAAATGGTTGTTTATATTGTAATGCATCTCATGAATTGACTAAAATGAAAAAAAGTATATTGTACATAATTTAGATGCAGACTTTAGGAATAATATTTACAAAAAGCATCGTATTTATATAAATAAGTGTTCCTTCAACTTTAATGGTTAAGAGTGCCGTTGATCCGTTGCAAATGAAGATTCCCCAGAGGAATTCACAAGTGTTATTTATCGTATCTCAGACATGTAGCGCGTTTGACACAAATTACTCCTGCGTTTTATCAGCACAGTTAACAACAGTTAATGGTTATAACTAATAGGAGCAGAACACAAGCGTCACAAGTAACAACAGTTGATGGCTATGACTAATAGGAGCAGAACACAAGCGTCACTGTTTGGTTATATACATATTATTATAATATAATGAGCAGTTCTGTGCAGTAACTGACAAGGTCTCGTATCGTGAGCCTCATCCGTTCATGAGAATTAGGCCCGCAGAGAGAAAGATTAAGGTGCTGCTTTGAAAGAGCACTGCCAGACCGTAGGAAGAGCACATTGGTGCTCGCAACAAGCAACATTCTGGGACCCGCTATGGAACTGGAGATCTCGGACTTTGGTGACGGGTCGTACGCGAGCTTGATGCAATTACCTAACTCTCCCCCCCCCCCCAACCCCCGAGATCATTTCAAGGTCACGCTCTTGAGCAGCATGCTGCATTATTGCCCATGACATCAGGTGCAAAGCATGTGCGCTTTGTAAAGGCCGAGTCGGCCATTGAGTCTAGTTTCTTTTTTGTGTTATCTCTGAGGGATACTTGTGTTCCAGTGATAACGTCGAGTATGTTGTCTATTTTTACTTCTCGTTTTAAAGTGTTATGAGTTTCGCCGAGAGCTGGTGACTTTTAATGGTTTTAAGACCGGTAGAGATGCAGTTATTTCAAAGTTCTTAAGGTTGCTTACGTCGTGTTCGCTCCTTTGGGTGGGAAATGAAGACTCTGCTGGTACATTTGAAAGGCTGTTTTACACTCGAATCTCTTCTTATTAACAAAGGCACAGTTATTGGCATGATCATGATTCCAGTTCATTCCCCTATTATAAGAACGCAAGAAAGGTTTCGATGAAAAATTCCAGATGACGTTGAATTATTTATTTGTGACCTTGCACTCGAACGAGGAATGTTTTGAAGGTCCGGCCTGCTCCCAGATTTATAAATCAGCGTAGTTCCATCTTTGGCGTTACTTTGTGGTCACGAGGAATAAGCCAGTGTTATAAGTCATCTGAAGAATGTAATTGGAAATTCGTCTCTTTTTCTCCTTCTCTCAGCGCTCGCTCTCACACTTAATATAGATAGAAGGTGATTGTTGCTATCTGCTGGTATGTGCGTTACCAACCTGGAGCCGAGATATATGATTATTATGAGAGCTGATTCTTGAATTATGAATTCTGGATAATCTTGAATCTCGTATCAAGCAGTGTCGATGAACTTTCTTGCTGAAAGATTGTGTCGTGTACTTAATCTCTGCAGTCTTGTGTCCAAAGAGGCTTGTTTTTTTCTGATGGAGTAACTTATAGATTAGTTGCGGAGGTGGACGGGAATTGATTCCTTATTTCTTAAATAAAATATGTTTTTCATTTTATTTTCAGAGGTTTTTTTTTTTCATTAAGCTCAAGTGTAGGGACCAACTAACTTTTCCCGTAGGGGGGAGGGGGTAAGTGCCGTCAGTGTACCTCATGCGGTGCACTGTAGGCATTGGGTAAGGTCCATTGCAGCAACCCATTCATTCCTTTTACTGTACCTCCGCTCATATCCTCTTTCTTACATCTTCCTGCCCTGTTCTAACAATTTATATTCGATTCCAACGAACTGTGAATCGATCAGAGTAAAGTAAATATTGACTGTGAACGTCAAAAGCTCGATTTGGAGAACTGTAAAAAAAAAAAAAAAAATAGCCATTTCTGAAAATCAAGATTTTTGTTTGTTGAGAGGTTTTCTTCGGATGCGTAGCTGTTGTGGTGTCTTTCGCCCGGATGGGTGACCCTGCAACATCCTGGGCCCAATGCTCATTGAAGGAAGCGCTGCCCGGCTTGAATAGTAATGGGGCTGGATTGTCGGACTCTGCAGGAGAGAAGGAACGGGAGCGATTTATTTATTTATTTTTAATTTTTAATGAAACAAGCGTATTTGTATTAGTATGGCGTTCATGATTTTACAGAGTATATATTATATATATATCTATATGGATTCATATATATGTTTGTATAGTATATTATACAGTATATATATAGTATATTATATATATATATATATATATATATATATATATATACATAATAATAATAATAATAATAACACACACACACAATAATAAAAGCCTGAACGAGGACATCTGTCGACTCAGTCTCTGAAGAGTTATTCTTCAAATCTTGCGCATATTTGTTTATACACAAAAGACATAAATTAAATTATGTACTTTGTAAGAAGAGAGATATATATATATATATATGTATATGCATATATATATATATATATATATATATATATATATATATATATATATATATATATATATATATATATATATATATATATATATAGTTGGGTATATGCTGACTCAAGATCTGAAGTTATTCTTTAAATCTTGCATTTGTTTATATATAACAGACGCAACCTATATATGCACCCAAGTTTGCAAATGCTCAGAACTCGCAATCGCACAGCAGCGGAACGAACTTTATATTGTAATACGCGAGTCCTGAGAAGTTTGTGTCCGCTCGCAGCAATGCTGTTCGGTGTCGACTTCGTTGGAGGCTATGTCTGCGGTACGCTGTTATCGTTGGTGTGGGGGAATGGGAGTTGCGCGGGGGGTTGGGGGGCGGTGTTTGGAAAGCAGCTTAGCCCGGAAATTCTTCATAGAAGAAGCGGGGAGACTATTTTGTAGTGTTCGTTGGGAGGGCAGTCATGCGTTCATATGTTCTTTTATCTTTTTATCCACAGATGCGGTGTAGGTTTTTATCAATTTGTTTGATGTTGTGTATATATATATATATATATATATATATATATATATATATATATATATATATATATATATTTATTTTTTTTTTTTTTTGGCCAAGTTTTTGCCATAAACTTTTATTTCCGCCATTGTCAATTTTTTCCTCAGGTTTATTCCCATAGGGGGATAGTGCCTCAGTAACCCTCACGTGGCGCACTGTAGGCATTACTTGAGGTTCTTTGCAGCGTCCCTTCTTTAGGTCCCTAGCTGCAACCCCTTTCAGTCCTTTTACTGTACCTCTGTTCACATTCTTTTTCTTCCAATCTGACTTTCTACCATCGCCTAACATTTGTTTCATAGTGCAACTGCAAAGTTTTCCTCCTGTCACACCTTTCAGACCTTCTTACTGTCAGTTTCCATTTCATCGCTGAACGACCTCATAGGTCCCAGCCCTTAGCCTATGGCTTAAAATCTGTGTATTCCTTTATCTATCAAGACGGTTTCCAGTCCAGAGTCGGAATCTCTTTAGCGAGCAAGATTAAAATGCGCAGAACTCGGACATCCCTTTCATGATAGTTTGTGCGTAGTCTGTAGGCCTTATTCATAAAATGTTTTTGCTTTTATTGACAGCATTTTGAAAGGGTCGGAATTCAAGCACTGGCTGTCGTCTTTCAAGCACTCTAAGAACGCGATGGTCGGGCGAGTAAGGACCTCGTGTTGTGTCAAACGTCTCATTGTTTATGATGAAAAGTTTTGCCTGCTGAAGTGAAATCTGAAAAAACAACTGGTGGCCTGTGTTGTTGGTGCCTGTAGCGGTGTCAGAAGTACGATTATGGCTAACTTTAACCTTAAATAAAATAAAAACTACTGAGGCTACAGGGCTGCAACTTGGTATGTTTGATGATTGGAGGGTGGATGGTCAACATAGCAATTTGCAGCCCTCTATCCTCAGTAGTTTTCAAGATCTGAGGGCAGACAGAAATGGTGCGGACTGACAGACAAAACCGGCACGATAGTTTTCTTTTACAGAATACTAAAAATTTTTATTCATTTAAAGGTAGAATCGAAAACATATTTGACTTCACACGTTTCCCATACAAACCTAATCCATTTACATAAAAACAAAGAGATATGGCATCGTTTTTGGCCGCCGTTGCCAAACCTCAGTTTTGCTGACGCGTTTGCCCGGGACATGAGGACGAATACGTTTGTTGGGGACATGTGGACGAATTTTGATTTTGGGGGCGGTGGGGTACGGCGGAATTTAAGCTGTGGGGATGATGGTCCGTATCCGTATTCGGCCCTTGGGCAGTGCCAATTCAGAAAGGCTTGAACGGTTGTTCCTGTCCGGTTGCAGAACGCCGGGAAGCTGCCTGAGCTAGTCTCTCTCTCTCTCTCTCTCTCTCTCTCTCTCTCTCACACAAACACTCAGTTATTACATCACACACACACACACACACACACACACACAATCACACCGTTTATGTCAAGTGTCCTCAGTGTGATTTTTTATCCATATTCTTTATTCTTTATCCATATGCACGTTTTCATCATTCTCGTTTCATGGTTCCCTGGATTAATTCATTTTACGAATCGTAATTCTTGGAGCTCACCGACTTGTTCCTATCTTTCTTAATTACTTCGACCTGGTATTTCGTTATCGTTATTTTTGTTTGCAAAGTAGAGCACATATTTGCACTTTTATCGTCATTTATGTTTTTATTTTTCATACGTAGCCGATTTCATCATCGCCTGTATCTTCTGAATTTATGTTCGGGATCGTTTTTATCATCTCGCTTTATTTTTGGTGGTCCTATATAGTGTTATTTCCACTGTAGCATAGATGTTATCAAATTAGTCTTCTGAATATGCAGTGGTACTTTTCAAGGACCTTTCTATGTGAATTCAGGGTATTTTGTCATGTCGGGTATCTAAAAAAAAGTTCACAGTTTCCATGTAAGCTTTGTATTGAAAATAAAAGTGAAGTCTGTCTGTCTCGTCTGTCTCTCTCTCTCCATTTGCTTATTCACGTGGATGGTAATGATAATTTATTAATGATTACTTGAATCTCTCTCTCTCTCTCTCTCTCTCTCTCTCTCTGCTTATTCATGGATAGTAATGTTAGCCTAGAATGATTACGTGAATCTCTCTCTCTCTCTCTCTCTCTCTCTCTCTCTCTCTCTCTCTATATATATATATATATATACATATATATATATGCTTATTCACGTGGATGGTAGTCGTTAACGTTAATGTACTTGAGTCTCTCTCTCTCTCTCTAACTTGAAATTTTAGGAACAACGTTCCGCCCTGGAACAAACGTCATGTAATGTTTTCGAACGTTGTCCATTGCAGATCGCCTGTACTTCGTAACTCTGAGGACGTCGGGGAGGCCCCGGTCCACGGCGAATACCCACTACTTCTCTATAGACGAAGAGTTGGTGTATGAGAATTTCTATGCCGATTTCGGGCCGCTGAATTTGGCTATGCTCTATAGGTATTGCCAGAAGCTCAACAAAAAACTAAAGGTAAGGGAACTCTTCGAAAAATGTATTTGGGTATGTTGTGTGTGTGTGTGTTTTTTGGTGGGGGGTGGGGCCGGGTTACAGGTAAATATCCAATCTTGAGAAGGCATTCTTTAAGGGTCTTTGCTGCGTCCCTTCGCCCCCTAGCTGCGACCCCCTTTAATTCCTTTTATGTACCTCCGTTCATGTTCTTTCTTTCTTCTTACTTTCCACTCTCTCTTAATAGTTGATTTGTACTGCAACTGCTTTGAGGTTTTCGTGAATGATTTGATAGATGAATTGAGAAGTGACATTATTCACTGAATGATTTGGTAGATGAATTGAAAAGTGACATTATTCACTGAATGATTTGGTAGATGAATTGAAAAGAGACATTATTCACTGAATGATTTGACAGATGAATTGAAAAGTGACATTATTCACTGAATGATTTGGTAGATGAATTGAAAAGTGACATTATTCACTGAATGATTTGCAGATGAATCTGAAAAGTGATGTATTCATCTTGAATGATATGATAGATGAATTAAAAAAAAATGGCCTAGTGATTGAGCGCTACGGATGAAGGGGGATCTTTTTGCATTAGGTTTATAGTTTGGTTTGTGGAATGGCTGGGTTAGTT